>NC_140621.1:36211194-36223694 GCF_057382275.1 Copadichromis virginalis | reverse complement strand
GTGTCCAAGGCCGCGTTCCTCTGCAGACTGCCTGGTGTCATTGAATCTTCATGGATCTGTTTTTCATGGTTCACTGTGATTGGTTCCCTGGTCCATTGGCTGAAAAACAGCCCCAGCATTAGGTTCCCACCACCGTGTTAGACAGCGGGGGCGGCGCTCTTCGGGTTGAAGGCTTCTACTTTTTCACGCCGAATGAAGGAAACATCATTGTGACCAAACAATTCAATTTTTGTTTCATCAAAACACAGACGACCAGAAGCATTTGAAGGCCGAGCGAGCTTTTGTGTGCCTCATCAGGAGGAGCACCGTGCTTTTCTGTAGGTCCTGTTTCCTAATCTCAGTTTATTATAACCGAGGAAGACGTGTTTAATCTCTCTATTACAGCTTATTTAAGACTAAGAAATGCCTCGACCGCGTGCTGCCATTGAGCGCTTTGGTCCCGTAACGTGTTTACTTTTTACTTTACACCAGTTTTTCGTGTGAGACCTGTGTCATGGAAAACAGACTAAGCTGATCAGCTGATCAGGACTGAGAGAGATGCTTAAAATGTTCAGAGAAGAGAGAAAGCTGCTGGATGCAGCCATGGAGCTCCTACATGCAGCTGGACGCCACAGAATGACGGAGCGATGTACAGCCGGGAGTCAGGGTGACCTCTGTTCAGTTTCTCTGCTTAGTTTGTTCTTATAGTTCTAACTGTGTTCAGAGCGTCGACAGACGTGCTTGGAAACACATGTATGAGTAACCACATTTTGAGTGGCAGTTACTATAGTAACGACAAGCCATGATGTCACGTGACTGCAGCCATCTTTGATGCTGCGCTCTCAGAGGACTCACTGAGTGTGTGTGTGTGTGTTCAGTCTTCTGCAGGGTGTACACTCCGGATCATTCCTACGTCACCATCAGGAGCCGTCTGTCCTGCCGGGTTGGAGAGATTCTGGCTCTGGTCAAAGAGAAGCTCCAGTACAGCGAAGACCAGCCAGTCCTGCCGGGAAACCTCATACTGGTGGCCGTGACGTCAGCCGGAGGTCTACACACACACACACACACACGCACACGCACACGCACACACACACACACATTCCTGTCTTGCATAACGACTGAGGACCGGGTAAGTGTACTATCAAAGTGAGGACCACCATTTCTGCTACACTTGCAGACAAACCTTTGCCATTTTTGAACACTGGGTGGCTCTCTAACACCAAAAATCACCTCAAAATCTTAAAACACTCAAGTAAAAAAAAATCTCATTCTACTATCAGAATGAGGACCTTGTCATTGAGTGCTATTCAGGTGATTTTCCACCAGGGGGTGCTTTTGTGTTCGTTTCTGTCTATATGTTTTTTTCTGTTTGCATTTACTCCTTGACATTTTCTATTTTAGTGCAACCAAATAATGTTAAAGTTAAACAGTCTCAACTTTATACATAAATAGAATAACTAAAAAGTTCTGATAATCTATCAAGACAACCCTACATAACAAAAGGTAGTATTACATTTCAAATACCGCTGTAGATTTTATTAATAATTACCAAGGAAATTCCCACAATGCTGCAACAAGAGCAAATTCAGTTTATTTCACAATGTAACATCCTTCCAGAGGAATAATAATTGCTATTATAACAATGAAGACAACTATTAAGTCTAATGACTTACAACTAAAATAGTGATCAATAACTTTGATCAGTTTGTTTTGACTTCTGCCAAAAAGAAAAATCAGTAAAGCTTAGGATGGCTACAACTGTACCAGTATGACCTTCCTGCTTCCTACATAATTCCCAGCCGTCTTTGCACTGCCGTCTTCTCTGCTTCACTCCATGGCCTCTTGACCTTCGCACGGGGGATCTCTACAAATAACACAAAAGACAACATGGACTGTTAACTTTACAACATGTATGTAACCGTAGTTTTTTTGTTTTTGTTTTGATTTTGAAATGGGTTTCTGCTTGTGTATATTTACAGAAAATGCCAAACCAAACTGTAGGTTCAACAATTTACTCAACATTTTGTACCCAAGATATGTAGTAAGCACTTTTAAATTAAGTATTTTGAGTTCACAGAAACATGAGATCAGTTATTGAGTAATATACCTACAGAGTGAAACAGCAGCCAATTTACTTTTATACATTTTGTTTTCAAAGGTACATGTTGCATCTAGCCTTTTAAAATAAGATGCTAACTAGTTATTAGTCCTGTTAAAATCATTCATCATAACAATATTCTTGTAAAAAAACAAAAAAACTGTCAGACTTTAATAATTTGCTATTGTTTTAAATAAGGCAAATATTTCGGATGTACTAGTAATAAAAAAAACCTGTGCTGTTGGTAGTAGTTCTAATCTAGTTAACTGACATCACATATTTTAAGTCATTTTTTTTTTTATTATGAAATACAATTGCTAATATCCTTGACAATGTAACAAATTACCTAGATCATGATTCAGAACCAAACATAACTGATTGACATGATCTTTTCATTTTATCTGAATTTATGCGTTTTATTTGACAAACTGTCACAGTTTTGCGACTGGCGCACAGATACAATACCAAAGAGCAGAATTAAGTTTTGTCTATCATTAGTCATAAGGCCTGTACTACAAAGCACATTCAACACATCAAGGCTATCTTTCCATAATCTGGATTCACTTAACCTGAAAGTGGCGATCTGGATAAGTGGTCACAAAAAGCTTAACCTGCATGGTCGCATGAAAGGGGTGGCATTGTGAGCATCTGTTCACTAATGATTATTGAAAAGCGTACTGGAAACAGAAGCTGATTTTTCAAAAGATAAAAGTATAGTATTAGGCAAATGTGAAGATATTAAAACAGACTGCAGCATAACTAAGGGAGGATTCAGGGTCACCTGGTCCAGCCTGAAATATATGCTTTAGCAAAAAGGAAAGTTTGAAGCCTAATGTAGTCTACTCGATGAGCTTTGTTGCTTGTACTTGCCGTTTCTTGCTGTCTTTTCACAAACCTCTCACTGAAAATGATGGTCCATACTGTCAATCTAGTTCACTTTACAAATTTTGATTTTAAAACACAACATCTGTGTGTGTAATTGGTGGAAACTAAAATACGCATTGTAAAAAAAAATAACATTGAGATAAAGTAGTTGTCTTTAATTGGTAAATCATAGGACCTTAAACAGGTATTTTCTATGATAATATAACAAGACATTTTCAGCCTGCATTTTTTTTTTAAATTCCAGACTTGTGAAATGACCTGCAGAACCCTGCCATGTGTTTTGTAGTGCTGTTCTTGCAAAGTGTGAACTCACGCAACACAGCAGGTTAAACTAGTCACTCACCAGAATAGGTAGCCTAACAAATCATAAATGTAACAATAAAAGTGAAGCAATCATTCTTTCAGCTGAACTCTTTAGGGGTCATCACAGCGGATCATCTCCTCAACCTCCTCCTATACCAGCATCCTCCTCTGTCACACCAACCTTCTGCCTGTCCTCCTTCACATCCATGAACCTCCTCTGAGGTCTTCCTCTTCTCGTCCTGCCTGGCAGCTCCATCATCAACATCCCTTGGCAGCCTCCTCTGCACATGTCCAAACCATCTCAGCCTTGTCTCTCTTTGTCTCCAAACCTCTGACCTGAGCTGTCCCTATGATGTAGTCATTTCTAATCCTGTCCATCCTGGTCATTCCCAATGAAAATCGTCATAGCTTTCCTCACTACCATTTTGTAAACCTTTCTTTTCCCTCTTGCTGCTTTCCTTTTATAACACATCACCCCTGACACCCATCTCCACCCCCTCTGAATTCTCCTCTTCAACTTACTGTAAAGCAATACTTAAACATTTTCAATAATTTTTCTAATTACCAACAAAATAATTCTGGATCAATATTATCAAGAATTTTGTGTTTGTGTAGGCATATATTCTGCCACAGAGGACAAAACTATAAGGAAATAAAGTCATGTCTACAACCTGATTCATATACTGCAAACAGAAAATTTTAAATACATTTAAAGCTTAAAACATCTCACCCTTTGCTTTGGCCACTTTGGTTTTTCCCCTTTTCCTCAAAGCCAGTCTTGCTTCCTTGCTCTCTTCTAAAACAGAAACACACAAACAATGGTAGCTGTTATTGTACAAAGCAGATTGTACTGGAATAGAATTTGAGTAGAATACATACAACAGTGTCACTACATTTCAGACAAAAGCTTAAACTCACCATCTACATCTGAACTCTCTTCACTGGTGGGCTCCGGTCTCTTTTGAGAGGAGAAATGCTCAGAACTTCCACCTGAAAAACAGAAACATTCATGTGCCACATCTTCCTAATTCACTGTGTTTTTGTACTGAATGACTCTGTAAAAAACCTGACCTTCATCCATCTCACTGCCTCCTCCTTTTTCATTTCTCTGGGGGACACGGAGTAGCTGCTATGTCAAATATTAGCCATCTGGAGTCACAAAAAACTTCAAACACAAACAGTATTGTTGACAAATATGACAAAAAACAAAGATGCAACAACAACGTGCAAAGGAGCAATCTTAACTTCTCCAAGTGTCACTATGTCATCCTAGAAATGAAATTACTCTTCTTTTAGTTAAGATAATTAAAACAATGCAGCACAACCATTCAAAGGTGCCATTTGTGTAAACATGCACTGGACAAATGTAACAGTTTTTAATTTAGAATCTGGGTCGTGGTGATAAAACCACAAATCTCTGAGATGTCCTTTTTTCATGTGTTGTGAGTCTAGTTCTTGCTGTAATAAAAGAGCTCACTATAGAGTGAGTGTACATGATCAAGTGTTATCTGTTGTATAGACTACTGAGCACTGAACTAGGCCAACAGTGTGTTTCTTTGGCTGTAACATGCCACCCAGTTCATTTTACCATTAGGAACCCAAGCTAACAGGTTAACGTCACTCTCTAATATTAGTCAATGTCACATACATAACTTGCAGTTGCATAGCAGTTTATCAAAAATGCAGCTTATTCATGAGGCAGTATACCAACAGCTGTACTAGTGAGCAGGTAACACTTACCACCACTATCAGAACAGCCATTATCACTGCATGCGAGCGCCACGTTATCGTCTGCAATGTAAGAAATAAATATTGAAAGGATACAATTATATTTGGACATTTTTTATGAAGAGAGAAGTCTATAACATGACATTACTGTAAAATGTATAACCTAAGCTAATTTCTATTGTCATGAGCTTTAACGTCCTATGACCTGAACTCTTTCATGCCATTTTTAATTTCTCTTTGCTATTTGGGCTGATTGGGACCTGATGTAAAAACAAAGAATTATCTGAATTTTTTTTACCTCTCTTGTTTCTGAGAGGAGTGAGATCCACATACGAGGGCATTTGTTTTAAATTTCGATAGAACAGTGGCAGTATAATGTCCTTGTAGAGCAAAATTTAGTATTTTGGTCGAGACAACCCAAAATGTGATGTCCACATATGTGGACACCAGGTCCAAGGAGGTTAAAGTACACAACACTAACAATGCGCCATAAAACAACAAGCAGGAGATCATGAATAGAAGACTAATCTTATTTTAAAACCAGTGCCCATTTAAATTTAAGATTATGCCAGTCAGGATTCAGTTTGAGGTCCTCTAGCAAGGAATTCTACATGTTCTCTCCTGAACAGGAAAAGCTGTTTCTCCAAACAGGGATTTAAGTGACATCAGCTTCCAGCTGGAAGCTAACAAAGCCAAAAACTAAATACGACCATAAGATCACTGAGCATGTGGGAAACCTGGTTAATAAGCATTTTTTTTAATTTGTTTCAGAAAAATACATTTATTAAAATCATCAACCAAAAATTTCTTTAAAACATACCACTGCTGTGATGCTGACTTTGTCCTATTGCTTGATTATATACCATGAGACGGTGTTTGTAAACACGTTATACATGAAATTAAATGTAAAATAAATTCTCAGTGGATCAAACTATCTGTTGCATAAATAAATTGAATATATCCAAATAAATTTGTCATTTGAAAATCTGCTCATCATTTCAACCTGCTTAATAACAAAAATTTTCACATGTGAAAAGATATGTTTTTAAAGTTATAAGACTTCACTGAACTCGTGTATTCCTGGCTGTAAGTAAAATAAGATGTTGTGGTATGACCGTGGTATCAGACTGCAGAGGACTGCACAGGTCTGCAATGAGGACACAGGCTGCAAACAAAAGTTACGTTCAACAACTTTTTGTCTTTGTCTCCTGTTTCTGTTGTCTGTTTGGGACTGTTTCTCATATCTGGCTTACATCATTTATATTATAAAATGCTGAGTTTCAACCATGTGTTGTCCTTGTGCCATTTTCAGGTAAAGAGGCTTCAAATGATTTTCTGATCAATGCCTATTTTATTTACATTTTATGCAGAACGTGGGGCCGATGTGATGCACATGAGTATTGTTCTAGCAGCAGTTGTTCATATTATAAGCAACAAAGAATCACATTTAGAAAACAATCACGTCTGATCTAAGAATCACCTATTCCCACCTTAACTGATAATGATTCTTAATGCATATTATAGTTTGTAGTATCTGTTGTTTGGTCTGTTGTTTGACACTCCTACGTACGATTCAGTAACGATTAAAGACTACATGTTCAAATATTCGATAAGAAGGCACATACCTGTATTTGGCTTGCTGCCGTGGCTTCCTTCACCTAATACCAAAGACAAAAGTCAAAGTTACTTCTCAGTTACAGTTAAATAATCCAGTTACAGTCAATAATGACTTGGAGGTGATACAGTAAAAGTGCACCAACAGTTTTGATGCAGCCCATTACCCATTCATTTACAGTAGCTCACCTCAATAAATATACAGGTGTCTTAGCAGTGAGCGCTCATGCAGGTGAACCTGCTGTAAAAATTGTGACCTACAACTCTATCAAATTTAAAGTAAAACAAAAAAAAAAACATGGAGCATCACAACGTTTCACCCGTTTTAGATATAGTAGTATTAGGCATTTAAAAAACAGAGTGTCATATAGGAAAGCTTATATGCCTTCTGATGGCTACACTGTTAGAGTGACATCATTTCCTTTTTTAACATACTTTTATTAATTACTCTCTGTACATAAAGCAATATTAGGACAGCATGTTATTGTTTCCTCCAAGGTGAGTCTTATTATAACACTAAAACATAGCAGCCAAAGAGACAACACATAAACACACTTTCAATTGTTGGAAGGCACAATTATAACACACTATACAAAAGGCTTATATTTTGTATAAGCATGTACATTATTTGCTTTGAATAGCCAAATTAATACTACATGACAGCCTTGATGTTCCACAGAAAAACACTATCTGAAGCCCACTTCAGCAACAGAACACCAGGCCTTCTGTCCAGTTATGTTTGACGGTGAAAAACAAATGAGAGGAATAAGACAAACGAGGCTAAACGGAGCACGCTGCTCAGCTGGGTCATGCTGATGTGCGGCTACGTCAGTAAATATACTGGACGGACAGACGCTGCTCAGTCACTGAAACATCGACACCAACATAAAACTCCATGTTGGCGTAAACACGTGGGAACGTTTATATTTGATGGATAAAGGAGGACAATGATTTCAAGCATTTTGGATTGTAAACACTTTAAGACAACAAAAGTTAAAGCATTGCTACGCGCATGCGTCACACTTCAGTCGTTTCCTTTACATATTTTGAAATGCTAACTTGATAGATGTTATAGCTGGGCAACTGAGGTTGGGTTTTAACAAAAGATTAAAGCGCTCGGAATAAAAGTGCCTTTCGACTAAATCTAGGCTAAAATTGTGACTTAAAAAGAAGGGGACAAAACCCAGTCAAGCTATAAAATGCCTTAAAGAGATACCCTAAATAAAACGGTACAAACCACAGTTTGGCCGCTTGTTATCTTTAATAAAGTTTGTGAAGAATTAAAAAGCATTCCACTAAGCTGTGTTGTGGCGAATCCACTTAGCCAAAAAAATGGATCGGACATCAATTGGAGAAACGATAGTCTTTATATAAGGCTTCAAAAGGGGGAATGTACAACAAATAAACTGCTCGACATCAGAGCAACATATAATGGCTTCCCAAAACTTTCTTTGCTAGCTAAAAACCCAGAGTAACTTTTGTCTACCACAAAGGATTCTGGGAAACGCAGTTTTCTAATGAAAATACCTGTTAAATAAATTAAATCTATAATTAACAGCTCTCACTAAACATGTGACTAACACTTAAATCACTTACAAAATAATCCAAATGCTGTTATCAAACAAACTGCACTAAAGTTACAACAAGCTGTCTTGTTAAAAGGCTGGAACTCACACAGGTCTGCAACCAAAACACTGCATAGGATTTTTCATTTTAGACTTTTACTCACTGAAACCGTGAAAAATCTCTAACTTCATGTTTTCTTGCAAAAATCATGTTTTTACTGTAATTAAGCGTACATTTTTCCCCTTTAAACTGAAAACCAGATCCGATAATTATTTCTTACGTTAATTTTATATTTCTAAGAGCGAGACTGAAGAGAAATACAGATAGAAATTGCCAGAAATTGAGGGGGAGGGGACGGTAGGTTTGGCATAAAATTTAGTGTTAAATATATCACGAAGGAATCGGTTTTTGTTCCTATGTTCAATTATAAGAAAAATTATGCATAGTTAATTGTAATAAAATATAGATTGAGACGAACTTTATGCATTGTTCAATTAAAAAAAAGTATATTTACTGCCGTGTCATTAAGTTAAAAAAAAATTAAACTTAATGTAAGATACCTTTTTCTTTCGTTTCTTAGAAAGACAACATTTGCACAGTTTTCATATAGCAAAAATGTGAAATCTTACCTGCAGAAAGCGTGCTTTGCAGTCTTCAGAGCTCCACTTAAACGGCTACTCCGACTGTGGACTGAATGACGTCACATGCCCTGCAAAAGTTTGAGAGCTGCAGTGCAGGTGCGCGGGGGGAGGGTCACTGATGGAGGAGCAGAGAGAGCCAAAGTTTTCTCCTCAGCTCTGACTCTCAAACCTGATTTACAGGCTACAATATGTGAAATAAAGGAATCCTGACATTTATTTTAACTACAGTTTAGTACACATTATGAAATCACAAAATAAAATTTATCTAAAGTAAGATTTAGTTTTACAGTCTAATTAAACTTTATATATATCAGTAGTGGAAAGAGCCATTACCATATTATTTATTTATTTTACACACACACTAAACAGCTATATTAGGTACACTTTGCTAGTCCTGGTTTGGACTCTCTTTTGCCTTCAGACCTGCCAAAGTGCTGGAAACATTTACCTGCCCCTCCCCCACTGCAGCAGCTATGGGGGAGGTGCAGGGCATCAGTTAAGTTGGGAGCAGAGTGAGCTACAATTCTCTGCTCAGCTCTCACTCAGGCTCAGGCTTAGTGTACTGGCCAGAACACATGAAACAAAGGAACCCTGACATGTTTTACTACAATTTAGTACACATTATAAAAGCACATACCAAGATTTATATAAAGTAAGATTTAACTTTACAGCCTAATTTTACTTTATATACATCAGTAGTGGAAAAGTACTTAGTATTTATCTAAAAGTATTATTACCATAGGGAAAAGAAATACATATATATACACACAGTGGACTCATTGCGAGCCCTTCAGGAGGCGAAATGATGCAATTTAATGCAAAATACGTATTTCATCTGCTATGATGGGAAAGCCAGATATTTCATAGATGAAACTTTGAAATATCTGGCTTTTGATGATGATCAAACATTATTTTTTCTGCATATAGGGGAGAAGCATGTTAGGAGTCGAAGAGAAGGACAGGCAGGAGCGTGGAGGTACTATGACTGGCAAAGGGAGAGAGCTGGCTGATATGACTGGAGAGAAGGAAGGTAGATTTACTGTGTGTGCAGGAGACCAGGTTGAAGGTTGGATGTCAGTTAGAAGAGAAAGAGGAATTCTGCAGTTAGTTTGATAAAGTGGTAGAGAGTGTTGATTGGAGCAGACTTCAGTAGCCATGTAGGTGAAGGAAAGAGAGATAATGAGGTGTTAGATAGGTATAGTGTTAAGCAGAGAAATGCACAAGGTCAAAATTAGGAAGATGGAAATGGCTGGGGTGAACTCATACTTCAAGAAGAAGGAGGAACAGAAGGTGACGTAGAAGAGTGGAAGAAAGTGTACACAGGTGGCTTACATCCTAAACAGAAGGGTCAGTCTGAAAGAGATAGGAGACTGCAAGGTGGTGTCAGGAGAGAATGTAGCCATGCAGCATTGGACACTAGTCTATAGGATGACTTTGGACGTCAAGAAGAGGAAGAGAATGAAGGCAGAGACAAGAACTAAATGGTGGAAGCTGAAGAAGGAAGAATGTTGTGCAGTTGTTAGTTCAGGGAGGAGTAGACATTCTCTGGGTGGAAGGGAAGTGTTACCAGATGACTGGAAAAATACAACTGAAATGGTGAGAGAAAGGCAAAGAAGGTGTTTGGTGTATCTTTTGGAGAGAGAAAAGAGGACAAGGAGACTTGGTGGTGGATTGGACACTTTCCTGTAGTTCCTCAAAGGAATAGCTAAGAGAAAGTGCGATAGTCAGGGGAGATGGATAAAAGTAGACAGGAATACTGGGAGGCCAGGCCAACTGCAAAGATAGAGGTGGCAAAGGAAAAAGCTTATACTGAGTTGTACGTGAGGCTGGGTACTAAGGAAGGAGAACAGTACTTGCATGAATTAGCTATACAGAGATTGAGCTGAAAAGGATGTGCAGCAGGTTAGAGTGATTAAGGATAAAGATGGTGAAGAGAGTGTGTTGAGAAGATGGAAGATAGAAGTATTCTCTCACTGTCTTCATTAATGAAGACATTAATAAAGACAGAAACTGAGGACAGATGGAGGAAAGTTAGTGAATCAGGAAGCGCAGGGGATAAGTAAGGAGGAAGTGAAGGCAGCTATGAAGAGAGGAAAGGCAGTTGGTCCACATGACATATCTGTGGTTGTATAGAGATGTTGAGGAGAGAGGACTTTTTTTTTTTTTTTTTTGCCTGTCCCGTTTGGCTCTTTTGCCATCAGAATTATTGTCTAAAGGCAAAGAAAGATGCCCAACGGATTTACTTTACCAAATTGACCATCCCAGCCTTGCCGTAATGGTCCATTTGATTCACCTTTTATTGTTTATTTTATTTTCACTTGTTGAATACGGGACAGACTTGACTGGGGGAAAGAAGGGGAGAAAGAAAGAGAAAGAGCTGAGAAGAGGGATAGGGGAGAAGGGCAAAAAAACAAAAACCAACAGAATGGGCAGAAAAAGAAAAAAAAATGCATCTATCGATCACCTGGATCACCTGTTGAGAAAGAAAAAAGAAAACAAGCAGAAGAGAACAAGAGTAATAGAATAAACAACATCACAATGATATATGGGAATATGACAGTAAATACTAAATATTAAACATTATTGTGCAGCACATAAGATCAACAGAACACAGTGTGCTTTGAGGTAGGAGCCAAAAAGGGTGTAGTTTGTGGGTGTGATCACCCGTGTGTACACCTGTGAGCATGGACGCGCTTCCATCCATCCATCTTCATCCGCTTTATCCGGAGCCGGGTCGCGGGGGCAGCAGCCTAAGCAAAGAGGCCCAGACCTCCCTCTCCCCAGCCACCTCCTCCAGCTTATCCGGGGGAACACCAAGGCGTTCCCAGGCCAGCCGAGAGATATAATCTCTCCAGCGTGTCCTGGGTCTGCCCCGGGGCCTCCTCCTGGTGGGACATGCCTGGAACACCTCACCCAGGAGGCGCCCAGGGGGCATCCTTGTCAGATGCCCGAACCACCTCAGCTGGCTCCTTTCGATGTGGAGCAGCAGCTGCTCTACTCTGAGCCCCTCCCGGATGGCCGAACTTCTCACCCTATCTCTAAGGGAGAGGCCAGCCACCCTTCGGAGGAAGCTCATTTCTGCCGCTTGCATCCGCGATCTCGTTCTTTCGGTCACTACCCACAGCTCGTGACCATAGGTGAGGGTAGGGACGTAGATCGACCGGTAAATGGACGCGCTTGTTTTTTTAAAAGGTTCCTTCATGTAATGATGTGCTAGAGGGTGTGGGGGGGCCACAGCCCCGTCCTCCAGGGCATGAAGCAGGTATGGAGGAGATCAAAACTCCAGACATCCAGAGGCCCCCAGAACACAAGAGACCAAGGAAGACCAACAGAGGGGCAGCCGCGCCACTGTCCCAGTAAGAGCTGAGGAGAGTCCCAGATGAGGGCTCACTCAGCAGCCGCGGAGCAGAAGCCAGGGGGAGTTGCAGTGACGCGCCCGTGAGCTCCGCCGGCAGCCAGCTGTGCCTGAGTGACCGAGCCCCAGGCTGAGAGGCCGGGGGCACCCCACCTCCGAAGTGGCCCGAGCGAGCCCCAGGATCCAGGCCCCGATAAGCGGCCGCCAAGGAGTGAGCCGGTGTGTACCTGGACGCCCATCCCCTCATCCTCTCATATGCACTTCACACTCAACCAACGTGGAGACAGACATAAAGAGACGCTGTACACACGATCACACTCCCCAAGCGTAC
>NC_140621.1:36203694-36206194 GCF_057382275.1 Copadichromis virginalis | reverse complement strand
CAGTGTCTCACTGCTGTCCTCTCCGTGTGCAGGGTCTGCCGGGGAAGTTCAGGAAGCAGTTTCAGCAGTTTGAAAGCATCGCGGTGAGTCACACGTTTTTATCTCTAATGCTTTCTGACCCGAGTTAGAACGATGACGCTCTGACCGTCACGCTGTCCCACAGGACCCGTCCAGGAACCACAAGTCCTACAGAGACCTGATCACCAGCCTGAGGCCTCCGCTGATCCCCTTCACTCCTCTGCTGCTCAAAGGTGAGCCTGCACGCTGACATCAGCACATTACCAGGCGTGACAGCGGCGTCTGCGGTGCTTCAGTAACGCTGAGGTAACTACTGATGAATCACTACAGGTTTGACTGCAGGATTTAGCTGAATCTATGAAACTGAGGAAAGCTGAAAATCAGGAAGTCAAACCTTCTGGAAGTCTTCCAGTATTCCAGTTCTCAGACTCAGCGCGGACTCCGAGAGATAAAAAGCATTTTTAATGGAAGTGCAGAAACCCCGGAGACGATTTTCTTCTTTAGTGTTCAGGACGTTTGGTTTGTTTCCCTCTGCTGATGAAACCCGCTGCAGCTTTCTCCTGGAATCAGCAGCACGAGGTAAACACACCCAGGTCCACCAGTTCACTCATCGATCGTCCATAAATCGCTCTGATTGGTCTTCTGAGACTCGCACGCCTCCAGCTGTGGACCACAGCGGCTAGCTGCACCTCGCTAATTAGCACCTTTGGCTAATCAGCCCTGTGCTGCTGTTAACCTGCCACACACACACACACACACACACACACAGCATGCCTCTCACTGTGTGTGTGTGTGTGTGTGTGTGTGTGTGTGTGTGTGTGTGTGTGTGTGTGTGTGTGTGTGTTTTAAGAAGTAAAAAAGTTAAACGAGATGAAAGACAGAAAAACTGGAGCGAGGAACCTCGCTCCAGTTTTTCTCAGAACCAACGAAGAAGAGGACTCTTTGAAGTGTCTGAACCTGTGTGTGTGCTGCCTTTAGCTCTCTGTCTCCATGGTAACAGAACCATAGAGATGGAAGTGAAGAGTTAAAATCAGGAATCTGGGATTACAGCTGATACTTTTCCCTCGGCGCCCCCCTGTGGTGATGACAGCGCTGCACATTAACACGTGATCGATCGCTGTCCCGGTTTCTTTGTTTTGGTCGTTTGTTCTTTCATTTTTGTATCTTCCGTTTTATGTTATTTGTTTTGTTTTTCTCTCCTTTGTTAATATGTTGCTTTAAAAACACGTCTCACTGACTGCAGTTCGTTTGATCGTTGTGCGCATCACTGATTCTGTGTGTTTGTGTCCTCGACTCATCGCCGGCTGACGTCTCGTTTTTTCCTGCCAGACTTGACGTTTCTTCACGAGAGCTGCAAAACGTTTCACGGTGAACTCGTCAACTTTGAGAAGATGGTGAGTGGCGTCACGCTCGCACCTGAAAACCAGCTCAGAGTTTAAATGATGTGATTCAGACACTTTGGGTCGCGGGACATACTAAACGTACTAAAATGAAATGTTTTTGAAGATAAATACGAGTAAAAACAGACGAATATTTTTCCAGAATAAATAAACTGAAACTTTTTAAGATTTTGGTCCAGTCAAAATTAGAGAAGTTAGAAACATGAATGTGCTGCAAAGAACAACTAAATACAATTTGTGTCCTTTTCAGCAGAAGTTAAAATAACAACAAATGAAAACACTGAGTTTTCTTCTGCTTTGGCAACAAGTTCGTTGGTTTGGTGTGAGCTCGTGCGTCGTGCAGATGGTCAGGATGGACCGCAGGTGTTCATCTGTGAGACGACTCCTGTGTTCAGCTTCTCACAGATATGTGCTACCAAACAGGCACCAGGTTCGAGCCGCATGTAGACGGCGCTGCGGCTTCAGGAATGGGGCGAACAAACCGAGCGCCCCGTCACACTGCAGCTGCACGGGTGCAGTTTCCATGTCAACGAGGCGCGAAGCAGCTCCAAATTCTCTTTTTGTGCTTCAAGGTGACCAAAGCGCCGTGCGAACTCACCACAGTGCGCATCTGGGAACAAGGTTGAGCCGACTTGGTTCAACATTACTTGGCTACAGGATATGATGGCGGTTATGGTCATGATGTAGTTGTCCTCCTGCATCCTGACAATCAGCCTGATTTCACCTCAGTAAGTCACATGATAGGGTGGGGCAGCAACAGGTTCACCTGAAACTTTGGCTGATTGTGACCCACACCTCTTTCCACACCTTGGCTCATGTGATTAGGTTCAACAGTGGGCCCATGACCCTCTTGGGGACTCTCCACCTGTTGCTCTTAGAACTGAAGAAGCTTCTCGGATGAAACTTTTTCAAGGAAACATAAAGAAGTCCTGACACTTTTCTTTTTTTTTTCAAGGTTCAAGGTTCTTTATTTGTCACATGCATAGTTATACAAGTATAACACACAGTGAAATGTAGCCTGACACGCTCCTCGACATGTGCAAAAAAATTGGGGGGGGGGGGGGGGCTGTAGAGGAAGAACA
>NC_140621.1:35676194-36198694 GCF_057382275.1 Copadichromis virginalis | reverse complement strand
GACCATGTCAGACACACCACGGACACTGTGTGAGGTCATCGCGGTGCGTTCGAGGACGTGTAGATGCTGGTTTTCTACCGTACGACTCCGGAGAGCACCTCGGTGTTTCTGTTTCAGGACTTTGATGAAGGTCAGCGCCCGTCAGCTTTTAAAGGACCACGCCCGTGTTTTTAAACCTCTCGGCTGTCGCTCAGCTGAACGTGGGAATGGGGTCCGTTTCAGGTTCAGTTCTGTTCACTCTGAGGCTCTTATACTGAAAGGGTTTCTAGCGGCTACAGTCTGATCTGAGAGCAGATGAAATGAACCAGTAAAACCAGTGTGTTTTGAGCAGTGCAGACAGGTCAAAGACCAAATCTGTAATCAGGCTGAGGTGCAGACAAAGTAGAGACATGAGGAAAACCTGAGGAATAAAAGAAGCAGGAAATAAAACAGAAGTGACTGCGACACTTAAAGATGAGCGGCTCTTACAAAGGTCGTGTTCCAGTGACGCTCGAGGAGCAACCAGTGTTTGTCCTCATGCTGCTTTATGACCGACGTCTTTTCGTGTCATTAATTCAGATTTTCAGTCGTTCTGATGTAAAAAGGAGGTTTGAGCCTGTTCGTGACGCTTAACTGCGAAACTTCAGTGAAGTGTGAAGTTACACACATTTCCAGATAAGCTTCTCTGATCTGATCAAACTAACAATCCTCTGATTCTCTGAACAAAAGTGATTCACACCGATCGATGGAAGGTTTTAGGGTTAGAATACTTCAAGCATGATAACATATTGAATAAGTCATCTCGCATTAATCGAGCGGTCTTGGCGGCTCTGGCGCAACGTCGCGCTTCGTGGTGGTTTCTCAGTGTGTGGCGGCGTTTTGTCCGGTTAAACTGAGGATAGGTCCCACCGGTGACCGGAGCGCTCTTACGACGATTAACAGTGTGCGTCACAAACCTGCGTCCACACCAGGTTCACTCACTAGCCGCAGGTTTTACTTATCTTTGGGCGAGCTGCTTCTGGCCCTCGGGCCGTATGTTTGACACCGCGCTGTAAAACCTGAAGTTGGTACGATGCTCGGAGTTTATCAGGTTCTTTCTCTCTACCCAGAATGCACCTCTCCTCTGAGGGTCGGGAATCCGTCGAGCTGAAGGAAAACACGGGTCTGGTCCTTTAAGAACGCTGCTGGTCGTTGGCTGATTGGACTGATGATCACGTGACAGCCGATCGGCTGCGCTCATGCCGAAGTCACAGACACAGAGAAGTGGGCGGAAACACTTCTTCGCTCAACGCTTGGATCTAACTGCTGTCACACCGACCAACCAATCGGCTTTAAGGAAGGACCCCTGACCGCCCTCACAGAGCTGCCCTCCCTTCGGTTGACTCGGCGCATCGGGGTGGTCGGGGTCCACGGCAATAAGAGTAGTGGCGGGAAGCGAAGCCGGTCGGTCAGCGCATGGCGTCAACGAAGCACTTTGGCGAACCTCAGGGCTCAGAGACACACAGAGGTTTTGTTTACTCCTTTTCTTGCTTTCAGTAGAGTTCAGTTCAGCTGTGTTGCAATTGGTTGGTTCTGTGTTTGTACAGCTGATCACACTTCAGTCATATTTACTCCAACAATAATAATAATAATAATAATGATAATAATAGAATCTACAGAGCTGTTGTTTTTATGCTGTGAGCACCGCCAGGCCTGAGCGCAGACGTCAAAGAGCCGCTCACCTGACGGCAAAGAAGAAGAAAGTCAGTCTGAAGTCCTTCTGCTCGACTTTTAATGGCCTGCGGGTCAGGTGGTACAGAAGGTTAGACCCTGGACAGGTGTGCCGGAGAGCTGACGTCGCTCAGCTGGTTCGGCTACTCCATCGTATACCGCCCGCCGCTCTTTGCCCACAGAGTGAATGTCCTACGTGTCCTCTGTGGGCCTCCGTAGGCGCGCTGCCCGAAGCACACCTTGCCGACCGTCGAGACAAAAGGACAAAAGGCTGACGCCTTCTTCTTTCTTCAGTTCACGTCGAGTTTTTAAAAAATCTGATTCCCAGGAAAAGACTTCCAGACGTCCGTGCTCGCTTCTCTCAGCCGAATCCTCGATTGTGAGGACAGTCTCAGTGATCTGAGGCGTGTCTCATTTTGCCTCTGTCTCCTTTTTCTGATCCGGACACTTTTTGGTACTTTCCCTTATCGCCTGGACCCTTTCAGGGGAACGTAACAAAATCATCAAGTTCACAGCATCCTTCAGTCTGAACAGAAGGTTTTTGGAGATGGAAGACGTTCGGGAGCTGGAAGTCTTTTCCTGCTGCGTCATCATGTTTTTCTTTGACTCGGTCTGATGAGCCCGATCTCTTTGTTGGACTGAAGCTTCGCTGCGTCAGGGCGGCTCAGCTGAAAACGTGTAAATGGTTTGAAAACGTTCTTTGTGCTCAGCTCTGGTGGTCAGTGAGACTTCTTCATTCTCCATCTGTACCATAACATCCTGTTTATGAAAGCGAGGCCGGTCCCGTCCAGAAACGAGTCCTCAGCACAGCCCAGAGCTGCTCGTACCTCTGTGAGTCCCCTTCACTTAAACCGGGCTTTTGGGAAGAACCTGGTGGTTTAAGCACTGAGTAATGCCTCATTTTCACTCGTCAAATTGAGGCTTTTAGTCCCAGCTTGACCGTGCAGGTTACTTGATTCTGGACCGGACGAGAGCTTCAAAACGTCTTCAGCTCAACAAGACCTTTTATCCGATATGGAGCTCCGAGGAATGCAAGTTTGAATTTTCAGGAACATGTTTGTGTTTCCCAAAAAATGAGACAGAAATCCAGATTGAAGACTGCAAAAAGTTAATTTGAGGTTTAAGTCAAACTCTGAATTTCACTATTTGAGAGATAAAAATTTTACAAGGAGTCCAAATGTCCAACAGCAAACCCAAGAAAGCAAGTCTGACTAAAGCTTCAGTGCTTTTTCATGGCTTCAGTAAAGGCATAAACGACAGGAGTTGAGGTGGCCTGCAAAGTGGCTTGCAGATTTGCAGAAACTACTGGTCACTGTAGGAGAACAGGCGGTGTGCTGGGATAGCTATCTGAGCCTGAACGTTATATTCAGTCGTTCTCACTCGTCAGAAATCAGAGCCACACAAAGTTCGCAGTTTTGTTTCAGTTCCCCAGAAAACAAGTTTTAAATTCAAATACTCAAATTAGAAATTCAAGTAGAACCTAAACGCTGCCGTTTGAGTCTCAACTTCCAAGAAAATGAGTTTTAAACTGAAGAAATTTGAAGTTCAATGGATGATGACTCAGAATTCGCAAGTGTGCTCTCTCTGTCTCGAATCCCAACAACAACACGTTCAACGTTTGAACTATAAAATGTTCCCAAAAATCGGAGGTCCAGAGCAGCTCCCTGTGATTTGCATTGTTCCCTCCAGAGTTGAAGAACTCTTTATTTGATATTAAAGGTCTTGTCGAGGCGGCGACGTTAGCGGCGGTTTTGGCGGGTACAAAGTGTGAAACCCAGCGAAGATTACTATTAGATCATCACTAGTCTGCCGGTGGCTCTCTCAGGACCACTTCCTGGGTGTCAGGCGCTCTATCGTGGATCCCACCGTCGTCCCCGGCAGAAACGGATGTCCTGAGTCTCGACTCTACCCTGATTTAAGCAAACCTCATCTCGCACATTTCCGATCTCACAACCTCCTGCGGCAAACCTTCCTGTTTCACTGACCAATCACGGTTTCTGCCTGCACTTCGCTGGGATCCATGATTCTGGAAGGCGGGCGGCCTCTTGGGTCGAGGCCGTCTGCGCTGTCGCCTGAACAAAAACACTGAAAAAATTAAAGTGTACATATTGCATCCGTGTAAATAGGAAAATACTAACGGAGACTATATTTTATGTATGAGCGGAGAGAGAGCAGCACTAACTCAAGGAGAAACTTTAATTTGGTGTTTTCTATTTGTAAAAGTGAGATAAAGTGTAAAGTGATGACAGAAAGAAATGATTCTGACTTTATGAATTGTACAGTTAACGCCTCAGTTTGACCGTTCTGTTGTTTTCTATCTAAAGCTTTGGGTTCTTCTTGTTTCTTCTTTTTTTGTACATAAGTGGTTGTTTACATCGATAACGAGTCCTTATTTCTGTGACGTCAGACAGACGATGTCAGTGGAGCAGAGGTCTGATGGGGGCGGGGCTCGGAGGGATGGCATCGTAACACAAAACACTCAAAGATTTTCATGTATGGTTAAACAGCACTTTAATAATAATATAAAAATAATAAAATATGACATTTGCAGTTTTACAGGAAAAAATGTAATCGTTAGATTTTATTTTAGATTTCCAGAAATAAGAGAACAACAATAAAAAGAATTTGATTTCAAGAATGAAGTTTTTCTGTTATAACTGTCTCTGATCGTTTTAAAAAGTCAATGTCACATGAAGTTTGTATAATAAGAAACATTATTAATATTATAAATATTAATTTGTGGAACTTCTGAGAATAGGTTGAAAGTGTTTAAGATTTTCTCAGGGTTCAATATCATGAGATAAATAAATGAACTTTATCACATTACATGAAAAAAGTCATTTTAAAAAAGTTTTATTACACAAAGTAATTTTAAGCTGAAAATTAGCTTTCATTTTTTGTGAGTTTTATAATTATTATAACTAATAATTATGCAATGTAATGATTTAAAACGTCACGTTCTAATACAGTGGTCCCTCGCTGTAACGCAGTTCACCCGTCGCTGCTTTGTTTCTCTTCTTCTTTTACAGCACCTTCTGTGTCCTGATTGGCTGTAGACCACTGCCAATCACTCTCCTCCGTGCCGTGTCTCCTGTACAGGGTTCAGCTTGTCACATTTACATAGATCTTCAGTCCCAGCAGTGTGACTCTGCGGTGCTGTACTGTATGTTTGTTTTCTCCCCAACAAACACAAAGGCTCCTGCGCGAGCACCCAGAAGGCAGCGAAGACGCTAACCATCGCACAAAAAGTTGGACTTCTGGACAGGCTAAAGGACGGTGGAAGTTACCGTATTTTTCTGATTATAAGGCGCATTAAGCGAAACAAAACAGTCAGAAAAGTCAAACTTTACTCAACTCGTTCTTGCTTCCTCCACTTCCGTACTATTGATTCATTAATGCTGATTCTGTGGCAGCTGCTCTGTTCCTGTTTTCTGGACCTGAAAAGAGGCTTTGAAAACATTCTGTAATGCTGGACTTATTTTTCTACAAAGGTTTGAACTTTCAGAGTGTTTAAACAAGAGAAAAGTGTGAAAAGTTGGCTACTTAGAACGTAACTCCTGCGATAAACGAGGGACGACTGTATTACAAAACTGTGACTCTGTTCTTGAAATAATTTGTGTATAATTGTACAAAGAGAAGCGTCAGACTGGACGGACGTTTCACAGCGAAATTCCAGTTTTATTTGTAATTTTTAAATTCATTGTATTACATTATCATGGAACAGGAGTCGTTCAAGAGCAAGTTTCAAATTTTTAAAATATATCAAGTAAAAAGCTGAACCATTAAAAAAATTACAACCCACAGCTTCCACACTGTTGTGAAAATATGTTTTTAATTGTATATCATTGAATTAAGCTCATAATTATTAATGTTACGGTTCAGGTTGTTCTCGTTACTGTTTCCTATAATTACAACATTACACATACGAACTCACTCTCTCTCTTCTTGGTTGAACCTTTTGTCATATTTGTTCCATAAAATGAAAACACTCAGATTATTTGTATTACTGCACTTTATCTCGAGATGTTTAATTGTTACACATCAAATGTTAAAGCAGGGAGAAGACGAGCGTAGAGAGGCTGTGGATAATTCTGCTGATTGGAGAGCTATTGATTAGGCAGCTCTGAGGGGAGGGTTGAAAGTAAAGCCAACCAGCGAGAGGCCCCGCCTCCCGCAGACCTGCTGTCACACTACAGACACTGAAATAAAACCTCTGGACAACAACACAAAGCCTCGTCACTTCCTGTTGGTGTTCTTGTATTAGTCATTAGTCCTCGGTGGGGTCTCTGTGAGCCTCAGCTCAGCTGATTAATGATTGCAGCTAATATTAAATTATAGAGACAGACGTGTTATCGTGTGAGGGACAGTATTCTGTTTGTTTTTGTATCAGGACACTGAACATCCACAGGGTGGAATATGATGTCGGCCCACCGTGTGCAGCTGGACGTCTCCTGGAAGGATTTCCTCAGGTTCAGGAGTGTTCATGGGGAGTGTTGATCATCCTTCCAGAAGCACGTGTGAGGTCACACTGGTGTTGGAGGAGAAGGCCTGGCTCACAGTCTCCGCTCTGATTGGTCCCAAAGGTGTTGGATCAGGCTGAGGTCAGGACTCTGTGCAGGCCGGTCCTCCCGCACCAAACCGGCTCGTCCGTGTCCTTGTGGACTTTTCTTTGTGCACTGGTGTGCAGTCATGTGGGAACAGGAAGGAGCCATCCCCACACTGGTCCCACATACTGGGAACACGAAGGTGTCCGCAGTGTCTCGGTCTGCTGAAGCACGAAGACTCCTGAAGAACACACCATAACCCCCCCTCTACCAAACTTTACACAGCGCAGTCAGACAAGTACCGTTGTCCCGGCAACCGCCAAACCCAGACTCGCTCGTCCATCGCCAGATGGAGAAGCGTGATTGGTCAGTCCGGCGAACACGCTGACACTGCTCTAGAGTCCAGTGGTGGTGTGGTTTACACCACTGCATCAACACTTGATGATGTAAGGCTTGGATACAGCTGGTCACCATGGAAACTCAAAACTTGTTGAGCTCATCTGAAGGCCATGTGACGTTCAGAGGTCTGTATCTGTTGGCTCTGCAGAGCCTACGACAGCAGCACGCTGGACCAAGCTGAGCTCCTGAGAAGCAGTCTGCATGCTAGATGCTCGAGTTTATACACCTGTGACCATGCAGGTAAATGATACACCTGAATGCAATGATTTGGATGGGAGAGTGAATTTTTAGACAATATGGTGTCTGTCCAGATGTTCAGAGTAAAAGCTGTGCAAAATAATTATTACAAATTCTGCCATAACCAGTGCCCTCACAGTTAACCTTCACTGAAACAGCGCAGATCACTCGTTAATGTTTACTGTCTGCCTTTCAGTGAAAAAATAAAAAATTCTCGGAATAAATGGTACAAAGTCATCAGCTTCTTCCTGCAGCATCCTGTACATTGCTGCCATCTTGTGGCTGCAGTTTCAGAATCAGAATCAGAATCAGAATCAGAATACTTTATTGATCCCTGGGGGAAATTATTTTTTGTTACAGTGCTCCATTTTAAACCAACATTAAGACAAGACAGACAATACGCTAACTAAGAATAGTACAATATATACATATATATACATACATACATACATAAGTCACTTATAAATAAATATTTGGAAAAGAAACATGTGTAGCTGTAGCAGCAAACAGTGTGTTAAGTGGATGCGTTGTACAGGGAGCCACAGGCAGGAATGATTTCCTGTGTCGTTCAGTGGTGCTTTTCGGTAATCTCAGTCTCTCACTGAACGAGCTCCTGTGACTGACCAACATGTCATGGAGTGGGTGGGAGGTGTTATCCAACATTGTCTTTATCTTGGACAGCATCCGCCTCTCCGACACCACCTTGAGGGAGTCCAGCTCCATCCCCACAACATTGCTGGCCTTACGGATCAGTTTATTAAGTCTGTTGGCATCTGCGACCCTCAGCCTGCTCCCCCAGCATGCAACAGCATAGAGGATCGCACTGGCCACCACAGACTCATAGAAAATCCTCAGCATTTTCTGGCAGATGTTGAAGGACCTCAGTCGCCTCAAAAAATAGAGACGACTCTGGCCCTTCCTGTAAAGTGCTGTGGTGTTTTTAGCCCAGTCCAGTTTATTGTCAATGTGAACTCCAAGGTATTTATAGTCCTCCACAATGTCCACACTGACCCCCTGGATTGAAACAGGGGTCAAGTGTTTCCTGGTCTTCCTGAAGTCCACGATCAGTTCCTTGGTCTTTGCCACGTTGAGCTGCAGATGATTCTGCTCACACCACGTGACAAAGGAGTCGACCACAGCCCGGTACTCTGTCTCATCATCCCTGCTGATGCATCCAACCACTGCAGAGTCATCAGAAAACTTCTGAAGATGGAGGTCTCTGTGCAGTGGCTGAAGTCTGTGGTGTAGAGGGTGAAGAGGAAGGGGGAGAGGACAGTCCCCTGTGGTGCCCCTGTGTTGCTGATCACCTTGTCAGACACACACTGTGGGAGACGTACATATTGTGGTCTTCCTGTCAGGTAATCAACAATCCAGGACACCAGAGAAGCATCCACCTGCATCGCTGCTAACTTATCACCCAGGAGGGTCGGCCTGATGGTGTTGAAAGCACTGGAAAAGTCAAAAAACATGACCCTCACAGTGCTCGCCGGCTGGTCCAGATGGGTGTAGACACGATTGAGCAGGTAGATGATGGCGTCCTCTGTTCCGAGACGAGGCTGATAAGCGAACTGAAGGGGATCCAGGTGTGGTCTTACTATGGGTCGCAGCTGGTCCAGGATGAGCCTTTCCAGGGTCTTCATGATGTGGGAGGTCAGTGCCACGGGCCTGTAATCCTGGGGGCCACTGGGACGAGGCGTCTTTGGTACAGGGACGAGGCATGATGTCTTCCACATCACCGGGACCCTCTGCAGACTCAGACTCAGCATAAACAGTTTATGAAAGACTCCACACAGCTGGGGGGCACAGGCCTTGAGGACAAGGGGACTCACTCCGTCTGGTCCAGCAGACTTGCCTGAGTGAAGTCTCCTCATTTGCATCTCAACCTGGTATTGAGTGAAGGTGATGGGTGGGGGAGGGGTGTCAGGAATCTCACAGGAGGCAACATGTGAAGAGAGAGGCTGGCACAGTGGTGTGGCTCTGGATTCCAGGCTGACTGCAGGTGAGGTTGTGGGGGTGGGAGCAGACACTGTGGTGTCGAATCTATTGAAAAACAGATTCAACTCGTCGGCTCTATTCTCACCTCCCTCAGCTCCCCTGCTGTTGGTTGGCCTGAATCCAGTGATGGTCTTCATGCCCCTCCACACCTCTCTCATGCTGTTCTGCTGGAGTTTCCACTCCAGCTTCCTCCTGTAATTGTCCTTAGCCTCTCTGATCTTGTCCTTTAGTAACACCTGGACCTTCCTCACCTCCTCTTTGTTGCCCCCTCTGAAAGCCCTCTTCTTGTTGTTGAGGAGGGCTTTGATGTCCTTAGTCACCCACGGCTTGTTATTTGGGTAACAATGAACAGTCTGAGCTGGAACAATGGAGTCGGTGCAGAAAGTTATGTAGTCTGTGATACACTCAGTAAGCCCATTGATGTCCTCGGCGTGAGGCTCACAGAGTGTTTCCCAGTCGGTCACCTCGAAACAGCCCTGTAGTTCCGCTATTGCCTCCTCTGACCACCTCCTGACAGTCCTGGTGGTCACAGGTTCCCTCCTCACAATTGGCACATAGCGGGGGGTGAGGTGAATCAGGTTATGATCTGACCTACCAAGTGGGGGGAGGGAGGAGGAGCTGTATGCATCCTTGACGTTAGCATACAGTAGGTCTAAAGTTTTCTCTCCCCTGGTGGGACAGTCCACATATTGTTTGAATGTTGGTGTATTGTCCAGTGATACATGGTTGAAGTCACCCGAGATCACAATAAAGGCACTCGGGTGCTGAGTCTGTAGCCGAGCTATGGCAGAGTGGATAGAGTGGATTGTTACTGTTACTGTCTCTGAGCTGCTGGGAAACCTGAGCCTTGTAGATGATCCTGGTCTGGATGGAAACCAGCATGATAGGCCAGCTCCATCCTGTCACCCACACACGGTCGGAGGAGCTTGGAAAGAAGTGATTGGACGTCTTCACTATGGTTTCACCTCTGATGAGAGGTCTGCTCAAAACTTCAAAAAGCTCGGTCACTTTCTTTCCGAGCTGCTTAGACTAGCATGACCACAGCCGACACAGCACCTTTGTTTTTATATGTCGAATCCCTTCATGGTATTGATCGAGACCCATGCTGCACAAGGCTTTTAATTCAGATGATTTTTTATTCTTTTATAAATATTAAATTGAGGTGTAAGTTTCTGTTTCTGGCCTCACAGAGCAGCCAGCACCAGCACAGGATTTCAGAGAATATGACTTATTAGTGTAGAATAACCTCAAATGTCTGCAGTAGTAATACCACATTAATTATTATTGAAATACATATTTCTACTTATTTCTTACTTACTGAAGTATATTCAGTATATGTATATGCTGAGGATTTTCTATGAGTCTGTTGTGGCCAGTGCGATCCTCTATGCTGTTGCATGCTGGGGGAGCAGGCTGAGGGTCGCAGATGCCAACAGACTTAATAAACTGATCCGTAAGGCCAGCAATGTTGTGGGGATGGAGCTGGACTCCCTCAAGGTGGTGTCGGAGAGGCGGATGCTGTCCAAGATAAAGACAATGTTGGATAACACCTCCCACCCACTCCATGACATGTTGGTCAGTCACAGGAGCTCGTTCAGTGAGAGACTGAGATTACCGAAAAGCACCACTGAACGACACAGGAAATCATTCCTGCCTGTGGCCATCTCCCTGTACAACGCATCCACTTAACACACTGTTTGCTGCTACAGCTACACATGTTTCTTTTCCAAATATTTATTTATAAGTGACTTATGTATGTATGTATGTATATATATATGTATATATTGTACTATTCTTAGTTAGTGTATTGTCTGTCTTGTCTTAATGTTGGTTTATAATGGAGCACTGTAACAAAAAATAATTTCCCCCAGGGATCAAAGTATTCTGATTCTGATTCTGATTCTGATATTCAGTGTTTTTTTGCTGCTTCTTTGTTTTTTAAGTTGCACCGCATGCATATGAATACTGTGTCCTGGTTTTCTGATTAGCAACGATCACCTGACATTGAGCAGGTAACAGCTGGTTGAACAGCCACACTGATCATTTTACTGCAGCTGAAGGAATCTGGAGCGTTTTTAACTCTCAGGTCAGCCTGCCCTCTGGGGAAGATTAGAACCTGAAGTTAAGACAGACAGCAGTCCTGTGGGGATAGAGGGACTCTGTGGGTCAGTGAAAGCAAAGAAGAGGTCTCACAGCTGTGGCTCTGCAGCTCCAAGTGCATCACAGTATAAGAGCATTAGCAGGTGGAGTGTGTGCGTGATCAGGGGGTGTGTGTTTTCATTTCAGCTGATAGGATCCCTTTGTCCCCTCCTCAGGACTGTTGACCCGACCGCGTGCCCCTTGGGAGGAGGGTGATTTCCATCCCTGATTAGGATAAGGTTTATATTTAGGGTCAAATTGGGGGAAGGGTGAAGGTTGGAGCTTTGGATTAAAGACTCGTACAGAAGCGAGTGCGATTTCAGTTGTTATATAACAATCGCCCTCCCTTATGTAAGAATTGCACCTCTTCAACTTACAGAGCAGCAACGGAAAACAGCGTCGAGGAAAGGATAAAAGGAAACGGTATTATTACGAGTTCACAGATTTCTAACAGTCAGCATCCAGGGCTGCAGTTCCTTTAATGACCAGCAGAGGCTCCAGCAGTGAATGAACAGCACGGTTTATTCAATAAGACTTGACTTGTACGATCTACTGCAATATCAAGCGCCTTGAGCCAACTGTTGTTCTGATTTGGAGCTGTATAAATAAAACTGAAAAATTGAAATCAGACAAGACAGAGACAGAAAAGTGTTCAAGGAGCTCAGAGATCAGAAGGTTCAACACAGGCAGAAACAACAAACCCTAGATAACAGATATCACAGCGGGGATTTCAGCAAAGATGGCGGTTAATGACGTGCAGCGCTGGCGTTCAAGCACCTGGGAAGTGGGAAAAAAAGAGCTCAGTGCATCATGGGAATGCCCCAGCAGCCTACTGCGGTGTAACTCAGGGAGGATTCAGCCCTAACTGTGGGCTTCAGCAAAAAGGAAAGGCTGATCTTAGAAGCAGATGTCTGTCTGCTGAATCCAGACTGGGAGCTGGTTCCAGTCTGTGATGTGCTCGTTATATAAAACAAGTATAAATGAATTTAAAATGCTGCAGCTGCTTTAACCCTGACACACACCAAGAAGAGAGAGCACATTACTCTGATTCTCAGCTCCTTCCACTCACGTCCTGCTAAATATAGAGAAAAATGCAATGCCCCACTTTTTGTCTCTAAGTCTCTCGATGGTATGGGCCCAAAATATATCAGGGGTATGACTGCTGAGCTGGGTAGGTGTCTCAGATCCGCAGGGTCGGGTCAGCTTGTGGTGCGCAGAGTTCAAGCCAAACATGGTGAAATGGCTTTTAGCCATTAAACTGCTGCTGCTTGAATCAGCTCCACAGTCAGCACTGCTAACCTGAACATAACATATTTATGTTTATGTATTTATGTTTATGTATTTATGTCAACATCTTTCTCTCTGCTTTTGTAACTGAGCCTCTGCTTGATGATCTACAATCACTGTTTGATGATTTTAGAGATAAAACTGTTAAATGTGCATGAAGACATTTTGTAGTTGCACACAATAAGATATTTTTAACCCCCCAAAAAGTGAATAAAGGAGGTCTTTTAAAGTGGAGAGTTTTTATTAAAGTTTGCAGTTTTAGAAGAATGTTTGCTGTTTGAGGACATTTTGGATGGTTGTGGAAAAGACACAGGTCCCCACAAAGACAGGTAAACAAAAACACATACACACATAAATATCTGTCAACAACTGACACAGATTTAGACCCACTGTGCACACACACACACACACACACACACACACACACACACACACACACACACACACACACACGCACAGACACACGCACACACACACGCACGCACACACACGCACGCACACACACACACACACGCACACACACGCACGCACACACACACACACACACACACACACACACACGCACACGCACACACACACACACGCACACACACACACACACGCACACACACACACATATATATATTTCTGGAGCCCCTCCCCCGCGGAGAAGCCTTTAAATAGAGCCGCTCTGTGGTGTTGTGGCCTTGGTGATCACATCCGCGCCGCCAGCAGATCGTCTCCACAAGTTCTTCTCCCATCCCAGAACCAAGGTAGCTATCAAACACAGACGCACACGTATGCAGCAGATCACATTTTTACTTCATGAGCAACTTTCTCCTAATATTAAAAAGATGTTTTACAAAACATTTTCAAACTCATACATTTGAGTTTTGGTATAAAATCAGTCAAAATATAAAATTTAAGCTTCCAGTTAAAATCTGATCCGCACAGAAACTTTACAGCTGATAAAAAATAATCCACTTTTATATGATATCTGCGCCTTCACAGACTAAATATGATAAAATTATTTAGTGACATCGTGTGTGGGATTCTCGTTTTGTTGGCTTCTTTTTGAAATGACTTCAGTCTTGCAAAACTTTGTAACTTTGCAGCCCGCTGCACTCTTGGTGTCACAGCTCTGCTAATGTGATATGAAGGTGCAATTAAAAACCAAAAAGTAATGGAATCAAATCAATGCTACTATAACTTGATTTTTTTTTAACTGGAACTTTCCAGACATGCCCACCGGGGACAGAACTTACAGAGTGTCTTTGACTTTAAACATAATGCTCTCCTCAGCCTCATATTATTCCCACAGGCAGAGAGACCACATCAGACAGATTTATGGTCAGCTGTTAGAAACTAGTGAATTTCTAACAGTAAAGTTTGAACTTGTCTTAAAAATGTTCAGTTTAATGAACTCAGTTTAGGGAAAACATGTCAAAGGAATAATGAATGTTTTAAAAATGTTTATTATGTCGCAAGTCTGCAGCAGAAATCTGCAGTTTAAATCTGGTAAAAAATGAAGCGTTAAATTGGTGATGTAGGAGCAGCAAATGTTTTTTCTCTGACCGTCTCTACAGCTGTTTCCTTGTGCACGAACGAGCTGCGAAATCAGTGTTTCACAAACCAAAAACACGTTTTTTCATCAGAATTCTTGTTTTTAGTTTGACGGGCCTGTTGGAGGTTTTTGTAAATTTTCAGCAAATAAAATAATTTCTGCATATGGAGGCTGAACTTTTAAAACCTCAGAGCACATTACAATCATGACATCTTTAAAGCTGAAATTTTAGCCTCAGAGCTGTCAGATATCAGGGTCTCACTTAGTTCACTGAAATCTCAGATTATCGTGGCCAAGTTTGTGCAGACAAGGACTATTTTTAAATATGCATATATGCACAATGAGAACATTTTCTGGAGGTATAAAAATGCTGAGAGCAGCTGTTCTCTAACAGCAGGCCGTCCCACCTGCTCTCAGCTGCTGTCGGCGTCACGCCAGCAGATTCCGGCGGGCAGTAAAATTAGCAGCGGGGCCTCCGGCATGCCGAGGCTTTGTCCAGAGTTATGAGCAGGCTCAGATTCGAGCGGCGGTTGCTACGCCGGGAGAAGAAGAAAATGTGGTCCAGGAAGCTCAGAGGCAGCTCTGGTTTCACATCAGGGGGAAATTTAATATCGGCAGCTCTCACTGAGCTGTGACTGAAGGAGACGATGTGATGAGATGTGTCAGGATAAAGCAGACACACCTGAGAGGGAGGAAGAGGAGGAGGAGACACTCACAGAGACAAAGATGAGACAAATGTGGTTTTCGGGGTAGATGGGTCGTTTCCCTCCTTCTGGCCGTGCTTCGTGTTCAGCTCAGCGGTGTCTCCTTCACACATCTCCAGCTTCTTTTTCATCCAAAAACACTTAAGCCTTCGGCCCTGCAGGCTCCTCCTCCTCTGCAGGAATCTAAACATGTTTAGGAAACTATCGATCAAATTTTACATTTGATCGAAAATTTAAAAAAATATATTATAAAACATTTCTTATTTATAAAATATATAAAATATTTCTGTATGGTTTAGTTTGAGGACACACTGTGTGCTGTCAAACAAACGCTCATCAAAGAACTCATCTCGTTTCCTGTGGGCTGACTGATCACTTCCTGTTTCCTGTGCAGCCTCCTAAGCAGACATGGAGCGTACCTTCATTGCCGTGAAGCCCGATGGCGTCCAGAGAGGACTGTGTGGCGAGATCATCAAGCGCTTTGAGCATAGAGGCTTCAGGCTGGTCGCCGCCAAATTCGTGCAGGTAAAAACGACGCCAGGCGCCACAACTCACATACAAACAACTGATCAGCACATACTGACCACCAGCAGGGGGCGTTTCTTCTCTGCTGCAGTTCATTTGTTCATAAAAGTGCAGCTGTCAGCTTTAAACTGAGGCTTTGAACCAGCTTCATCAGAACAGAGTTCCATTCATAATAATCCTTCTTTACCTCACACCAAGCCTCGTTGCAGCCGCTCATCATCTATGTCTGAAAGCTCCTCCCCCTTTAAGGCAGCTTTCTTGATTAGCAAAACTGGATTTGAGCAGCAGGTGGGTGGGGCTTCTATGCTCCCTCTATGACATCATACAGATCCCAGATTAGAAAAAACAGCATAAAGTGAGTGTTTAGAGCAGCCTGTTTGTGCAAAGCGAGCTCATTATTCGAGACTTCAGTTTGTTTAGTATGAAAGTCCACACAGGAACAGGAAATACATGACAGGAAATAAGACGAGGGTCACTACCTTGAGTTGTTTTCCTGTATCCTACATGAAAATTCTGTAATTTCAGAATTTTGCTCATATGAAGCCACGCTCACGGATCTCTGATGATCTGCAGAGTCCAAGTGTTCGAGCCGGTACGGTGTAAATATTAGAGACGATGTAAAAGGCTGGAGCGAGCCAAGCAACATGGTGTGACAGGAGGTGTTCGATTAGAGGCGATGACAGGGGCTGAGTGCTTGGCGTTGTTGAAGTGAAGCCAGTCGTCTCGGTGGATTCATGATGAACATGCAATAAAACACCTGATACCCCCCTCCCCCTCCAGCCCCCTCCTCTTGGCAGTCCAAGTGTGGATAAAACATGGATGTAACCTCAGGTTTAAAAAAACTGGGGCTTGTTTCACCACTTGTGCTCATAAAGAGCTCAGATTGGATAGAAGCCTCATGCTCAGCTGATGAGTTTATGGTCTCAGTGTTGCTGCTTTCAGGCCTGACTGAATAAAACACAAAGTTCATTTTTAATACTGGTCCCGTCGTTGGGCCGTGGCCACCCAGTGACTGACTCGCCGATGAATGTGTAACTTCCTGTATTTGGTGTCTTCAGGCCTCTGAGGACCACATGAAGAAACACTACCTGGACCTGAAGGACATGCCTTTCTACGCTGGACTCTGCAAATACATGTCCTCTGGACCCGTCCTCGCCATGGTAACACACATACAAACACACTCAGCTCGCCTCTAGCGCCGCCATCACACACATATCTTTCTCGCTTTATCTCTTTCCATTGCCTCACTCGTCTCTCCATCTATTCACACCCTCTCGTGTTCAAGGCATCGTGCTCCGACCTCCACCGGACAAACATAGGAGACTTTAATCATCCAAGCTTTATTTAGCCTGACCTCGCACACGTTTGCAACCAAAAGGGGATAAAAACAAAACTGCAAACAGTTTGAGTTTGAGAGGAAATATGAGGCACCTAAAACTGCAGTTCCTCTGACATCCACTAGAGGCTGCAGCAGGGAGTCAGTCCCATTTTAAACGTTTACAGCAGAAATAAACACGTTTACATCCTGATACACAAACAGCTGTTGTTTTTTATAACTCACCTGTTTAAATTGTATTAAGGCTTAAATTTTGCATTATTAGGGGCGTGGCCTTTTTGAGTGACAGGTGGATGATGGCGACTTAGGTTTTAGGCTGTAGCTGCTAGCTGTCTGCTAGCTTCACCTCAACTGAACCTCTGGACCTTGTTTGTGCAGCTGGAGCCTTTTAATGATGTGATCTGACCATTAATATGGCTGCTGTGAGGTTAATGGATCTAATGGATCTACACTTTGGGTGCAATCGCCAAGAAGGCGCTATCAGCAGGGGCGCCACTAGGGGGCGCCACCCCCCCTCAAACAGATCATTATAGATTTCAAAATCTTATTTGGTTTTCATATGTATTTATTTTCAATAAAATCTACTTTAATAATCATTCTCTCTTTATTGACATATTTTTCATTAACCTATGTTTAAAATACAACTTTGTCAGTGGTCTTGAGACTTTTTGTCCAAAACTAGAAGACAGTGTTTACATTTTACTTCTATTCTGGGTGAGTTCAAGAGCGCCCCCTATAGAGCAGCAAGTCCACCGAGGAGGCAGTTCCTGACAATTTAGAATATTTAATTTGACGTGATGGTGACAGAAAACTGAAACTGGTGACATCACAGTGGTCTCGTCCATCTTTTAGATACAGTCTATGGATTACACTGGTTTGTTCTTCCTGTATCACTAAAGTAGAAAAGAACTAAAACTGTTCACCTTTCAACGTAAACATCAAAATTCAGTTCAGCTGTTTGTAAGTGTGTGTTTGTGCATTCCAGGTGTGGGAGGGTCAGAACATTGTGAAGCTGGCCAGGATGATGCTGGGTGAGACCAACCCCGCTGACTCCAAGCCCGGCAGCATCCGTGGTGATCTGTGCATCAACATCGGCAGGTGAGCAAGCGACCACAACATGACTGCCTCTGTTTTATAACACAACATCACGCAGAGCAGACGGACCCACACAACTCACAACACTGTTGTTTTTCAGCCAGTAATAACTCAGTGTAGTAAAGATTAGGATCTCAGTGGGATAAAAGTGTCTCCTCCCAGTCCTCCATCCCGGCTCCCCCCGGCCGTAGCATCATCAGTATCACTGTAACATATTTCACTTAGCCTTACTGGACACACACACCATGGTCGGGAGTCAAACCCCCGACCTGAAGGTCCAAAAGCAAGTAGTGTTACCACTGCATTGTCCAGCTGCTGTGTGTGTGTGTGTGCGTGTGTGTTAAGACATTAGAAAACTAAAACACTCACAAAATGTTAATGAGATCTCTTAAATTCATAATATTTTAAAGTCTTAACAAAATGTGAAAAATTTTAACGCATTTTTGAAATGAGACATTTTCTATTAGCTGTCTGAAAGAACCCCTCCCCTCCCCCCACAAACCCTGAAATCATTGATCAGTTATTGATCCGCACCGATCACCTCCGTCTCCACAGGAACATCATCCACGGCAGCGACACCCTGGAGAACGCCAAGATGGAGGTCGACCTGTGGTTCAAGGCCGAGGAGTTTGTCACCTACACCCCATGCGCCCAGTCCTGGCTGTACGAGTAAACCGGCCCCTCCCTGCAGTCGATCGTCGATCAATCCACAACATGTAGCACTTATCAATAAAGTGTCATGTTAACAACAGTCTGGATGTTTCTGTGTTTCTCTGGGTGAACGCGGTTTCTACTGTTATCACCAGCAGCAGCAACCAAATCCCTCCGCCTCTGAAAATAGTGCCCATCGAATCCACTGTCTCATCGTGTTCATGTGATAAAAGGCAAGATGCTGCATCAGGTCAGCTCAGGTGCTGATTATTGTTATTAAGACTAAACAGATGTTTTTGTGGTTTCGAGCAGCGATGGCGGCTGATGGGCATCGTCACTGCTGCCAGATCCTCATGAGTGTAAGACGCCAACGGCACACCGGATTGGCAGTCCAGCCCTGCACTCGTCTGTTCATAAGTGGCCAGCTGGCATCGAGTTAGCTGTGCATCTATCAGATACCCTGTCTGTAGCTGTGAACCTCAAACTCATTCTGGTGTTTCTCTAGCTTTTATTTAAAGTTCTTCATCATTTTTCAAATGATGGATCTGACTTAGATCCATTAACACAGGCCTAAAACCAGCTGGGGATTCCCCAACCGCCTGGAGAGTGGTTACTGCAGGTTGCTTGGTTTTGTTGGGTTGCAAAGAGGTATGCAGGGGTGCACCAAAAACCTCTGTGACTGTGAAAGCAAAAGGACATAGTATTTCTGTTGGGGACTATTTTCAGCAGCAGTTTGATACTGGTTTGAGTTATTACAAGGGAAAATTAAAAAACAAAAACTGTGGTCTGTGCTGACATACTGTATAAGTAAAGTGGAATCTGATTAGCTTGAGTCATCAACACCAAACAGCTGGTAGCCAAAACACCAAGTATGACCTCTACTCGACTTCAGAGGGCGGAGGCATAAACCCACACGTTCATGGCTGAGCATGAGTAATGCGATGCTGATGATGAATGAGAGACATCAAACAGACCCATCAGCTGAATCCTACCCTCCTCAGCAGCTGACCCGACATCAGATCGGACCTCCAAACTGCTGAGTACAGTCCAACGGGCCAGACCCAGGAGGGAAACCCATCAGGCTGAAACTCAGATCCAGAGTGCCGGCTGATGAGCTGACACTTGTTCCTTTTTACAGAACTGAGACGCAAAGACAGAAACAGACCTGTGACGCTTCCAGCTCAGTTAATTATGTGGATTTGCTGATGTTGACATCTTCCTCTCCAAGTATGCACTCCAGTCCAGAGCTTTTACAGATTTAAGGTGTAAACTGCCAATCAAAGGGTCAACAGTTCACCAAGATCCAATATCAAAGTCCCGATTTGGGCCAAAAAACCTTCAACACACGTGTGAAGGACCCACGACCCGACCACCCCTTCATGCTTTTCAGCATCTGCATTATTACGGTGGCTGTAATAACCAAGTGGGGAATTCTGGAGATCACTGCCGTTCTGAGGTTCCTGCTTCACGTCCATGGATGTCACAAACCGGACTGAAGAGAAAAGGCAAACTCGGTGATGTCCAACAACCATGAAGACATGCTTGACTTTGTGCCATGAACTGGCCTGAAACAATGGTAGTCTGCAGCTGCATGCTGAACTTTCGTAGTGAAAAGTTTCCACCTGCCAGTCCATGTCCATTCTCACCTGTAGTCCGGAGATCTGGGTATTGGCACGACTGAAGTTGCAAATACAAGTGGATGAAATTAGCCTCCCTTGAAGGTTGGCCGAAGTCGGAGAAGAAGGAAGACAGCCGAGTTGGTTCTGGCATCAGGTGAAGATGGCTCCTGTCTGCCTCTTGAGGTTTCTCAACCCATCGAGAAGGACAAGCAGGAGAAGACCCAGTACCTATTGGAGAGAATACATCTCATGTGGTTTGGGGAAAGCCTCAAGATCCTCCAGGAGAAACTGGAAAATGCTGCTGGGTAAAAGATCTGGATTACCATCGTAACCTGCTGCCACCTCACCCTAACCAGGTACGTGGAGGATAATGGAGGGATGTTTGTTCTAATGTCATACAAACCTCTGACGCTAGTAGATCTCAAGTTTTGTACCTTTCACAATTCAGTCTTGGAATTTTGTGTCTGATCCAAATTTGGACATTTTTCTGAACAGTGCATGTTAACGAATGTCCCAGTCTAGTTTTGACCCATAATCGGTCTCGAACTGGACGTTAGCACTTCGATATTTTTGGATCTGTGTTTACCGAAACCTTTCAAACATCAAACTCATGATTTCAGTGAAACTGATCTTAGAATCCAATTAAACTCCTACGTTATATGATCGCAGTCCCAGCACTTCAAGTTCATTTAGTGACCTGATATTTAATAATTTGAGATTTTATTTTTCACAAAAAGTATTTTATACACACACATGCACAAACACACACACGCACAAACACACACGCGCACACACATGCACAAACACACACGCACACACACACACACACACACACGCGCACAAACACGCACACACACACACACACACACACGCACAAACACACGCGCACAAACACGCACACACACACACACACACGCACAAACACGCACACACACACACGCACAAACACGCACACACACAAACACACACACACGCACAAACACGCACACACACAAACACACACACACGCACAAACACACACACGCACAAACACGCACACACACAAACACACACACAAACACACAAACACACACGCACAAACACACAAACACAAACACACAAACACACACGCACAAACACACAAACACACACACAAACACACAAACACGCACACACACACACACACAAACACACACACACAAACACACACAAACACACACACACACAAACACACACACACAAACACACACACAAACGCACAAACACACACACGCACAAACACACAAACACGCACACACACACACACACAAACACACACACACAAACACACAAACACACACACAAACACACACACACAAACACACAAACACACACACAAACACACACGCACAAACACACACACGCACAAACACACAAACACACACACACACACACAAACACACACACAAAAACACACAAACACACACGCACAAACACACACACGCACAAACACACAAACACACACACACACACACAAACACACACACACACACACACGCACACACACACACACACACGCACACACACACACACAAACACACACACACGCACACACACAATAATGTTATAAACACTGAATATTTTAGTTTTTTCATAACATTTTATTGCATAAAAATGTAAAGTCAGTCATTTCTTTTACACCTACATGTCATCATTTCTTCACAATCATGCTGTCAAAAATTGCACAATGTATTAGAAAAAAGCTTCATGAAATATAACATCAGGTTGTAACTACACTTCTGTTCTCAAAGACAGTTAAAGTACATATATATATATATATATTTAGATATTTATATCCATCTAGATATACTTTTAAACATTTGTATGTTTTAATAAGAGCTCAGTAAAAGTCATGTTCACGGCACGAACATGTGGACAACATGGACAGAAGTTTGGGACAAACCTGTTTTCATCAGTTTGAACACACAAAAAAATATTCGTGATTTCTTCTTTTTTACTTCACATTTAAATAAATCTGCAACAAGAAAAACACGAGGCTGATCTCTATAATTTCACATTAGTTTGTACTTCAGGGAAACAAACGTAGATAAGTGCAGGCACTAAACCTGAGCACTGCTGTGGTTGCTGATTACGAGCCTGTAATCTCAGGAAAATGGGACTAAGAATATTCTTGGGAATTACATTTTCAGTTTTTTCTTTTTTCAGAAATGCTAATAATCCCGACCCTGGATCAGATCAGATGCTGTCTAATTAGGCCGGCCTGTTAGCACACGGAGTCAGAAGGCCAAAGACGCCCTGGTCCCACCTTCGTAAACACGTCATCTCAAAGCATAAACTCGTTAACTACAAACAACTTTGATTAAATTCAGTTTTGGACGATGAACTGATATTTTGGTTCAGATTGCACAGTTTTAACCGCAGAACTTTAAATTATAAATAAATGATGCCCCCCCGAGTTGTAATCTAATCCTCCCTTTTAGAAATCAAATTTATATATACTTGTAACACAAATTCATAAAGTGAATCTCACAGCACAAGGACGATTATTTTCCAGGGTTGTGCGCACATCCAGTCCTGCTGCCTGTCTTACATTTGAAAAACAAATATTGGTCTCCCAATTTGTGTGACTTAAAATTCAAGTCAAAATTGTGCAGCCACAGACATCCACGTGTTCAGGTGTGGGTTCGAGTCTCAGACTTTACAGCCAATCCAATCGTGCAGCTGCTCCGTTTCCCTCTTGGTTTGGAGGACTTCCACTCGTATCCATCCACGGGCGACTGTGGTTAGTGACCAAAGCAGCCACGCAGTGTCACCCTTAAGCACTCATCCAACCATCCAGGCGGGACACATTTTCCTCTAGCGACTGAAGGTCAAAGGGGTTACTGAATGGTCTCTAGGCCGGTATGACTGAGACCCCGTCAATCACCTGACACCAGATTATTATCTGAACCGATCTTAGACTGGGTGAAAGATTTTACACCCGACTCCAGAGCAGACACGCTTTTATTTTTCACCCATTGTCTTAAGACAGACTGTAAAATACTCAAGTCAGTCTATTGCAGTGCTGAAGCCACTTTGACACTGGTTGAGACGTTTGACCCGTCGGCTCTGACCCTGAAACCAAATTGTGTAGCCCTGCACCTGACCTTCAGTTTGGTGCTTATTTCACGCAGACTCTATTGATTCATTTCTGAATTTTTGCAGCCAATCAGGTTTGAGTTCAGCACTAATTTATACCCATAGAAAGACCAAATTAATTCCTATAATAGCCACACACCCAGTTCAGATTCCAGCTGATCTTCCTGAGATAACAAACATCTTTAAAAAGCAACCACTGTCAGCATCAGCCTCCAAACGCTCAAATCATCTTTAGGTCCCAATTCTCAGTCTAAGAAACGGCTTCAAATCCCACAGTTTCCACAATAATAAACCACAACTTCTCCTCCCACTGGGATAATCACACATGACAATATCACAAACTGGCGTGGAAGACCGGCGACCCACTTCACTTTCACCTCTGAATACAAAACCTAGTACAAACACAACTTGTTCACCAGACTCAGTTTGTCAAAATCAATCCATAAAAACATTATCAAAGGCGTCACCTACAGACAGCACCATCATACACGTAGAACTGCGATACTAGATTCACACATATAAACGAACACGAGCACACGGACAGCAGTGCGAGTTTAGAAACAGGTTCAGTGCGCAGACGCTCACAGCTCAGCGTAAGACTCGAGTCTCAACGACGGATCTGTGAGACGACTGCAACACATCAAACAGCTCACACAAAACAACACAAATATAAATGTAGACACTTTTTAAAAAAATGTATCAAAGTAAACGGTTTCATTTTTAGTTTTTTAAATGCAGTACGTTAAAACTGTGTCTATGACGTGAAATTATTACATATTAAGGCAAAATTAAGAAACTAAAGTCTGAGTTTATGTTATGAGCTAATAATGAGTAACTGGTTTTGTCTTACTGGGGTAACGCTGGGAGAGTTACACTTTTAATATATCATAATATTATGAAATCCAATACACTGAGGAGCTGAAGCATGTCATGACAAAAAACTAAACTAAGAAAATATTTTACAAATTATTTTTAAATCAAAATCTTTGAAAGTGAGAAACTTCAAAATGCAAAAACATTCATGCCTCTCTTAAAGAAGCTGATTAAAGATCATCAGTCGGTTCTTCGCTGGTACTGAAGCTCAATTTACTTACAAGAGAAATTAAAACTGACGAGAATCAAGTTTGTGTGATCAGGGTTAAAACAGACAAAAGCAGGAACAGAGAAATCGAACACGTCGACAGATAAAGTCAAAACTATGAGACGGCAAATTTGTGACGCATTAAAAAAAATAAATTAAAAAATATAAAAACATAAAAAACTTTCTGTGGGAAATCATAAGAGTGTAACCTTAAAGAGCAAAAGTTTAACACTGAAAGGTAAAATAAAGTAACTAGTAATGTAGCATACTCGCATACAAGTCAGGATTACATTAATATGAGTTTTTCCCATTATTGTTTCCAAAGTTTAGAAAATACGTAAAGTTGTTGTGTTTGAGCAGATGTTACGTTTGTAGCTTCAGCTCTTTAACATCTGTGTGTTTGTGCAGCTCCACAAATATGCTTTCAGCTTATTTTGGACTTATATCCTTGTCAACGTACACTTCACTGCCTGCAGAGTAAAAAACACAGATAAAGGAACATTTGGACATTTTTAGACATCTGTTAGCTTAAAAGCTACTTCAGGCCGTCCCCCTCACTCAGAGCGTCCCTCCACGCTCGATTTGATCAATTCAAGTACCATGATCGTCTTCTATTACATATAGATTTTAAAATAAATCAAATATACTCATTTTACAATTTAAATATATTTTTTTAACCCAAAAATCTTAATTTTGTTTATACTTTTCTGAGGTATCCATACTGCGTAACGACGACGTACTTTTGTAGGTTTTTAGCTGCTGAAGTACTTCTGATGAAGACATCAGTGTGGTCAACAGTGCCTTTGGCCAAGGCTGTAAACTCAGTTTTTTCTACGTTTGGATCTGTGTGATGTCACAGAGAGGGGCAGCCAATCAAAGAACGTCGTGTCAAAAGGGGGTGGGGCTAAAACAGCTTGTATCAGAGAGAGAAGGAACTGAGATGGTGCATAAGATAAAGAAGAGTTATTATGAACTCTGAATCATGCAAAGCTAATGTAACACCATAAAAACATGGTGATGGAAATAAACAGAGCAGTAATGAATCCAGGACCGAGCGTTACTGCAGACCGCTACATCTTCCATTAACGCCACGCTGGCTTGTGCTAACTCTGCAGTCTTTACCTGGGCCGTGTGGATTCAGCACAGGCTGAAATAAACCCAACGATCCTGTGAAGCTGTGGCTGTGATTGGACGTTTAGCCGTCTCGATGAAACTCAAACACATTTTAAAATCATCAAAACAAAGAAAGCTTTGAGAAAACGTCACGTTTGGCTGATCCTTCCAGCAGCTCGGTGGATTGTCTGCTTCAGCGTCTATCGTGACCGATGCTCCGTTTTACCGTAAAAATAAATGCTGCAAACCTGTGGGCGGAGCTTCAAGAAGTGATCTTTCTTCCTTGGCATCCTCGTTACTCCAGCCGCTCACACTGAAACAGTGTTTTTATGACTACATCAGCAGTTTTAACGTTAGAACACGAACAACTACAAACAGTGGAGATCTGGGCGTTGGAAAAATTGTCATATAAAAGCTGTTTGTTGTTTTAACTGTCCTGCGGCGTCTTCTTCTCTAGCAGGGTTCAATTTTCAGATGGCAGTACACCAAACACAGCTAAAGAACACAGAGTTCTTTAAATGAAAGGTTAGGAGGAGTGGTCCAATGTTGGAGGTCACCAGTAGACGATTTCACATATTTGTGGGAGGGGAAGCAGGATGGAGGAGGCCTACTGCTGGTCCCGGCTGCTGAGGAAGTCTGCGGAGGATCTGTGTGTTTCTGCTTCAGTCCTGTGAGAAGATAACTCGGGTGCTCTGGCATTCTCCTCTCTGACTCCTGCAGAAACACAGACGATGCAGCACTCAGGCCATCACCACATTAAAGAGCATCACGGAGGCGACGCGGCGAACGAGAGAAAACAGCTTTTTGCCTAAAGTGGACGTCAGACTGCGAGGATGCACCAAAACAACATCTTCCTCAACACGTGCATGCAAACCTCAATGAACCGAAGCCACGCTGTAAAGACGAGCGTGCTCCGCGCCCACGTGGCCGACTGCAGTGACACACGGCTCGTTGCTGCCGCTGGCTGAGGCTTCATGTTTAGTTTGGGATGTTTGACGACGCGGCGAATGCGTCACACACACCGCGCTGTTCATCTGTGTTTTAATGAGTTTTCATGACGCCCAGATTTGTAAAAACCACAGAAATGAAAGAAGGCTGCACGAGTGCATACCTGCCCCCCCCTCAGTGCGGGGGCTGCTCTCCAGGTTGGCAGAGGGCGGCTGGGCCGCGGAGGCCGGAGGAGGGGGTGACGGGTAATCAGGCGGAGTCTCGTTCTCGTCTCCCGATAGGCTCCTGGGGACACCTGTTACCATGGTGCCGGAGAGGCTGACGGGTCGCTTAGCGATGGGCAGCTTCCTCTCTGGGAGACCAAACAGGTTTTGTTAAAGAGACAGTACAACAATCACGTGCTCATGCAGCTCCTCCTGCTCCGCCCTTTCACCGTTTCTCCTCTTTCTGTCGCGACTGAAATGAAAACTGTTATTTGGTCTGTTTCGTCTTTTTCTTTTTTTTAAGTCACATCAGCACACGTTTTGTTTTTGTTGGTCTATGATAGTTTGGGTCTGTGGCTGCAGCTGCTCAGTGTTTCCTGTTACTGACATCGTTAGGAGAATGTAACGATGTAAATGTTGGTCTCTGTGGGTGTGACTGAAGAACACCTCTAATGTAAGAACGCTACAGGGAGGCGGAGCATTGTTTATTACTAAGCAGCAGTTTAACACGCAGCGTCCTGAAGGCTGCACCGCGGCACGTTTGTTACTCAGCGATTTAAAGAGACGCCGCCTCACTTTTCTTTTGTCCTTTGTACTGCTGAGACTTCTTCCTCTGTCTGGATGCTGCTGACTGCAGGTCTCTGGAGCCTGAAACAAACAAAAAAACACACCAGTTTACCCGTCCTTGTCACCACGGAAACTACAGATCAGGTGGGACTTACCTGCGTTAACAGCCGGAGGCTGCAGCTGGTAGCCGGTCAGCTGACACCAGCCCACCGGGTACAGGTCGGGCGACTCGCAGTCCACCCACTGGTCGTACTCGTCCTCCCAGCCGTCAAAGTGTATCCGTAGCAACCGGTGGACGATGCGCGTGACGGTGGCGACGCAGACGAGCCGCGGCTCCATGAGGTCGACGGCCTCCAGCTTCATACCGGGGCGGAACCCGTGGTTGGGGACGTCCTGATGGAGGACACGGACATGACGCGGCCGTTAACACGTGGGCGTTTCTTTGTTTCTAGTCGCCGTTTCGGTTCATTTGCCAAGAAAAACAAACTAAAAAGGCAAAATTGAAACTTTCACTCGGTTCCCTCCACACAAACAAACCCTGCAGTCCTAAAATACTCAGAAATATAAACGTTAGATATGCAAAGTCTTCATGCAGAAAAATTACCAAACTGCTTTTTATTCAAACTGTTTATAATTCTGTGCATCAGCAACATGGAAACGTCTGTTTGCTGTGAGTTAAAGTTACAGATGACAGCCTGTGTGCAGTGAGAAGCTGAGCGGACACAAACCTCTAATCAGCTCACATCAGTGTCAGACCTGCTGCAGACGGCGTTTTTGGGACAGATTTGTTTTCATTCAAACAACAATAAACGCATCAGACACCAACCTGGTGCGTGTTCTGTTGCTGGACCTCCAATTCTTTCTTTAATGATATCTTTGGTTAATTTACCTTCCATATATTTAACTAGAGTCACCTCTACGATGACGATGGTCTGCTGTAAGTGAGTGTAGACGATGAAGCTCCGCCTCTAACCACTGAGCCAAAAAACACTTCATGCGCTCTGGACTGAGCCGTGACATCGTCCTGGGAGTCTTTCTAATAATTTTAGTTCAATATGTCTGCTCTATGTTTCTACATCTACTCCCAGAGCTGCTCAGACTGCATTAGGTCATCATGCTGATGAATCACTGCTGACTTCAGCCCGTTTGAGCCTCACCCTGTTGAACAGGTTCACCGGTGCAGCCACAGACTTGCTCTCCTTCAGATATTCAAACCATCTGAAGGGCAGACTGGAGTAACCTGGACACACAAAGACAGGATCAGTTTGATCACAGTGCACACTACAGGGCAGTTTCAACAACACGACCACAGCTCCGTGAAAGCTGCGACGCTTTGAGAATGGAGTGAACTCCCCAAAGAACAAAACACGTTTTCAAATGTTTCCTGAGACATAAATATGACCAAAAAAAAACACGGTTCTGCAAATATCTTCAGAATAATGCTCATAGTGAGGAACTTTATTCTTTACTATGCTGCGGCACCAGTCTGCCCGTCGATCTCCGGCTCCCATCACTCGTGAACAAGACCCCGAGACACTTAAACTCCTCCACTTGGGAGGAGTTTCAGGGTCTCGTCCCTGACCCGGAGTGGGCACTCCACCCTTCACAACATCGTATCATTAAAAGGGAGAATCTGGAGGGATCTGTGTGCAGGGACGAGGCTGGAAATGAGGCTGGGGCAGCGTTAACGACAGCTGCAGGTTAAAGCTGCTCCCACAGCTGCGTGCCGCTGCCTTTCAAAGGCACTCCTACCTCTGGGCGGCGTCAGCTCGATGTTGTTAATCTCACAGAAGCCAGCGGGGAAGATGGAGGGAGACGTGGAGTGATAGCAGAACCAGTCCGAGCCATCGGCCGCCTCCGAGCCGTCTATGCCGATCATCAGGTACCCGTCTGCCAGGACCTGAGGAGGAGGCGACAGGTTAGATGGAGCCGGAGGGCGGAGCAGCCGGTTTCAGAGTGAGCGCTCAGCTCGCTATTACCTTCCTCACTGTGGCCACGCAGATTGCAGACAGATTCAGAGGGTCAATGGCCTCCAGCTTCATCCCATCTTCGAACCAGCGGCCGCTCTGATCCACTTCCTTCACCTTCAGGAAAAACAGGATAAATCTCATTCCTGTTCCTCCAAGCTGCAGGACAATCGTTCATCTCTGGTTCTCCTCCACAGCGTCTTTGTCCCGTCGCCCTCCCCTCAACCCAAGGTCACCGCAGACGGACGACCCCCCAAGCCTGGTTCCTCCTTCCTTTTAAAAGGCAGTTTTTCCTTCCCACTGTCGCCAAAGCGCTCGCTCATGTGACGTTATCTTATTGTGGCTTTTCCTCTTCTCTCTGTGTTATTGAGCAGCTGCAGGCGACTGTTGTTCTTATTTGGTGCTAAATAAATAAAACTGAATTGAATACATCAGTAACATCATTATTACTTAGATAACCATGACTGTTAGTGAAACATCACTGTGTCACACAGTTAGCACTGTAGGAAATATGCTGAGTGGGCGTGACTCATAGAATCGCCAACAGTGGACGAAAACCCTTCAGGAAATATTTTGAATGAAATAAAAGACCTTCTGACTTATAATTAGAAACATGTTAAAATTAAAGCCTACATAAAGGCAAAATTGATATAAATTGATTTTATGTCCATGAGGAGCCAAACTCCACAGGTGGGACCAGATTACAATCAGGTAACTCAGGTGTCAGCGGATGTAGCAAAGCCAGAGGCGACGTCGGGTGAAGCTCACTTTGGCAAACAGCTGTCCAGGTGCGTCCATCTGACCGTCCAATTTCTTCGACACATCTAGGAACAATCACACAGTACATGTTCTTCATCCTCATGTTACACGCTGGCTTAAATTCACTGTTTTCTACATGGAGTCTGGTGGCCTGGGATCGAATCACCTGACCCACCGGATCGTTTGAAGCGGTGTCCAATGGATCGCGACCATCCGATGCTGTGGATCAGAGGGCTGTACATGTGACACCAGAAGTCGTCGGTCCCATCGTCGCACTCCTCGTACACGAGCCGGAGACGACCGCCGATCACCTGCGACGACGCAAACGTCAGGATAACATTCACGCAAATAATACTAATAAACTGGATAAGCAGAAGAGATAGATCAACAGCTGTATCAGAGGCGGTGGGTGGAGCACCTCAGGGCTCCGTCACTGGTCTACTGATTTATTCCTTTAGATGTTATTTGTTTTGAGAAACTACACAAATGTACGATTAAAATGCGCTGCTGAGCCTCTGGTCCTGCAGCTTTGAGTGTTTCCGGGTAATTTGACATAAAAAGTTATTTAAAATACACAAATACTCATAAACAACGACTCTGGCAAAGAGACATTTGATCTGCCGCCCAGAGATGCTTAGTTTACTGTGACTCACCTGTTCCACCAGAGCCACTCGAGTCCGGCACAGGTGAGTCTTATCCACCACCTCCACCCTCATCTGTTTCTTGAAGGGGAACTGCATGCTCTCCTGCACCTGAACAGACACCTGAGTTCAAACTCAGTTTCAGGACGAAGGTTATTTAAAAAATGGATTACGTGCGTTTTCTACGTCACCTTGGACGCGAAGTCTGGCGGCAGAGTTTTGGAGCCCGTGAGTCTCTTGATCAGGAACGTTTTCCAGTTGGAGAAGCGGTGCAGGATGGCTGAGAACACACACACAGAGATATAAGTTTACAGCCTAAAAAGAAGTCTATTTGTTCCTGTGAACCTGATTACTCAGGACTGTGAAACTGATCTGAGGTCTGAGGACAAATCTGCAGACAGGAAGTGACCCTTACACTGAGGGGGGACCAGAGGTTTCCCTCCAGCAGCACACCAGCCCACCGGGTGGATGTCTGGCACGCACAGATTCAACCAGAAGTCTCGTGTAGAGTCGCAGTCGAAGCCCTCGTATCTCAGCAAAGCCTTAAAACCTGCACGTGCACGCACACACACGCACGCACACACACACACGCACGCACGCACGCACACACACACGCACGCACACACACACGCACGCACGCACGCACACACACACGCACACACACACACGCACGCACGCACGCACACACACACACACACACACACACACACACACACACACGCACGCACACAAATTAGTTTCTCATCTGAACAAAATGCAAACTCAAGATTTACGTTAAATTAAGGTCAATTTAATGTTATGTTAGAGCACAGGTGTCAAACTCTGGCTAATTACATTTGGCCCGCGAAGCCATACCAAATTACTATCAGAGCTGGCCTACTGGTATTATACAGCTAATATATATATTGTTTAGTATGAAACCTTTGCTTGTTCCATATTCAGTTTTTCAGCAAAACTTGTTTTAGTCCATAAGAAAAGATTCATTCTTATATCTGGAGGAATAAATATATTTCAATAAATATTAACGTTAGCCCGCGACTTGGTTCCAGTTTTGAATTTTGGCCCACTGTGTATCTGAGTTTGACACCCCTGTGATAGAGTGTGTGTGTGTGTACATGTGTACCAGCCAGTTTGATGATGCCAGCGATCCAGTAAACCTTCATGGGCAGCCCGCTGTCAGTGTTCGGCACCTCGACCCGGATGCCTTCGCTGATGCCTCCCCACGACTTTCCCATCGGGACCTGACAAACACACAAAAATAAAATTAACGAAACATCCGACCGCACGCACGGCGCCAGTTTCTTATTCCCGAGGTCTGAGATCGACCCCGAGCGAGACACACGTCCTGTTTTACAGCTCAAACAAATTCACACAAACTCTGAAGTAAGCAGCGGCGAGGTCGTCTGAGCTGGTTTCCTGTCTGTCAATTCAAAGGTAAGACGCACAACATCATCTGCGTACGTGACACGCTTCACGAGAGCCCTGGTGATCCAAGCGTGAATCAGTGAAAACTGCGCAGGGTTAAAGCTGCAATGTTTGACCTTTGACCTCGTGTTTGAATCTCACAAACGCTGGTGACTCTGTAGTCAGGGGGAGGAGCTTCTTTCTGATGATTAACGCAGTGAACTCGTTTCGTCGTGCTAGTATCGACTGAACACTGTTCACAGGGAGCTTCATCATAACGGTGAGAAGGACTCTGCTTGTACCCACATGTTGGAAACAGCTAACCGGCGCTCCCATTACATCTCCGTCTCCAAGGTAACGACCCCAGTCGAACAACTCCATGGACACTGCGAAGAAAACAGAAGGCGTGATGTGCAAAGAGAAACCTGACACGTTCATCAAGAAGTGCTCAGTGGCACAACGGCAGGAAAGATTCAACTCCTCTGAGAACTGATGCAGAGCAGAGTTCATCCGATGTACGATTTAAAAATCAGCTCGTATTTCTTACTCTTTGAGAAGAGCGACCGCTTCGTTCTCATTTCCTGCCGTACGTGTTAAACACAAGCTCGGTGCGTGTGCACTCGTCAGACACGCCGAACCCTCATGTTGAAACTGTTTTTTCTCATCATGGATCAGTATGATGTCACATGGAGCAGACAGAAGCCCCACCCACCTGCTCTTCAAATACTTTGCAGCCAATCAAAAGAAAGTTATTTTAAAGGGGGAGGGACTAGAAGATGAGCCACACCTACAATCTGACCGTGTTTGTGTTTAACATGTAACCAATGAGAAAGTCGATTTCAGTCCCAGCGTGGACGTGTCAGCGCTGCTGAACTCACCGCTCTTCTTGACCCCGCCCTGCTGGTTGGCCTGCTGCTGAGCGTAGGCGGCGAGTTTGGTCATCAGAGGCTGCTTCTGCAGAACCTTGGCTTTCTTGGTAGGAGGCTTTCCCTGACAAACACAGACACACGGAGCCCGTCACACCTAACATCAGAAAAGTTCAAGGCAAAGTGTTCCTACACCCAGGGACCCCTGCTGGTTTGACGGTGAAGCGCCAATAATGAGATAAATACGAACAGGTAAAACAAACAAAGTGTAGAAATAAACGGAACCAGGCTCAGGGAGGGGCGGGGCCATCTGCTGTGATTGGTTGGGGTGAGAGAAGGAAGACAGGATAAAGACATGCTGTGGAAGAGAGACAGAGGTTAATAACAGATATGATTCAATGCAGAGAGGTCTGTTAACACATAGTGAGTGAGAAAGGTGACTGGAAAGGAAAAACTCAATGCATCATGGGAATCCCCCGGCAGCCTACGTCTATTGCAGCATAACTAAGGGAGGATTCAGGGTCACCTGGTCCAGCCCTAACTATATGCTTTAGCAAAAAGGAAAGTTTGAAGCCTAATCTTGAAAGTAGAGATAGTGTCTGTCTCCTGAATCCAAACTGGAAGCTGGTTCCACAGAAGAGGGGCCTGAAAACTGAAGGCTCTCCCTCCCATTCTACTTTTAAATACTCTAGGAACAACAAGTAGGCCTGCAGAGCGAGAGCGAAGTGCTCTAATAGGGTGATATGGTACTACAAGGTCATTAAGATAAGATGGGGCCTGATTATTTAAGACCTTGTATGTGAGGAGCAGGATTTTGAATTCTGGATTTAACAGGAAGCCAAAACAGGAGAAATCTGCTCTCTCTTTCTAGTCCCTGTCAGGACTCTTGCTGCAGCATTTTGGATCAGCTGAAGGCTTTTCAGGGAGTTTTTAGGACTTCCTGATAATAATGAATTACAGTCGTCCAGCCTGGAAGTAATAAATGCATGAACTAGTTTTTCAGCGTCACTCTGAGACAGGATATTTCTAACTTTAGAGATGTTGCACAAATGGAAGAACGCAGTCTTATATATTTGTTTAATATGTGCGTTGAAGGACATGTCCTGGTCAAAAATGACTCCAAGGTTCCTCACAGTGTTACTGGAGGCCAAGGTAATGCCATCCAGAGTAAGAATCTGCTTAGATACCATATTTCTAAGCTTTTCAGGGCCGAGTACAATAACCTCAGTTTGATCTGAATTAAGAAGCAGAAAGTTAGCGGCCATCCAGGTCTTTATGTCTTTAAGACATTCCTGCAGTTTAACTCATTGGTGTGTGTTATCTGGCTTCATGGACAGATAGAGCTGGGTGTCATCTGCATAGCAGTGAAAATGTATGCTATGTGTTCCTACACCCCCGTTACCTGCAGCCTGGCGAGGATGCTGGCCTTCTTGGAGTTGGATGAGTAGCTCCTGGAGCACGAGACGCTGCAGAAACGTTTGGTTTTGCTGTAGAAGGCGTCTCTGACGCCGACCATGCCGCACATCTCACAGGTCGCTGAGGAGAGCAGAGAGAGAGCAACTGAGGACGCAGATCGACCGACTCAGAAAACCAGGTCCTGATTCTAGACGTGAACTGACCCATGCCGGCCTTCCCGTCGGGGTACGTGTACACCTGACCGTTGGTCTTGATGAGCGTCAGTGAAGAGGAGGGGTTTAGCTGAGTGACCCCTCCTCCTAACTCTTCGTCCTCGCTGTCCTCGGGACTAGAGGCGCCGCTCCCCCCGCTGGACTCAGTGCTGCAGCTGCTCCGGTCCTCATCCAGACCGTCCAGCATTCCGAACGAGTCCCGCCGCTTCCGGGACTGACGCTCCACCTGAGGACGGAAGACAGTCTAAAGTCACAAAGACCCCCAAAAAGCCATTGACCCCATTAAAACTGTATTTAATCCACAGAAACACAATCGTAACCACAAATATTTTATTAAATGTTCTCAGGTTGTAACAACAAAGATCTGTGAAGGTCATGAATATTCCTTCTCTGGTCCATCCTCTGACCTCTACCCATCATCACGTCGCAGCAGTGGGTTTGGAGCTCCTGCAGCGCTGCAGCACAGAGAGGCTGACTGACAGCACAAAGACAGAAGCCACAACACCGGGTCACCTCCAGGATTCCCCTCACTCTGAGCCCCGACTGCGGGGTTAAACCTGTGCACCCCCCGCCCCCTCTGCCAGCATTAAATTCGGCGGCATTAAATTTGTGCAGCACTGCAGTCTGCTCCTGGAAAAGCCGTTTTTCGGTGCTGATCCACGGTGACGCTCCGCGCTCTGAATGTACGAGTATGTAGCGGGAAAAAGAAAAACGATAAACACGTTTACTTTTTATTTAATTAAAACGTGTTTACCGGAATACATGCATGCCGAATTAAAAAACATGTTGTCAGGTTTATGAAACTTTTATAGACAACATCCAGTCCAATGTTTGTCTTTGGAAACAAGCAGCAAAACTAATACCGAAGGACTTTCAAAGGAGATCTGACACGAGATTTTGGCCATAACAGGTAAAGTGAATATAAATCTACGTTTTGGCCGGTTACATAACTACTCCAGTCTTTATATAGATACAGAATTAAACTCTGAGTTGACCTTGTTACCAACTGATGAAATTATCTTGCGTTTGAACATGTGTTTCTGTCAATGAACGAAAGTATCTTAAATTTAACGATTTCTCAATGGAGTTTTGCTTTAACACTCAGTCCGCGGTCGCTTTTAAGCAGTCCCTAAAGCAAGCATTAAAAATGAAGGAAGACCCGCTTCCGGGCGGCTCGGGGGAGCCCCGGGACTCACCAGGTCTCTGGGGTTTTCCATCAGGTGGGGTCGTGAAAGGAGTACGCTCTCTGACAGCAGAACCCGCAGGAGCAATCATTAAAGACCAGCGGCAGACATGTCAACAAAACACCAACTGCTTCGCTGCGCAGGCGCTCGACAGGCTGACGCTGATTGGCTGAGGCTCCTGCTTCGTGTTATTTAATAAGAAATGATGAGTCCTCCAGGGACCCCTGCTGGTTTGACGGTGAAGCGCCAATAATGAGATAAATACGAACAGGTAAAACAAACAAAGTGTAGAAATAAACGGAACCAGGCTCAGGGAGGGGCGGGGCCATCTGCTGTGATTGGTTGGGGTGAGAGAAGGAAGACAGGATAAAGACATGCTGTGGAAGAGAGACAGAGGTTAATAACAGATATGATTCAGTGCAGAGAGGTCTGTTAACACATAGTGACTGAAGAAGAAACACCCAGTGCATCATGGGAAACCCCGGTAGCCTACGTCTATTGCAGCATCACTAAGGGAGGATTCAGGGTCACCTGGTCCAGCCCTAACTATATGCTTTAGCAAAAAGGAAAGTTTGAAGCCTAATCTTGAAAGTAGAGATAGTGTCTGTCTCCTGAATCCAAACTGGAAGCTGGTTCCACAGAAGAGGGGCCTGGAAACTGAAGGCTCTGCCTCCCATTCTACTTTTAAATACTCTAGGAACAACAAGTAGGCCTGCAGAGCGAGAGCGAAGTGCTCTAATAGGGTGATATGGTACTACAAGGTCATTAAGATAAGATGGGGCCTGATTATTTAAGACCTTGTATGTGAGGAGCAGGATTTTGAATTCAATTCTGGATTTAACAGGAAGCCAAAACAGGAGAAATCTGCTCTCTCTTTCTAGTCCCTGTCAGGACTCTTGCTGCAGCATTTTGGATCAGCTGAAGGCTTTTCAGTGAGTTTTTTGGACATCCTGATAATAATGAATTACAGTCGTCCAGCCTGGAAGTAATAAATGCATGAACTAGTTTTTCAGCGTCACTCTGAGACAGGATATTTCTAATTTTAGAGATGTTGCACAAATGGAAGAACGCAGTCTTACATATTTGTTTAATATGTGCGTTGAAGGACATGTCCTGGTCAAAAATGACTCCAAGGTTCCTCACAGCGTTACTGGAGGCCAAGGTAATGCCATCCAGAGTAAAAATCTGGTTAGATACCATATTTCTAGGCTTTTCAGGGCCGAGTACAATAACCTCAGTTTTATCTGAATTAAGAAGCAGAAAGTTAGCGGCCATCCAGGTCTTTATGTCTTTAAGACATTCCTGCAGTTTAACTCATTGGTGTGTGTTATCTGGCTTCATGGACAGATAGAGCTGGGTGTCATCTGCATAGCAGTGTAAATGTATGCTATGTCTTCTAATGATGCTGCCTAAGGGAAGCATGTATAATGTAAACAGAATTGGTCCTAGCACTGAACCCTGTGGAACTCCATAATTAACCTCAGTGTGTGAAGAGGACTCTCCATTTACATGCACAAACTGGAGTCTATTAGATAGATATGATACAAACCACTGCAGTGCAGTACCTGTAATACCTACAGCATGTTCTAATCGCTCTATTAGGATATTATGGTCGACAGTATCGAACGCTGCACTGAGGTCTAGCAGGACAAGCACAGAGATGAGTCCACTGTCAGAGGCCATAAGAAGATCATTTGTAACCTTCACTAAAGCTGTTTCTGTGCTGTGCTGAGCTCTGAAACCTGACTGAAACTCTTCAAATAAACCATTCCTCTGCAGATGATCTGTTAGCTGTTTGACAACTACTCTTTCAAGGATGTTTGATATGAAAGGAAGGTTGGAGATTGGCCTATAATTAGCTAAGACTGCTGGGTCTAGAGATGCTTTTTGAGTAAAGGTTTAACTACAGCCAGCTTGAAGGCCTGTGGTACATAGCTGATTATTAGAGATAGGTTGATCATATTTAAGATCGAAGAATTAATTAATGGCAGGACTTCTTTGAGCAGTTTTGTAGGAATGGGGTCTAAAAGACACGTTGATGGTTTGGAGGAAGTAATTATTGAAGTTAACTCAGAAAGATCAGTTGGAGAAAAAGAGTCTAACTTAACATCAATGGTACTAAGAGTAGCTGTAGATAATATTACATCTGTGGGATGATTACTGGTAATTTTTTCTCTAATGATAAAAATGTTATTTGTGAAGAAGTTCATGAAGTCATTACTAGTTAACGTTAAAGGGATGGTTGGCTCAACAGAGCTCTGACTGTTTGTCACCTGGTTAAATATGCTGACGACACAGTTCTCCTGTCACTGCTGTCAGGCCCTCACAACACCACGGACCACGAGTTTGTAGAGTGGTGTGACAGCTCCAAACTTGAACTGAACGTGAGCAAAACCAAAGAGATGGTGGTGACCTTCTCCAGTAGGCAGAGAGATCTGGCTGCTTCAGTCACCACCACCATCCACGGGAAGCCAGTGGAGGTAGTTGAGGAGCACAAATACCTGGGAACCATCTTTGACAACCTCCTGAAATTCTCTGCCAACACAGAGGAGATTCTCAGGAGGTGCCACCAACGGCTACACCTCCTTAGGAGTTAGCACACCCATCATGATGACTTTTTACGATGCCTTCCTGGAAAGCACCATGACCTTGTCCATCAGCTGCTGGTTCCACTCCCTCAGCCTTCATACAGGAACAGACTGCAGCACACTGCATCAGTGTGCTCTACAGTCATCGGCCTGTCAGAACTCTGGCAGGTTTTCAGCCAACAGGTCCTCAGACAGGCAGCCAAAATCATCAACGACCCCTCTCACATTCTTCACCTCACATTTCAGTGGCTCCCCTCTGGGCGACGCCTCCACTGCATTTCCTGCAGGACTGAGAGGAGGAGGAGCGCCACCTTTGTCCCTAAAGCAGCTCTGCTTTTTAACTCCAGCCGATAAGAACATTTCCCCCACCAGAAACAGAAACTACACTCTTCTTATACTACCAACTCTTTACTCACTTACAGTTATTTATTCACCTTTCAGTCACTTTAATTTTAAAACTGTGTATATTCTGTGTATTTATTATCTCACTCTTATTGCCTGTTTGTGCCCTGTCCTTATCTTTAACATCATGCTGCTCTGTTGTATCTTAATTGCCGCTTGGGGATAAATAAAGTCTTTCTGATTCTGAATCTGAACGCAGGAAAGAGGCATGTTGTATAAAGTGCTTTAACTGCTCAGAGCAGAAAATCACAGTATGAGAACCAGTTAGCAGTTAGCATTTTCAGGCTGCTTTTCTTTTGACCTTTAAAGGTTTGTAAGGAGAGTCAGGCTGCTGCGATGTGTCCAGGCTGAGTAAACGCTCTCTAACAGTCTCTCTGTTGCAGGATCTTGTTGAGTTTTGATGGATTTGATTTTCCAGGTTGTAAATGAAGGTTTGGCTCTCAGGTTACAGGAGTGTGTGAGCCACACCATCTGCAGAACAAGTGTAAACCCGACGGCTGCTGGATGCAGCGTGCTGGGCAGGGCTGCCATCCTGCTCAGACCTGTTTCTGAATATCAATATTCAGAGCAGATTAAACCTGAGCTCCATCTGCTCCTGACACACTTGAGACAGACCGCCTGCCTCAGACACCCAGAACTCCAGAACACGACAGAGTTTGTTAAAGGAAGCTTTGAAGAAGCTGATGAAACTGAATTGAGATGATTTCTTGGCTGGTTCTCCGTGGCAGCAGAGCCGGCGGGTCGGTGTGTCCCAGCACGGCAGCTCCGGGCAGCGGCGGGAGCTCCTGTTTATCCAGAGAGAGAGCCGCCCTGCAGCAGCTGAACAGGAGGCTGGCTTCATACCTGCAGCAGGTAGGATGGAGGCAGCATGCTTCATTGTTCCAACTGAGATTAATGAGCAACAGTTAAAAGGATCTGAAAGACTTGGAGGACAAAAAAACATCCGATTTCTTTATAGACGTTTGCACTGCTTAAAGATTGATCTATAAAGTTCTGTGGCAGGAGGACAAATGGTCCTCTCACGGCTGATTAATTATTGATTTGAAATTTTAAGACCACAATAAAACGAAATTAAATGGAATAATCATGAACCAAAGATTGTGTTTCATGATGTCACGTTTAAAACTAAGATCTGAAAGATAATGTTTCCCAGAGCTGTGTGAATGTACGCAGAGAACACGGTGATTCACTCGTACAACAGAATGACAGAGAATGTTTGTTTGTTTGTTTGTTTGTGCAGGTCAAGCATCTCGAGGCAGCCAATCAGAGGCTGGAGCATCAGATTGAGGAGGAGCTGGACAGAAAGTGTCCCCGAGAGTTGAGGTGGCTGGACGGACACCTGAGGTCCGCCTCCCTGCTGCAGGGCCAGGTAGACTGTAAATAAAGGATGGGCATGGTCTTGCGTTGTCACAGTTCAGCATCTTTGTTGTCCATTCCTTTCAGTCCTTCACTTTTTCTTTCTTACATGCTCTGTCCTTCCTTTCTTATCAACTTGGATTTCCTGTGATTAAAACCAGAGATAAATCTGAAGGACTCTGAGGTGTTCTGCTGTTAACAGATGCGATATGTCAGAGGAGTCATAAAGTAAAGGAAAGAACATGTGCAGACAGCGAAGCTGGAAACAAACCTGATGTCAAATTTATTCTTGTTGCAGCTTGTCGCAGCTTTAGAGTCTCTGCAGTTCTGAGATAATTTAATGATGAAGTCCTCAGTCGAGCCCAGAGATTAAAACATTTACCAGTTCTGTTCCAAGTCAAAGCCAAACAATCTGATCCAGGCATCAACCTGCAGGCTGGAAAATGAAGCCAAACACTGGCAAAGCCTGCAGTTCCTCTAACGTCCACTAGAGGCTCCAGAAGTGAGTCAGTGCCAGAGGGCTCCCAGTAAAGGATGATCTGATATCGTCGTGTTGGTGTTGTTCCCAGATCATCATGAAAATGTTGTTCCAGGTTCAACATCGCAAGTGACCAATCACATTGTTGTGACGTTATTCTTTTGCGCGCCAAGCCACTCATGCATTTATGAAATTCCAATGTTGCAAGGACAATATCAGTTCTGCTCAGCGTTTATTAAAGGGTCAGGGTCCGTTGATCGGCGGACAGAGGCGCTTTCTCGCAGCTTAAGTACAGTTTTTGGTTTTACGGCGGTTTTTCCCGAAGTCGCATAAGTATGATGTCACAACATTCTGATTGGTCACTTGCAATGTTGATCCTGCATCAACATTTAGTATGATGATCTGGGAACAACACCAACACGACGATATCAGATCGTGCCCCAGTTAATCAGTTTTAACCTTACAATCAAAGGTTAAACGAGTTTCTCAGGTGGTGTCAGGATGCTGTACCTGTGTTTAATGGTCAGACGGGTTTGGACGAGTCCAAAATGTGACAGACTAAAAACCTGAACTTTGGCATGTCCTGTAAAAACCAGAGAAGTCATTAAGGAAATCAACCATTTATTTGTGATTCTCCGCCCAGACGTTTGCACCACCTCCCACCACAGAATAAAGCTTCTCTCTGTCTCTCACAGATCAGTGAATGTCTCTCGGCCCAGGCTCAGGCAAAGCTTCAGTTACTCGAAGCAGAACTCACCGTCTTCAACCTCAAAGAAAGGTAGAGCCACACCAGCGATGTAGTCATACCTGCCTCATGGGTCTCTAATGCACGTCAGTGTATGAGTGCAGAGGCCTGTACGGGATAAAAACCATCACAGAGTCTGCAGAATGAGCTCAGTTTAAAATGCAGGTTTTCATCCCAACACGTTTATGTAACTGTCACACTTCTGTAATTTAACGTGACAACTAGAAAATCACGCGACTCCTCCATCATTCAAACCAGTCAAAGCTTCGCTTCATCACCGTGCTGTAGCTGCTAGCTGTCTGCTAGCTTAATCTGTAGTTCTGATAACTTAACGCTCCACCCTGTCGTCCAAGGATGATCACACCTACACGCAACAACGTGGCCAAATATAGCTGAACAACTAAACAGGTAATTGAAGACGTGTCCCATGATCCTTTGCTGTGTGTGCAGGTGCCAAAAGGTGCGTGAGCAGCGTACTCAGCTGGAGGCGGAGCTTAGTGACCTCGGGCTGGTGGGGGAGGTCCTGAAAGTTCACAGTCTGCCTGAGCTTCAGAATCCTCTGAATGAGCAAAAGCAAGAGAAAGCGGATCTGCAGACTCAACACCAGCAGGTAAAACAATCTCACCTGGATGCTTAAAAAAACCTACACCCCTTTTCCTGCCTACCTGTGTAGGATATGCAGGTTCTCCTGGCCCAGATATCAGTGATGTGCTGAGATGCACATCACTGAGTCTTCAGACCTGATCCAACAGGTGGACCACCTGAGACAGACGAGTGTTGGACACCTGGACAAGAACAAGAGCAAACCCAGGTGCAAGACTCAGGTAGGCACATGCACACCTGCACACCTGTATTTTAACATAAAGGAAACATTAATAAGGATAATAATGCAAAAGCATTTTAACAGGTGTTTTGTGTTCAGCTGTCCATGCAGAGCATTTCACAGGTGACCTTTGACCCTTCATTGGGGTCAGACGCTGACAGAGCTGAGCTAGAAGCAATGAGGAGAGAAGTGTGCTGTCTGACAGCAGAACTGACGCGACTTCAGGCTGCGGTAAGATCAAACCACACACCAGCACTCCGATGTTCCGACCAGGAACCTGTAGGCCCACCTATGAGTTCCTCTGGTTCCTTCAGCCACATGTCATTTAGTTTTTTCCAGTCTTCTAGATTGGGTTGATGCTTTAGTTTAGCAAGATAATCTTCACAATAACACGTGTTTTATGAACTCCTCCCCCCAAAGAGCCAATCAACAGCTGAAGCCAAAAGCTGGTCAGACTAGAAACAACTCCAGAGTTTTCTCAAAGTCAGGACTGAAAGACAAAACCAAAACCATCAGAGTCAAGATAAAAAACAGGATTAGAATGAGTCTTCCTGTCTGTCCAGGTCTTGGTATTGGAGTCCTCTGGTCGGGAGCAGAAGGAGTCATTACTCCAGCAGCTGGTGGTCCTACAGGAGTCAGCAGATGGTTTGTGCAGAGACCTGGACTCGGTGCTCCAGGCTGCAGCACAGCAGGCTGCAGACCAGCAGTCACTGCTGGACGTCAAGAACCAACTGGGGGCCGAGATACAGGACTACAAGCAGCTGCTGGACAGCGCGGACCGTCAGGGGTATGAGATGATGATAGAGGAATAGATAAATACGTCCCCTTTCAGTTATTAAAATTTAGTTTTTTGCTCTTGCCTTTGTCTTGTTTTATCTTTTTAGAGTTTCACATGTCGACTTTAACTCCAAGCCAGATGTCAGATCTTCCTGTCTTGAGACCAGAAAACCCACATTCAGGAGCAACAAGACGGTGAACAGAACCGTCAGTGTTCATGGCGGCCGCGTTCACACTCTTGAAGAAACACCAATAGTTTCACCGAAAACAGCGACTGCAGCCCAGTCAGATTTTGTCCATAACAAACATCCAAATAACTCACCTAGAACACTGACCAAGCCTCTGATGGAGACCATCCAAAACTCTGAAAACCAGAGAACAGTAGTGCTTTATAAAAAAGTGTGCAAGTCCATCATATCTACAGAGACAGGCAGCAGACAGAGGAGCCCTGTGGAAGTTCTTACTAAAGATCGTGATGTTGGGGCTCAAACTAGCCGAGACGTGCGAGCTTTGGTCAAGACCTTTACTTCCAAACAAGCTGGTTCACTCTCTACTGACACAGGGACAGACATGGAAACTAACAAAAACACTCCTTCTGCAGGACCAGACGTAATTCAAAAAACACATTTTGTAATGTATGAGACCTCGTTTCATCTCTGCAAACCAGTTGCTGTTGAGGTAAAAGTGAGAGAAGCTTTCATCTTTACTCAGATGGATCCAATTGAAGCCTCCTTCCAAGCAAAGGAAAAAGATCCAACAAAGATCATCATCAGGGAGGCTGAGACTCCACCAGAAGCTGTCAGGGACATGGATGAAAATGTCAGTACAGTGCACAAGCCAGGATCTCCTCCAGTGTTTAGATCAAGTAAGGTTCAGGTAGCCCTTATGAAAGAAACCGATAAAGGAACAAATGGAAGGTCTGAAACAGTAGACACAGAAGATGTTCTAATCCTTGATCAGAGTTTGGGATTGTCCAAAACTGAACTGAAGAAACTCACAGAAGACAAACCTGCAGTGCATGACAATGAACATTTTTTGTCTAGTATCTCAGAAATTAATAACAAGCTTCACAGTAAAACTACAAGTGCTGAGAACGTAAAGGAAGAAGTAGACAAAGTAGAAGAACTCCACGACTGCAAGGAAGTGAAGATGAACCGTCTTAAATCAGAAAATGAGCTGATAAATCTGCAAAGTCAGGAGATATATTTCAGTGCTACAAACTCAGAAATGTCTATAAGCCTAACTGATTCTGGTGTGGCTTTAAGTTCCTCCAGCCCTGAAGAGCATCAGAGTCCAAGAGAAGAGGAATCAATGAGTCCAACAAAGCCAGATGCATGCTTGAATCCAGAAAAGTGTTCAGTGAAGAGTTCCACTGAGCCAGAACCGGATCTCACACCAAACGATCCACACATATGTTTAAACCCAACTGAGGATATGACTGAGGTGGATGATGGGCTTGTAGACAGAAAGGAAGAAGCAGAAGATACTTTGATTGTCCTGAGTTTAGATAAAAGTTTAACAAATATGTCCAACAACAAACTTGTGAAGGATGCAGATTCATGGACCAGTGTCGGCATTTCTTCTCCAGAAAGCAAGGAAAACCAAAAGTGTTATATCCAACATACAGATAGTTTAAAGGCAGAAGTGGATGAAATGAAAACAGTCAACAATGCCAGCGAGTTGAAGCTGGATCCAGTCGAGTCTAAGAAGGAGACAGGTGATCTTTCAGGTGAAGAGGCGTCAAATATATCTACAAGTTTAACAGATTCTGGTGTCGGTTTGAGCTGTTCCTCTTACGAAGAGCTACAAAGTCCAAAAGAAGTCCATTTGGCAGTTGGTGAAACAAATTCACCTAGCTGCTTGAGCCCAAAAATATGTGTGAGTCCAGATGAGACCGAGGTCATGCTAAACCTTACAGATCAGGTGTTTTGCCCAGTAGATGTGGAAGACCACATTGCAAGTCCTGATCTACTTCCAAGTCCAAATGACCCAGAAAATTACCTCAGCCCAAATGACTCAGACGTATGTCTCAGTCCAGATAGTGATGTAAAAGAAGAGGCAGGAAGTCTGAATCTAATTGAGGCAAATGCACATGTTCACCCAGGAGAGAAATTCATTCTGTCAACAAAAGAGGACGGACAGTCGGTATCGTTTAGTGGAGATGGGTCATTGCCAGAAGACAGAGATACGAAAGTCATAACGTCAGAGGGAAACCGGGGTGTGCTTTTTAGGCCATTTAAAGGTTATGAAGGAAGGGGAATTAAGCTGAATGGCACAAAGATAAGTTCTAGACCAACCAGTCAGAGAAGCAGCCTTCAGGTGAGCAGCAGTCATGGAGGCTCGGTGTTTGGAGATGGACGAAGTATCATAGCAGACAGAGAGGAACAGCTTGGTTTTGGAGGCCTTTATCGCAGAAGAGATGCAAGAAGGTCCAGAGGCAAAGATGTAAGTGGTCCTGCAGATGAAGATAAGATAGGAGGTGTGACTATGAATAGAGGTATGAGGGGGCAGAGAAACAGTGACTGGCAAGCGAAGAACCAAACAGGTAATGCCGAAGAAGCAAGCTTTGGAAATACCCCTTCCAACAGAGGAATGGCCTTTAGCAAGCCAGGAGGTTTTAGCAACAGTGGAGATGCACAAGTGGGTACAGCAGCGGTAAAGGGAAGATTCAGTGGAGACTTGATGGCTTATGGTGGCTGCTTGGGACATATGAGTGTCAGCTTACCTAACTCAGGGAGCAAGGAACATCTTCCAGAAGACGGGAGATTTGGAAGTAGGGGGTGGATGGTTTATGGTGACAGTCTTATACGCCAGAACAGCTTAGACGCTGGGACTAGCTTACCCAATGAAAGGGGTGGAGAAAACTCATCCATGAATGGAAATCTTGTGACAAGTCCACCAGAAGCAGGGAGATTTGGGAGGAGAGGGAGTGCAGAGTGGATATTTTACGAAGGCAGTCTTGGACGTAAGAACAGCTGGGCTGGCAGCGATAGCTCGCTGAGTGCTGAGAGCAAAGAACGCCTTTCACCTGCCACAAACTCAGCCACAACCCCACCAGGAGCTGGGATATTTAGCTGTGGGGAGTTGAAGGTTTACGGTTGGCATGCTGGATGCACGAGCAGCGATAGCAAAGACTGTCCCTCAGCAGCCACACACATAGCAACAAGCCCACCAGGAACACCAGGAGCAGGGAGGTTCAGCAGTGGGGCGTGGACAGTGTATTGTGGGAGTCCTGGTCGTGTGAGCAGAGCTGATAGTGCTGACAGGGTCAGCAGCAGCCAGATGGTCAGTCCTCCCAGCAGCTACGTCAGCAGTGGGCGTAGACTCAACAGTGCTGGAAGTGGTGGCAGGCTGAGCTTGGCCAGTGTCGTGAGGCGCAGCAGCAGCGTGGGGAGATTCACCGGCACGGGCAGCGGCGGATGGAAACCTGTTTACAGCTCAGCGAGTGGGCACAGCGTGGGGAGTGCAGGGTGGGGCGGGGGAGAGAGGACAACCAACAGGCAAAGAGCTCCGAGCCCCGGGAGGAGGATCAGGGGCAGTGGGGGGTGGCTAAGCAGTTCAAAGGCTGCTGGGAACCGGATAACCGGCGCAGGAAGCGGATCCAAAGTCGCTGGTAGCAGTAATAGACTCAGCAGTCATGCTGGAGGGAGGATCAGCAGTTCAGGGAGGACCAATAACACCGGGGGCAGGGTCATCAGCAGCAGCGATCGGCCAATCAGGAGCACGGGAAGCCAAGCCGGAAGCAGCAAGGAGAAGATCAGCGTCTGCAAGATGGCGGCACTAACGATCTCAGCTGCAGGGAGGGAGAGAAGTCAGGAGAGACAACGACAAGCTCAGAGAGCCCGACAACCACGACAACAACAAGAACAACAACAGCAACCATGACAACAACAACAAGAACAACAACAAAAGGCTGCAGGTGAGATCAAAGTCGCAAAGACAACAATACAAACACATCTGAGGAGTTCATGTCCAGCATGAAGAGAAAGTAATGCAGGCGACACGAGCAATGACCTGATCTGAAATAAGAACATCGTTGTGGGGTCTTTACTTTTCAGTATTAAGCAGCGTCAGGTGACTGCTGTTGTGATTCGGTGGCTTATAAATAAAGCTGAATTGAACTGACGCATGCACACGTTAACTTTCTCGGATTACTGAGGCTGTTTTCAAACATGCTGAAAAAAGAAATCCAGGTGCTCGAACTCGGAGTAAATGTTATTCCCAACAGGCTTAAAACACACAAAGCCTGAGCTCATGGAAATCTGTGCTTTTGAGTCTAAATGCCTGGATCGACGCTTCTGACGTCTGCATTAATTTCTGTGAAACTAAAGAACATTTGATAGGTACAGCAGGGAGAAAACACGGAGCATCTAACCTGTGTCGTATGAAGAGACAAAGCTGTTTGTTCCTTTGTTTTGTTTACATACAGACTGTTTATTTATACGTTCAGATGTTTTCAAACGTCCGCGCTGTGATGAAGCGTCACTCTGCTTAACAACAGTAAGAATGGCCTCTCTTGCCTTGCAGCTCCCTTGCCTCTCATCCAGTGCTCGCTGACCACAGGTGTCATGGTCATGACCTCTGACCCTGAGGGCGTTGATGACATCATGCAAGTCTGAGTAGGGTGATATTTTCTGATTCTTTTTCTACATTAAATAGTGATTTTTTTCTCATAAGGACATTAAAGACTGACAGGAAGGACATGCAGCAAAGGGCCGCAGGTCGGATTCAAACCCGGGCCGGCCGCACTCAACCGTGCAGCATATGGCTGTCTGATCATCCCACTGAGCTGAACCAGTGCCCATAGATACTGAATTTAATGGAGCCATGACCACACAGCAGTTTTTATCTCTATGTGTTGAATATTTTCAGCCTGACAGGTACATAGGCAGCAGACAGCCTCGCCAAATCTTTTGGCTGACAAACACTTTTAAGCTCTGAAGCTGTTTCATTCACACTGAAAGTGTCACAGTCCAAAGACGAAATCAGTGTTTTGTTTCCAAATCTCAGAGAGTTAAAATATGATGATGCTGGAAGAACGACGTGTAGAACATGACGCTGTTACGCAACAGTACATGGAGTACATGTACCGCAGTCACGTATTTAAAATACAAAACATGAGTAACTGTATTCAGTTACAGTTACAGTTGAAAAAGGTGGTAATCAGAATACAGTTACTTTGTTGAAATAAGTGGATTACACGGCGGTCTTTTCCTGTTTCATATGTTCGGCTATGCTCTATTTTTGGTAATTCCACGCCGGTGGAAACCCAAACAAACACACATTAAGAGGCTCTGATGTCTCAGTCTCACGGCCCAGGTCACCTGTACTTGCAGCCTGGTGTTGGTGTGGAGAGTAACCTTCAGTAATAGTAATAAATCACACAGCAATAGGACATTCATGTAGTTGTAAAAAGCATGATAATATATTAAGTAATCCAAAGTATTCAGAATACGTTACAAAATACATTTTGGGGCATGTAATCTGTAATCTGTAGTGGGATACATTTTAACAGTAACCTTCCCAACACTGTTAACAAATACATGTTAAAAAGAAGACATATGTTTCACATTTAGAGGACAAACCACAGGTTTGGGCTTTAAATGGTTAAGAGTCTCATCAGCTGGTGTCATTTCCTTAGTTAATAATAACTTAGATTTGTATGACATCGTACAAGAAAACCACCTTTTAACGTTTGTCTTCTTTATGCGGTGAAACAAAGCAGATTCTTCAGGTGTTGCAGTGACATCAGGAGGCAAAGGTGCTTCATCAGCTTCTCCTAAAAGTTCATGTTGAGCAACATACGACAGTAAGCACCAGGAGCAGATTAACGTTACAGTCTTATCCTCGCTGGGGATTGTTTTTAAATGTCGAGTCCAATAACAGCTTGTTCAGGTTCTTTCCATCTTTATCAGCATCCTTCTGTGTTAACCAGAGAAATCTAGTTTGTACACTTTGACCTGGAAAATAAAGCTGAATATTAATCTGTGCCCCGTTTCCTCTTTAAGAACATGAAAGCGATAAAGTCATGAAGCACCCAAAGTGTCTGATGAGAACGTTTTAACTCAGGTTGTGAAACAGACTCAAACAGACTCACTGCTGGCTTTGTAAAGTAGTTTAGTTCTGTAGTTCTTAGTGAAACACGCAGGAAGAGCACAGTGGGCTTTCCTTCATCAGCAGCCTGAACGCAGGGAAAACCTCTGAAATCTGAGGTCAATGAATACACGGCCTCCACCTATGACTGCTGCACATTCAGTCTAACCACCAGAGGGCAGCAGAGACAATGTGACCTTCCTCCATACTCTCTCCTCATCTTCTTACTCAGTGGTGCATCAGGAGTCTTTCTCCGTGAATCATATTGAAATGATAAGTATGTTTGTAAAAATCAGGCATCATTTTATCAGCTCCAGTTTTGATCATCAACAAAACATATTCAGTATATTCATACATTGTTAGGTTCATGTTCAGCTGCTCATTAAAGCAAATTTCAGCTGGACGCGGTGAAGATGACCTGCTGACACAGGTAAATATGGAGCTCACTGCACACCTGTGACTATAATTATTTTTATACTTTCCCAAAGCTGAAGTTCTACAAACAAGACGGGACTGAATTATAGGTCTCCTGCTTAAATTATATTCAAGCTCACAGTTTGCATCATTGGGGGATGACTGAGACTGACAGGTGGATCTGCTAGCTGTCTGATAGGTATCAATACACCCCAAAACCACAGGCTGTCACATCCCTGAGCAAAGATCAAAACATCACCCTATTACCAGCCGTCTAAACACAACGGATTATCACACAAATTTACTACACTCCTCAGAGACAACAATACCTATGAAGCCTGAAGACAAGACCCCACAAGCAAGAACAGAAAGAAAGTTATCAGTTTACTACAGCAACTTGAAAAGGATTAGAGTTGAGGATAGAGTTGTGGCCAAAGGTTTTGAGAAAGACACAAATATTGGTTTTCACAAAGTTTGCTGCTTCAGTTTTTAGAATAGCATATTGCATATACTCGAGAACGTTATGAAGAGTGATCAGATGAATTGCAAAAGGAGCTGCTGGCATCATTTCAATAATCTTCTCATTAACTCAGGTGAGAATGTTGATGAAGAAGATGAAAGATGATTCAGCTGTGGGATCGCCACTCCTGCGGTTTGCACAGGAATGGCAGCAAAGACTTTTGGAAGATGGCCTGGTGTCAAGAAAGTCAGCAATGAGGCCACTTCTCTCTAAACCCCCCCCCCCCCCCCCCCAAACAGACTGATTTTAAAGGTAAAGTCATCTTCTCTGATGAAGCCCTTTCCAGTTGTTTGAAGCATCTGGAAAAAGCATTGTCCGGAGAAAAAAAGGCGAGCGCTACCATCAGTCCTGTCTCATGCCAACAGTAAAGAGTCCTGAGACCATTCATCTGTGGGGCTGCTTCTCATCCAAGGGAATGGGCTCACTCACAATTTTGGCAAAAATCACAGATGTGAATGAAAAATGGTACCAAAAATTCATCCAACTTCTTCCAATGATCCAAGAACAGTTTGGTAAAGAACAACGCCTTTTCCAGGATGATGGAGCACCGTGCCATAAGGCCAACATAATAATGAAGTGACTCAGGGAAGAAAATATTGAAATTTTGGGTCTATGACCAGGAAACTCCCCAGGCCTTAATCCAAATAAGAACTTGTGGTCAACCCTCAAAAGGCAGGTGGACAAACCCCCCCACTAATTCTGACAAACTCCAAGCATCGATTATGAAAGAATGGGTTACCATCAGTCAATTTGGCCCAGAAGTTGATCGACAGCATGCCAGGGCCAATTGCAGGGGCCTTGAAAATGAAGGGCCAACACTACTAATACTGACTGTGATGTAATTGTCAATAAAATCCTTTGAAACTTATGAAGCGCTTGTAATTACCATATTTTTTGGACGATAAGGCGCACCGGATTATAAGGCGCATTAAGCGAAACAAAACAGTCAGATAAGTCAAACTTTACTCATTCTTCTTGCTTCCTCCACTTCTGTAACATTGATTCATTAATGCTGTATTCTATCACAGCGGCTCTGTTCCCATGTTGTTGCAGTATATTAATGACTAACCTGGTATTGTGGATGGATTATCTCAGTTGTTCTCCTGACTAAAGTTTGGTCCGCCCAATCCCGGTCCTCGAGAGCTACCGTCCTGCAGCTTTTAGATGCATCCTTGTTCCCACACACCCAAATCAAATGAATGGCTTGTTATCAGGCCTTTGCCAAACATGATGGCATGCTGAAGAGGTAATCAAACCATTTGATTCATCTGTGTTGGAGTAGGGATGCATCTAAAAGCTGCAGGATAGTAGCTCTTGAGGACTGGGATTGGGCAGCAATCCCAGTCCACAGCATCCTGCCATGCGATTGCATTTGTCCCTAACCATCAGGAACCTTCACGTTAACTTTTATCCAGTGGAAAAAAGTTAGCGTTCATCCTCCAGCTTCAGTTTATGTTATGCTAACTTAGCTGTGTCGCTAGCGATCATGCAGCACATCATTATATACCAGCTAGCCCAACTTCAGTAACCCTACAAACGTCACTGCTGTTTAGTTTAAAGTCTTCATTTATGTTGGAAGTGATAGCAGAGCTGTACGTTTGAATTTTTCAGAAACCTCTCAGTCAGAACATGCTATATCATGTTTAGGTGGAAGCTAGCGAGCTAACTTCCTGCTAACTTCTAACTCCGTTAAATGTAACAAATTCTGTTTTCATGGATGCCTGGATGTTAAACTTAATTTCTAACACCTGGTAAAGCAGCAACACTGATCATTTTATTAAAGCTGAAAGAATTTAGACAGTTTTTAACTCTCAGTGATGCTGCAGTGTTCGTTTGACTTTGGGACCTGAAGCGGACGGAGTTTAGGACCCAGATTAGGACCCAGAGGCTCCAGACTACGGTAGTCATAACGCTCCAACAATCCATCAAGCGGTGCGGCTTTGTAACTTAGCAAAGTCGAACTAAAACATTTTTTGACAGATTCGGTTCGAGGTCAGTAAGCACAACCAGAATTTATACATAAGTTGCACTGTAGATTTTTGAGAAAATTGAAGGGTTTTAAGATAAGATAACCTTTATTAGTCCCACATGTGTATAAGTGCGCCTTATAATGTGGAAAATACAGTATACTTCAATATATCACAGAAACAACTGACAAAAAGATCTAGAAACACTGAAGCAGAAAAAAAAAATTTGTGTCATTCTCAAAACTTTGGGGTACGACTATAGTCTGTCAAGTCCAGAGAGGGGCGAATTCCTATGAGGGAGACTGAGACCTTTTTCAAAGGCTGCATATTTCCTTTTTACATTATGTCATATCAGGACACAAGCGCATTAATCCAGTGTCTCACTGTTGGTGAATTTTCAGATTTCCAATAAATCAGAATACATGTTTTCACTGCTGTGCTCTCAAGTATAATAAAAGACTTCTTTTAGTAGTTCATGTTAAGACAGCCTGTGTCCCCCAGAGTCCACAGTTTGGGGTCCTGTTCAATTTAGATTCCTATTACCCTTTAGATTATTTAAATGGCACATCTCCACCATCCTTCTATCCTGGGCCACTCCACAACATGTGTAAAAGATATTTTAGGTTTTTCCTACTTATTATCTAAGCCCAGGAAATTCTGCAGACCCACAAAAATATCACCCTGACTTTAACTAGTTATGATATGTAAGCATGTTTGCAAATCCCTCTGCAGGTCAACATGTCAGTCTTAATATTCAATTCAATCATAGCGCTGAACTGATACTTTTGACCCTTATCACACGGAGTGCCAACTCTTAACGAACACAATTGCAAAATGTATATAAAATAAAATTAAAAAGTAAGTAAAGTTTTATTTATATAGCACATTTCAAGATAAAATCACAAAGTGCTTCACAGGAGTTAAAACATAAAAACAAAAATCAACCAAAAGCAAGTTCAAAAGATGAGTTTTTAGCTGTTTTTTAAAAGAGACCACTGAGTCCACAGATCTCAAGATCAATGGAAGAGACTTCCAGTCTGGGGGCCACAGTTACAAAAGCTCTGCCACCTTTTGTTTTCAGCCTCGTGTTATGGACAGCAAACAAGCCCTGATCACATGACCTCAGGGACCTGCTGGGGATGGAAGGATGTAAAAGATCACTGATGTATGTTGGCGCTTGTCCATGCAGAGCCCTAAATGTCAAAATCATAATCTTAAACTGCACTTTGAATTATATGTGGAGCCAGTGCAGCTGGATCAGCAGAGGTGTGGCATGGGAGGACTTGGAAGACTTGGTCAAAAAAAAAAACCCTCACAAAAACAGATTTACTTAATCATTTTATTCCTAACCCTTCAACTCTCTAGCTGCCCCAGAACCACTTATCAAGGTCATTGAATTCCTTGTATTCTTTGTGCTTATCCAAATCCATTTTTAATTGGCCCGCAAGTAATTTTATAAATAGAATAGAATAAGGCCGCACTTCAACTTTTGCTTGAGTGTATTGCACTTCTTAGTTTTAACACCAGGGGGAGCTGCTGTTGATCAAGGCAGTTGCTTCACCAAAAAGGACATCACAGAAGAAATTTACCCCAAGTTACTAAACATGGCAGAACCAAAGAAGCCAAAGGTAGAAAGTGAGTGCAGAAAATTTCAGACACGGTGGGAGAATGAATATTTCTTCAGAGATTAAAGGGGAAGTGTGTCTGTTTGATCTGCACCGAAACTGTGGCAGTTATGAAAGAGTATAATGTACAACGTCATTATGAAACCAAACATCAGGCCTATGCATCCTACACTGGTGCTGAGCGAGAGCAGAAATTAAAGCAAAGGGTAGCTCTCCTGCAGGAAAAGGCTCCGGTAGCCAGCTATGAGGTCGCCCAACTCATCGCGAGACATGGCGAGCCTTTTTCAGATGGAGACCTCATCAAACACGGCCTCGTTAAAGTCACCGAAATAATGTGTCCGAAAAAGTGCAGGACTTCAACAACGTCAGCGTGTCCAGAAATCCAGTCGTGCGCCGCTTTGAAGACTCGTCAGCCAACATTAAACTGCAACTGTCTGATAAAGCTGTGCTTTTGATTTTTACTCCATCGCATGTGATGAGAGCACCGACGCCACAGACGCCGCACAGCTGCTAATTTTTTTGCGGGGAGTGGATGAGAGCACGAGCGCTTTAAAAATATATTCCACAGTACCCGTGTGTTAATAAACATGCATGTGCAGGTACACATGCTTCAAATATCAATAATGCGCATCGATTCTGTCACTACCCTGCTTTTGCACCACTTTCTTATCTGCGTTTTTCTTGTTAACACACAGAGTACATTGAGACGTTTGCCAACAGAAGCATGTGGAATGTTTTTGCTGCCAGAGCTGCAGGTTTGTTTGACAGATCTCCATCAGAGATTTCAACCCCTCCCTCCTCTGAGCACAACTTAATTGCAGCTGTGGAGGTTTGATGGGCGTCGAATGTACGTGTCGCAGCAGCTCGGCAGTGATAACAGGTGGGTGTGTAGTGACGGGAACAGTTCCCCAGTAAACTGGGGAAACTGAAGGAAACTGGTCGGTCCTGTCAGCAGCCTGCAGGTACGGCAGCAGCACAAGGCCTCGTCTTAATCCTGTCACAGCAACACACAAAACCATGAATAAAAACCTTTACATCCCCTCATGAGCAGCAGGATTACACAGATTTTTATAAATTTTCACCTTTAAAATAAAAGATTTTAAAGTAGAACCATTGCAACCAGTCGCAGTGACCAAATGTGAGTATTTGGACTGTGGTGTCCACTTACTGTTACCCATATGGCATGCATGTTTACCCCTGTGTGAGTGAGTTATGTCTACATTTCAGTGCTCAGGGTAAACAAATGCTTTAGGTAAAATATTTGTTTTGATAAATTATCTTTCATAACCCTGGAAGGACGGATGCCTGACAAGTTACAACAACAACAACAACAACAACAATCTTTATTTATAGAGCACATTAAAAGCCAGGGGCATGCCAAAGTGCTTTACATGAAACAATAAAACAATAAAATGATTTACACTAAAACATCAGAATCATATAGGTGTGGGATTATGTTCACAGGTAAAAACCACTAATAGGAACAGTCAATAGCACACAGCTGTAGCAAAGAAGAAGTGTACCATCATACACAGTGATAGAGGACATAGGCAACGCAACAATAAAATAATAAAATAATTAAGACTATAACGTCAGAGTCATATAAGTGTGAGATTATGTTCACAGGTAAAAACCACTAATAAGAATAAACTATAGCACACAGCTAAAGCAGAGTAAAGCTGTAAAGCTGAACCATCAAACACAGTGATGGAAAACATTGACAGCACAGGACAACGCAAAACAACCAGACACATTAGAACATTAGGACAACTCACTAGAAGCAAGGCGAGAATTTAACTGGTAGAAAAAGCAAGTTCAAACAGATATGTTTTAAGCCGTGATTTAAAAGATTGAATAGAATCAGACGCCCGGATGCCAATCGGGAGATTGTTCCACAGCTCAGGTGCAGCTAGAGCGAACGCTCGATCACCTCTAGACTTCAAGCGAGATCTGGGCTGAACCAACAATGACTGTGAGGAAGATCTTAAGGCCCTCGTAGGAAGATATGAATTTAAGAGTTCCTTAAGATAACTTGGCCCTGTGTTATTAGTAATTTTAAAAGTAAACAACAGAATTTTAAATTGAATACGAAATTTCACAGGCAACCAGTGCAGATCGGCAAGGACGGGAGTGATGTGAGCAAACTTCCTAGTTTTAGTTAGAATGCGTGCAGCGGCATTCTGGACTGTCTGTAATCTATGTAAAAGGGTAGAGTGGAGACCATAATAAAGTGAATTACAGTAATCTAGTCGTGACGTAACAAAGGCATGGATAAGCTTTTCCAAGTCATTGTGCGGGATGTAATGTTTGGCCCTGGAAATAAGGCGAAGTTGGTAGAAACTAGATCTGACGACAGCAGATACTTGTTTGTCAAGTTTAAATGAGCTGTCAAGTAGCACACCCAGATTCCTAACAGTGTCAGGGAAAGAGCTAGTGAGAAAACCAAAAGCATCATGAAGTTTGGCACGAAGAGCGTCACTGCCAAAGATCATAATTTCAGTTTTCTTATCGTTAAGGATAAGAAAATTTGCCAGAAGCCATTGCTTGACCTCACGCATGCAGTCTCGAAAGTTACTCACGGACATAGCTAGATCATCATTCAGCTCAAAATAGATCTGGATGTCATCGGCATAATAGTGAAAGGCAATGTGGTATTTCTCAAAAATGACACTTAAAGGAAGCATATACAGTGAGAACAGGGTAGGGCCTAGCACAGATCCCTGGGGAACACCACAGCAAACAGGTACAGCGGAGGAGGAGGAGGTAGCCAAGTGAACCGAAGAGAGCCGATCGGAGAGGTAAGATTTAAACCAATCCAAGGCAGTGCCCTTGATGCCTACAGTGTGCTCTAGTCTCGCCAATAGTATGTTATGGTCAACCATGTCAAATGCCGATGAAAGATCCAATAGCACTAGGACAGAGGGGCGTCCATTGTCAGCCATTAGTAAAAGGTCGTTAAAAACTCGAAGCAGTGCTGATTCAGTGCTATGGTGTTGTTTAAAGGCCGATTGATATTTATCATTAATGTTATTCTCATCCAGGTAGGTCTGAAGTTGAAGCAGAACTACCTTCTCAAGAATTTTAGCCACAAAGGGAAGTTTGGAAATCGGCCTATAATTGGCATAATCATTTTGATCGAGATTACTTTTTTTAAGAACAGGTTGGATTATGGCACGTTTAAGAGCTGATGGTACATAGCCGGACAGCAAGGAGGAGTTCAATATGGACAGAAGACAAGGTCCAATTGTTAAACAGCATCGAGTGAGGTTTAAGCTCAACTTCACAAAACCTGGAGCAGCTCACAGGTTGCTGAAATGTGTGAGGAGAACTTTCCTTCTCTTTGTTTCTCTGTGGCACAAACAGGGACAGCAGGGTGGATGATGCTGGGAGATCCTCTGAGCTGAAAATGACAGATACAGCTCCTGTCTGTGTGTGTCTGTTTTGTATTTTTTATATTTTCTGTCAGAATAAAAACTGATGTCAGGATGAAGACAAACAGATGAAGGCAAATGAATCCAGCACAGTTCTCATGGAGTGCAGGTCACTGTAACACAACACCTGGTGCTGGGAGAGGGCGTGTGCTGCTGCAGGTACAGACCTGCAGGTGGAGTTATGGCAGGTATTTCCCAGAGGCCTGTTGGAACAGAGCCTTTTTACCGCACTGCGCCTGCCTCTAATCTCAGCCTCCATCTCCTCCGACTCCTGTCGGCGTCTTTTGTTTCTTTTGATCTTCACTTTTCTCTCCCAGGCAGTCGGTTAGTTCTTCTGTTAACAAGCTCGTTGCCATGTCAACGACACACCTGACTACCTGAATCAAGCCAAATGTTAAACTGAGATCTTACATGAGCAGAGTAGGATCAGTAAAGAAAACAGAAGCTTAGCAGGTTATTAAGATGACAAACGTTCACTTTAACGCGACAACAGAAGCTGACTAAGTGATTTAAATCTCTCACCTACAAATCGCCATCGCATGCTGCAGCTTTAACGTTTCCTGTTACTGCAAGCACAGCGTGACCTGATTTTATGCCTTCAGCTTCACTCCAGCAGACACTCAATTCTGACAGAAACTGAATGGAGTTTGGTTAAAAGTTGGGAGTCTTCTTTGTTTGACTAATAGGAAACTAGTTAGTTGGAGTTTTAGCTGAAAGTGTCCTGTTACTGTTTGTACGGCAGATATTTGCCCTCCATCGGTTCCACACGGATAAAGGAATGAAGTGTTTGAACAGGTCAGACGGTTTGTCACATCTGGTCACATCTGATGGACTTTGGTGCAGCTTTTTTACAACAAATGGAACAGACTCAAAATAATGAAAACAGTCACGTCTCACTAGGATGAGGTTAAATGTGAATGAAGTGTGGTGCATCATGTTTAAGCATATTTACATTTTATGCAGACACCTCCATCGTCAATCAGCTGACCTGTGAGCACTGACGTGCGCTCTTTCATTGGTTTGAAGTCAAATTTGGCCCAAACTGAATGCAGTTTGTTGTTCAATGTTCTTGTTCTTGACCAACAAACTGGTGGACCTCACATCGGCCTTTGGTATGGTTGACCACCACATTCTGCTTTAAAGACTGAAATACTGGGTCGGTGTATCTAGATCTGGCTTGCAGTGGTTCTCCGTATAACTCCTCATATAATGATGCTTTTCTGTGGCACTTTCTAAGTACACTCATCTTCCACTTCTCTTACCTATGGTGTACCACAAGGTTCTGTATTGGGGCCCTTATTTTTTCTAAGACATCTGATTCCTCTTTGGCATATTTTGAGCACCTTTGAGGACATTTGCTATCACTGCTATGCAGATGACATCCAGTCATATATTTAAACCCCAAGATGTTTCTAACCTGCAGAATCTGAATGAGTGCTTAGAATCCATTAAAGGTTGATGACTGATGACTTTCTCCAAATTAATGAACGAAAGACCGAAGTCCTTGTATGAGCGCCTGATAGACACGTACCTAAGATAATGAATGCTCTTGGTCCCCTTGCAACATTTGTGAAATCATCAGTAGGGCTGGGTATCGTCACTGATTTCTAGAATTGATTCAATTCCGATTCACAAGGTCCCGAATCGATTCGATCCACGATTCAATTTGATTCGATTCAATTCGATTTGAATCTGGGAAATTTTGACAGTCAGAAATATTATAATTCAGATCAGTACATTTACATATTTTTGTATCTATAAAAAGGAAGCTGACACACGCAAGACTTTATCAAAGGTGTGAGCGTCACAGCAGAGGCCTTTGTGTCAAAGCAGCTGAAGATAAAACAGAAAAACATGAAGGTGATTTTCCTGGCTTGGATTTTATAAAAATCTGCAGTACATCAAAAACGAAAGAAAACCATTAATCAGCACATGAACATCACCTCTGAAGTTACAGCGGTTTTATTACAGACACAGCGTTTTGCATTTTGTATAATTTTAAAAAGTTTAAATTTGTTCAGTATTGAACGGCAGAAATTAGGTTTTTCTTTTCGGAAGTAAGTAAAAGGAAACAAACAGCGTCCGACAGCCTGTAAACAACAGCTGACTTGTGCGTAACAAACAAGCGAATAATGAAGAAAACAGATTTTTAGACGGGAAACTGTGAGAGAGAGAGAGAGAGAGAGCTGTGCATGAAGTGAGATTTTATCCTGGTGGAAGCAAAACAGTGAAAGTCAGAGTGAATCCATGACGATGTTTATGTGAAGCGTAGTTTGGATCTTCTTTTGCTGCTGGTTCGGTCAATGTTGTTTGGAGAGAGAAAAAGGGCGTAAACACAAAGCTCGACCCGCCGAAACATCAGAGTCAGCGAGCTGTCGGCTTTCAGCCCCGGGCGTGAGAAAGGTGACATCTAACTGATTCTGATCCGCGGGTTGTGCTGTGTGTTTAAGTCTTTGTGCAGAATCTGTGTTCCTGCTCTCATTTACTGTCTTAGCTGTTTGGTGGTTGTTGAAATTTTGTGAGATTTCACCAGAGATTCTGGCATTTCGGGCAAAATAAATTTATATAAAAAAATCTATTCAGGATTTTAATGAATCGATTTCACGTTATCCAAGCCAGAATTGATTTTAATCAATAAATCGATTATAAAAACCCGCCCCTAATCATCAGTCAGGAACTTAGGGGTAACCTTTGACCCTGCTCTCACTTTGGATGTTCACGTCAAATCTCTGGTTTGGTCGTGCTTTTATCACATAAGAAACATTCCTCAATTAAGTCCTATTGTATCACGCACTGAACGGGAGATTGCTATACATGCATTCATGTCATCACGTTTGGACGACTGCAATTCACTGTTTATATGTCTAAGCAAAAGCTCCCTGGAGCGTCTGCAGGTTGTTCCAAACGCTGCAGCAAGGCATCACGCTGTAGCTAATACAGCTGCATTGGCTCCCTATTGAATTCAGAGTCCATTTAAAGATTCTGGTTGACTTTTTCGAGCTCTTTGTGGACCAGTACCAGCTGACATCACTGAACTTCTACAGCCCTATGTCCCTAGCAGGTCCCTGAGGTCATGTGATCAGGGCCTAATTGTTATACAGCATACAAGACTGAGAACTGCGGGACACAGAGCTTTTGCCACTGTGGCCCACAGACTGTGGAACTCCTTTCTTCTGAGCTTAAGATCTGTGGACTCAGTCATCTCTTTAAAAAAAACAACATAAAACTCATATTTTTTGAATGACATTTGGTTAAATTTTTGCCTGTTTTGTTTTAAATGCCTTGGTATTTCACTGTGAAGCACTTTGTGATGTTTGTCTTGAAAGGTGCTATATAAATAAAATTTTACTTTTACTTAATAATTTAAAGAAACATTGAGCTGATCCTGTAGCAGCAAGGAGGCCCCAAATATTTGTCAGGTTTTGCCAAAACCAGATGGATTTTAAAACTTCAAACACGCTGAGGACATGCTTTCTCATCAAATAACATTTAAAACATGCTGATGTTTCAGGACACGGATGAAACAGAGTATGAACAAACTGCATCTTTGTCTCGCTTTCACCTTTAGAGAGACTGGCTTATTCCAGCAGTGACGCCCCAACAACAACACGAGGGACCTTCAACACCTGGACAGACATCAACTCCAAGGACCCTCCCACAAAAACCCCACAAATGCACCAGATTCAAACCAGATCACATAACGTGAAGTCCTGGTGTTAGCAGGACATGCAGAGGCTGTGAGTTTAGGTCAGGACTCATGTGTCTATCACGTGTTCGTGGTGATAGAGGGGTGTGAGCCTTGTAGTGTACATGGGACACTACTAGGCGGGCAGCTATCAGCGTGTGAAACAAAGTGTGTTTGAACATATTTGTGTGTCACCTTTCACGCCTCTGTGTGAGCGTCAGGAATCGTCCGTCACTTCATGGCTGATGGCGTGTTGGCTTTTGTGCACACACTGCGCTGGAAAAACTGGAGTGTGTTGGCACAAATGTCTGAAACTTGGCAGCACATGAATAGAAACTGATCTGCTGTCAGTCTTTATTGTGCAACACCATTTAGAAACCATTATTCGTTATTCTGAGGTCAGGTTTTAGCATCTGTTGCCTCTGGGCTGGATTTTACTCATCATATAAAGCTTGAAAAATGATACGATTTTAATCTATCTACCACACCATCGATGTGAAAGGTGAGCAAATAAACCCACCAGGTGGACGATTGAGACAGGTTCTCCCTCAGATTGTTCTCATTATGCAGCATCACAGTTTACTGACAGTGAGAGGAGAAACAGAGTGGCTCGCAGGTCCTCCACTAATCTGTTTCATACAGAGGCTGCTGAGAATCACCGGTGTTATAGTATCTGTACTTCATGGACAGGCATGCAGAGCTGGCTGCCTTTCATGGCTGACAGCGTGTGATCAGGTTCATGCAATCAGGACCATGTGATCAGTACCATGTGATCAGGTCCATGTGATCATGTCCATGTGATCAGGTCCATTTAATCAGGTCAAAGCGATCAGGTTCATGTGGTCAGTACCATGTGATCAGGTCCATGCGATCAGGTCCATGTGATCAGTACCATGCGATCAGGTCCATGTGATCAGTACCATGTGATCAGGTCGATGCGATCAGGTCCATGTGATCAGGTCCATGCGATCAGGTCCATGTGATCAGGTCCATGTGATCAGTACCATGTGATCAGGTCCATGCGATCAGGTCCATGTGATCAGTACCATGTAATCAGGTCCATGTGATCAGGTCCATGTGATCAGTACCATGTGATCAGGTTCATGTGATCAGGTCCATGCGATCAGGTCCATGTGATCAGTACCATGTAATCAGGTCCATGTGATCAGGTCCATGTGATCAGTACCATGTAATCAGGTCCATGTGGTCAGGTCCATGTGATCAGGTCCATGTGATCAGGTTCATGTGGTCAGGTCCATGTGGTCAGGTCCATGTGATCAGGTCCATGTGATCAGGTTCATGTGGTCAGGTCCATGTGATCAGTACCATGTAATCAGGTCCATGTGATCAGGTCCATGTGATCAGGTCCATGTGATCAGGTTCATGTGGTCAGGTTCATGTGGTCAGGTCAAGGTAAACCTGGCTTAGAGCACACCTGACACACTCTCAGCTGGTCTCATCACTTCATTACTCTCTATTCTCTTGCACAGTGTTCAGCAGATTCTCCTCCATTTCCTCACAAATGCTGATTTGCTGTTCAGATGTGATCAATACATTAAATGCTTGTCATCAGATGTAAACAGATACGGGAACTACACATCCCATGGCAGCTGCTACCAAGCCATGTGGAGTCTTATCGTCACTTATCTTTCAAAATAAGAAAGGAGCCAGCGTCTCAAATATCAGTGACAGGAATCATTCAGGCAGGACGCTGACTCAGCATTATGAGTCACCGTCCTGAACATACATTCTCCTAAAACAAACCATGAGCTGCTGCTTTTTATATGTTTTCTACATTTAATTGTGAATAAAATGTGTGTTTATGAGATTTAATGGGTGAGATTTGCTAACTGATATAAAGTAGGGACCATCCATCAGATTAGTTGGTTTAATCCACTGCTCGTTACAACCGCACATGAACATGCAGCTTTCTGACGGCTTGTTTTAACTGTGTACCATCTAAAACCTGCATTCTTTCTAATGTCCAGCAGGGGGCAGACATTAGAAACATGTCTATGAGAAAATGAGTCTCCTGCTCAGACGACCTCTGACCTCAGTGATCTCTGTCCCCATGGGTTTCAGGTCTGATCCTATAAACCAGAAAGTTTATTTTGGAGATTTTGGTCCCTGCAGAGTCAGACAGGAACAGGAAGCAGCGAGGGATTCGGGGTGGGGCTACACGCTGATCTATAAGTTCCTCCGTGTTCAAAACATCTAATGAAACAGCGGTGCTGAAGACGCTCTGTAACTGTCATCAACAGCAAGGTGAGGTCAGGGTGGCTGTGGCCATCTTTTGTATACAGAGGTTGACTAAGACCAGCCGGTGCAAGCAGGAATATTCTCAAAGCAGTAATTCTACATGAGGTGAGAACATCAGTGAGACTGACATCACTTAATGTAATGATGTGATCTGAAGTGGCTGGACATGGGATTTACTGCCTGCTAGGCCTGAACCTCCTGAGGATGGAGGTGAGGTCAGTAAAAGCAGACTTCCTGAAAACGTGAATCAACCAGCTTGATCGAGGCCAAAGAGATGCAGTTACAGGCAGGAGGCAGCGTGACGTGTCCTTATATGGAAAAAAACTCAGAGCAGCAGGAGGGGAAACAGGAGAGGATGGACAGGAAGCGAGCAGGAGGAAGACCCTCTCATTTACCGCCTCTAATGACAGAAACAAATCTGCACACTGTTCTGGTGAGAGCAGCTGAACGTCTGCAGCTTCTGCACAACCTCAGTCATAAAAACTTTGACCTCGTAACCTCCGGGTCACAGCGAGCAGCAGGCTGCAGGTACGGTTCGCCTCATCACAGAGCATTTAACAGAAGAGCTGTGAGAATATCTGACCTCAGAGAGCTCAGGGCCGAGCGTCTGAACCAGAACAAATCTGGATTCTGAGATCAACCTTTTATCCTGTCTTCCTTCTCTCACCCCAACCAATCACAGCGGATGGCCCCGCCCCTCCCTGAGCCTGGTTCTGCAGGAGGTTTCTTCCTGTTAAAAGGGAGTTTTTCCTTCCCACTGTCGCCAAAGTGCTGCTCATAGGGGGTCATGTGATTGTTGGGTTTTTCACTGTATGTATTACTGTAGGGTCTACCTTACAATATAAAGCACCTTGAGGAGACTGTTGTTGTGATTTGGCGCTGTATAAATAAAACTGAATTGAACTGGCAGCAACTTTTAAACATTTTCTTTGAGCTCTTTAATCTGTTGTTGTTCTATAATGAAGATTTTGTCTCCTGGTTGATCCCAGTCTGTTTTATGTGGCTGTGGTTATGATAATGATGGCTGTTTGAACTAATAAAAAAGTAATCCTGTTCTCATTGGTGGAGGTTGAGTTCTCTCTGAACAATAACCGGTTGTTGCTTTAGTGACTTTTTAACTTCAAGTACACAAAGTACACGTTACTCACATACTTTGACTGCAGTAACCTTTGCAGTGCAGTATTTCCCCTGTGACAGTGTGTACAAGGCATGTACAGGCTCTCCTTTTAGCAGATGAAGGTCACTCTTGTTCAGAGGATGTTTGAGGATGTTTGAGGATGGGGCGTTCCAGCGTTCAGACGGGATTTCTGTCAGTGTGCCAAAAAATGAGTGAGTGAAAAGGAGAGCGTGAGATCAGCACTGACAGCCGAGTGAATGGGTGACGATAAGAGCAGAAAGATTTATGAAGAGGAGTGAAGCCCAGAGGCAATCAGAGAAAAACTTCCAAAGAATCCAGGTGTTGTCGCAGCCTGAGGAGGAGGAGGAGGAGGAGGAGGATGAAGAGGAGCTGGTGAAGACCAGGGTGCATGAAGCCTGCTGACTCGACCTGCACAGACATGTTTAACGCTCCCTCTGTTCATTGCTGCAGTGCAGGTCTGGAAGCATTTCAGCCGTTTGTCTGCTTTCACTCCTTTTCAGTCTTAGAGTAACAAGCCTTTAATTCCAGAAACACAGCTCAGTGTTAAAACAAATCCATGAAAGAATCAAATGTGAGAGCAGGTCTGTTTAAAAGCAGCTGCAGGACGGACTTAATGCCATAACTGTGGCGGTTTCTCCAGGAAACCACAGAGCTGACTCACTAATCCTCGTTAATGCTCTGACGGTCTGTGAGGTCCTCATAACTTCACTTTTTTTAGTTTGCACTGAACGAAAGGCTCACTGAGAGAAAGTCCATTGTTGGCCAACAAAGGCTGAACCTGATCCTGGAAACTGTTATTTAATGTTCTTGGGAGGCAAACAGAGGCTCGGAGGCCAAATTTGGCCATCCAACATGGAGTTTTCTGTCCCAGTACCTCCCCTCTGGTCCCAATTGGCCACACTGGGAGGAAAAATAATGTCAGCTTAAAGAAAACCAGCTTTATCAAATGAAACCAACAGAGGATTTAACCTGCTGCAGAGGCTCTCCTTTTTTAACGTCTCATACCCACATAGAAAATTTGGTATGGCCCTGATCTGGCCCTCACAATGTGCTTACACATGGCCCACATACCCATACCTAAGAATGATGGCCCTTTGGTGGCCCAGATCAGGTTTGCCAGAGGTGGCCCACACATGGGCCAGCACAAGGCCAGTTGCAGACACACTGCTGGCCCTGTGCCGGCCCAGGGCCCTATTTCAGGAAGCCGCTTCAGTGCAAACTCTGAGTAAGTACACCCTGAGTTAACGAAAACTCTGGGTTTTCGGTTTCACAAAGTGAGTTCAGATTAATTCTGAGTGAGTCACTATGACGACACACTCCGTGAAGCTAACCTGCCCCCTAGCAGGTTTACTTCAACTAACCCTGACGTTCTCCGCCTCTTTGTCAGAAACCTGACTGTAGGAAGTGTCAGACATGGCGTGCTCCTTCCTTGAAGAGCCAGTAGATGTTGAAGCCCAAATTCTCCGCAGAGCTCTCCGCCGGGAGAGAGTGATTAGAGCGCGCTTGGACATTTTATCATTTCCTGATGATTTCCTGTGTGAACGTTACAGTTTTTCAGCACAATCTATAATTTATTTGAATAACATCCTCAGGCCTAATATTGCTCATGTGACACATCGCGGACATGCTCTCAGTTCTGTACATATTATTTGTATCGCACTTCGGTTTTTTGCAAACGGGAGCTTTCTGTATAATATTGGTGACGCTGAGCACGTTTCCAAGGCTACCGTCTGTCGGGCAGTCAGGAATGTTACAGTTGCACTGAAACGTCTCCTGTACTCGTTTGTGGTGTTCCCCGGTCATAGACCCACAAGATTTATCAAAGAGGGATGCCACAAAATTGCAGGTATCAGGATGAACGAAACTTAATTCATGATGTGGTGATACTTGAACTACTACTTAAATTTTACATTTATTCTCACGGTTCCCAGGCGTGATTGGCTGTATAGATGGCACTCACATTCCAATCATTGCTCCTTCAGTAAATGAAGGAGACTATGTGAACAGGAAGTCTTTCCACAGCATTAATGTACAGGTACATAGTTCCCTGTAGCATGTCAAACTAACAAATTATTTCATTATAGTAATGGATGCTAATTTGTGTTCTCTGCACTGTGAAGATCATATGTGATGCTGCCAACATTATCACAAATGTGGAAGCCAACTGCTCAGCCTCTGTGAGTGGTGGTGGTGGAGGACCCCCACCTGTTTTTCGGGCCTCCGCTTTTTTTCTGTTGGCTATAACGGGCCACATTTGAGCATACAGAGTAAGCAAATATGTACTTGTAATGTGCTCAGATAATTTCAATAAGTGCTTACAGAGGGAAAATTAATGTAGCCTCTAACTGCAATTGATTTACATGGGACAAACAGACCAAGCACTATGGCTCATAATACAATTACACCTCACCTGTTTGGACTATATTTTTATATTTCATTTTTACTTGCTGCCAGGAACGTTTGGGGCCTGTTGGGTTGCACCTGCGCTCACATCACATCACAAAATAAAATGTATAAAATAAAAAATAAAATATAATAAAATAACGTGTTAAATGGGTGGAAATCCCTCGATCAATGTTTAAATTAACACTCTCGCATTGACTCTGTCGGCTATGTTTTGCCATGCATGCTCACTTTCTTTTGCAGCTGTGGCTGTGTTACTTTTTTTCCGCAAAATTTGCATGTTATCGGCATATGCTGCCATCAGAATTTCGGCCTCAAGCGCTGTAAAATACATTGACCGCGCCTTCTTTCCCTCCGTCTCCATGGTGACTCGCTTAATCTGTGCTCCACTAATCAGGGCTTTATGTATCCTCGTGCGCGCGCTTAACTTGGGGTTAAAGCAACTCCGCGTTGACTGAACTAATTGTTATCAGCCTTTCTGAAACCGAATATTCCGAGTTGGACAGTTCGGGGTTACTCAACCCCGTGTATCATTTTTAACTCTGAGTTTTCTAAACCGGCTTCCTGAAATAGGGCCCAGATGTCAGCCTAAACTGTATTTCAGTGTTTGCTATTATCCACACACACAACAACAGCAGCCCCTCTCGCTCAGTTTTTGCATTTGGGCTCGCTCGCAATGTGTTGCTCGTGCTCTCAACATTTCTGCCCGTGCGCGCTCAATTCTTTCTCTACACCGTTATATTTGTTCCACAAAACCAGCCAATCACAGACTTGGATGCAAAAACATCTGATTGGCTGTTTTGGTCTCCAATCAGCTCGAAATGACAAAATGCAATATCCCAGAATCCATTTCGACCAAAACTCAAACGAGGCAGTGGCGGAGGAACACAGAGTTTGAAGTATTACTCTTTCTGGGTCACAAAATAAACTTTTAACCTCCTAGGACCTGCGTCCACCTATGTGGACATCACATTTTGGGTTATTTAGACCAAAATACTCAATTTTGCTCTACAAGGGCCTGATATCCACTTAAGAGGACATTATACTGCTACTGTTCTATCAACATTTTAAACGAATATCCTCATATGTGGCTCTCATTTTTCTTAGAAACAAAAATCAGGTAAAAAAAAAAACCTGGTAATTCTTTGTTTTTACATTCATCAGGTCGCGATCAGCCCAAATATCAAAGCGAAATCAAAAATGTATGCCGTGGAGGTTAAAACATTTTCATGCAAGAATGTTTCTGTGTAAACTTCAATATCTGCTCGATTCATCAAGACATCACATATTTGCATAAGTGCGCCGACGTTTTCGGAGATGCCTGTTACCCACCAGCTGACCGCACAGCTGGACTGGCCATTGGGCATCCCGGACATTTGCCCGGTGGGCCGATGGTGATTTTACATTTTTATGTTTGTTTTTGTAACGGTCTAAACAATGAAAGGTGGTGGATTAGCCATGATCAACTCTGGGCTGGACCAATTACGACACATCCGTATTGAGGGGAAAAAGAACGCGATTCGTCCCGGACTTCAGCTACAATGAAAAAGACACAAAGCTGGAGTTACTCTGTGTTTTTGCTGCACAGCTGCCTCTTCTCCTCTCATTCTCCCCTCCCTCTCCTGTTGCTACTTCAATCATGAAACTGATCAATGATCAGCTGATCGTCTCTCTTGTTTGTTTATCACCCACTTTGCGCCAGAAAGAGGAAACCAGCGGATGTCGAGATAAACAACAGCAGCACGTTTAAGCTTGATCAGCTGTTGTTAGAATTTATTTAATATTACTTTCTAGTATCAGCTGATGTTTGCTGGAGCCTGTTACGCCCCAGTCTAGGGGTACAGGAACGCAACATAAGTTTGAAAAGACTGCCCCGCCCTGGTCCCCAAAACCATACACAGAGGGAAACCAATTTCTTAGTGAATTGTGATTTATTCTCTCCACTGCAAAAATGAAGCTCCAGGGTGAACAAAGGCCAAAATAACAAACAAAACAAGCTAAGTCAGGAGGAGGTGCTATCTAGAACCCTATGTGAAATCAAACATCAAACAAAAGACAAGCGCTACACCTAACTCCCTAGCTGAAATAAACAGGAGAAAACAGTGCAAGGAGAAACAATATGGCAGCTCACCCCTTCTGTTGCAGTGCTATTTACAATGAAAACTAATGTACACACTATATACAAAACTCAGAAAAGCCGAAAAAATCACAGGCACAAAAGTCTCAGGTTTTGGAGGCCAGGGTCAGGTCTGCTGCTGCTGTCAGTGGCTGCCCCGGGACAACTGCTGGTGAGGGATTTGAAGAAGATCACATGGCCAGGGGACCAATCAGCAGCCGTCAGCTCATCCACTCCGGGACCTGCAAAGACTTAAAGGCACAGACAACAACAGCCACCAAAACAGATTATGGACAGGGCCATAACACCCCCCTTCCCAAGACCAAATATCTCCCCTAAAGATGTTTGGCGCTTAGGGGTTCCGAAAACCACGTGACAGCACATCTGCCAGTACATTCTCTGTCCCTTTTTTGTGATGGATCTCCAGATTGAAATCCTGTACTAAGAGGGACCATCTCATGAGCCTTTGGTTAGAATTTTGCATTCGGGTCAAAAACACGAGGGGGTTGTGGTCTGTGTAAACAATGACAGGTGCTGAACTGGAACCGACATAGACCTCGAAATGCTGTAGAGCAAGCAATAGAGAGAGAGCTTCTTTTTCAATGGTGCTGTATTTCTGTTGGTGGGGACCAGGGCAGGGCAGTCTTTTCAAACTTATGTTGCGTTCCTGTACCCCTAGACTGGGGTGTAACATAAAGTGGGGGCTCGTCCAGGACAACTGCTGGTGAGGGATTTGAAGAAGATCACATGGCCAGGGGACCAATCAGCAGCCGTCAGCTCATCCACTCCGGGACCTGCAAAGACTTAAAGGCACAGACAACAACAGCCACCAAAACAGATTATGGACAGGGCCATAACAGAGCCACAGCTGTAAAGCTGCTGCTCATGATGTCGGTTTGGAAACATGAAGGTGATACAAATCATACACATATACCAACAAGACAGTGTACATCACTGTCACAACAGTGTTTGTTTCAGTTCAAAGGCTTTATGGTTTTTCCTGTAACACCTGGTGGTGTAGTCGGTGATTTTTTTGTCAGTTCAGCCTTTTATATTATGTTTAACCCGAGTGACCACCCGGTCAGCTGGTGGGTAACAGGCATCTCCGAAAACGTTAGAGCACTTGTGCAAATATGTGATGTCTTGATGAATCGAGCAGATATTTGAAGTTTACACAGAAACATTCTCACATGAAAATATCTTAAAAGTTTATTTTGTGCCACAGACAGAGTAATATTTCAAACTCCGCCACTCTGTGTTCCTCCGCCACTGCCTCGTTTGAGTTTTGGTCGAAATGCATTCTGGGATATTGCATTTTGTCATTTCGAGCTGATTGGAGACCAGAACAGCCAATCAGATTTTTTTGCATCCAAGTCTGTGATTGGCTGGTTTTGTGGCACAAATATAACGGTGCAGAGAAAGAGTTGAGCGCACACGGGCAGAAATGTTAAGAGAGCGCGAGCAACACATTGCGAGCGAGCGCAAAAACTGAGCGAGAGGGGCTGCTGTTGTGTGTGTGTGTGTGTGTGTGTGTGTGTGTGTGTGTGTGTGTGGATAACAGCAAACACTGAAATACATTTTTTGCACGCAGGAATGGATTTTGTTCACTCGAATTTAGCTTTTCTTCACTCAAAATAAATTTCTTCTCAAAATGCAACACTTGCACCTGCAATTTTTTCCCCCGTGCGCTCAGTAGTGGCACAAAAATAACGCCATAGCTTCCTAACTACATTCATACTCATACTCTTGCTGACTGGAGGAACCAGGGATCAAACCACTAAACTTCCGATCAGTAGGTGACCCGCTCTACCTCATGAGCTATAGCCACCTACTAGCAAAGACAAGTAAACCCTCACTAGGTTTTGGATCAAGTCTACACTCACAAACCTGTCAAACCTGCACTTGAAACGTTGGCTACCATAGCAGTATAGTATTGCAACACAGCATTTGGGTCTTCTAACTAAAATAGGAAAATAGGAACATAAATAGCACCATCGCCTCTGTCAGTGCGCCCCTGGGCAGCTGTGGCTACAATGTAGCTGCCATCACCAGTGTGCGAATGTGTGGATGAATGTGTGGATGACTGAATGTAGGGTAAAGCGCTATATAAATACAGGCCATTTACCATTTTTTACCATCATTGCCAGACCTGGCAAACATCTGGTTGACACTCTGCCATGACACCAGCCAGTCAGAAGTGCCACCTTGATACCAGATCCGGGCCAGACCTGTTTTCTATGGGCCTGGGCCACATACACCAAACCACAATCGAGCCAGATGTTACATGCCATCACATAGACAGTACCACCTATGCCAGGCCAGGCCCATATCTGGATGACATACCACTTATCATGCCAGAAGTCAGCCAGCAGTCCTGGCTTGACACCAGATCCGGGCCAGACCTGTCTGCTATGTGGGATATCTGATAACAGACACAATCACCGGTAGAGTCTGCATGCGTGCGCTCCTGAGCAGGACTCACATTTTGGTCTTTGACTGTTTTTGTCATTCAGCGGGGATCAGGCCCAAGTTTAAACAGCTGATTTCACCTTTGTCCTACTGACACATGAGGAGGAGGAAAGACTTTAAATCCCAGGAACGGCATCTTTTTTACAGTTTGCATTCAGTGAAATAACGAGAAAGTTCCTGTTTTATCTTCATCAGACCCACAGGAGACATGCCTGCGTGTTTTGGGGATTTGACAGATTTTTCTCGAGGAGCTGAGCTGGTCTGGAAACCCGGGAACGTACTGTTGAAAGGATTTCTCATTATCAGGAAGGTCTGCCTCCTAAAACTGCTCCAGACTCTGGAGTCTGTTTGAGTTATTGTGCATTATGTTTGATGCTTATGATCAAGTGGAGCGAGCACACAGACAATCTGCAGTCCAGAGTTTTTATTAGCAAAGAGCTCCTCCTGTGGGATTAATACCAATATAAAAAATCACGTGAAATCAAAATCAGCCCAGTGAAGTCTGAATATTAAGTAATGATCAGTTCAACTTGGCAATAAAAAAACAGCCCTGATTTTGTTTCTGGCGTCAGTGAGCGATGAACAGACGATTTTTACCTGACTGAAACTGAAGAAGGAAAAAATAAAACTCGGACTGAAACTAATAAAATAACAAATGTAAACTATAACAAGTATGATGGCGGTGGGACGGTTGTTAAAGCAGATGGATGATGTCATCCTGCTAACAGTGGTCTAGCAGCGCAACAGCCAAGCACAGTTTAGCGGTTACCAGCACGCAATTAGCTGCTGTGAAATTTGTTTATCTTCGGCACGAGCGCGTGCTGCAAGCAGAGGCCACAGTTTATCTGCTCCTTCAAAGCTCCTTATGATGACCTGGATGACTGAGCGCCTTCACAGACCTCATCTAACAGTTTTCCAGGTTTCATGCTGAGCTCCTCAGAAATAAAAGATGCTAAATAGTCTTTAAATCCTTAAAATCATCACTTCATGCGCGCGGACTGCGTCCTAGTCCACATCCACAAACACCATCTGCACACCCGGACTGCACTATGAAGCGCTCTGCTTTTGCTTCGTTACACAGAAGTTTTATTCATTTGTTTGTCATTATCACCTCGATCAGCGAGTGTTTGGCCCTGCAGCCTGGGAGCAGCGGCTGGCACCTGCAGCATGAATGCACCCAGCTACACCCACACCACAAAAACACTTTACAAACCATTATACGCGGACGTGTCAGGACTCGTGTGCGCTCAGAGTCGTGCAGGAACGCTTTCCCCCTACAAGACGGAGCGCAGACTCGCACCATCAAGTCACATCAGGCCATCGGGGCAGCTCATCTGTCCTTTTCTGTCCTCGTAAAATGTCCACAATCAGAACAAGAAATGTTTTTATTTTATTTATATAAGTGAGTGGAATGAGTCTTCAGTTGAATGTTTTTTAATAGGCAAAAAATACTTAAATAAGTAAACGAGTCGAATTTTTGTCTCTTTTTCCTATTTTTGCTGATCCGTGACTTAAAATCGTGATCTGTGAGATTTTTGATCGTTGCACCACTACTTTTGACCAAAACCACCCCGTTCCTGTTGGTGGAAAAATGCACCATGTCGACCAATGAAAAAATGATATGGCCACATGACATTTGGTTGTTTAGGAAGAGGCGGAAGATTTAGGAGTGAGAGAGAGAGAGAGAGAGAGAGAGAGAGAGAGCTTTGAGATGTGAGAGATTTGTGACGTTTAGCGTGTTTGCAGTGTGTAGTTAATGTGTTGTCTTGTGTAGTTAGTGTGTTGTGGATAGTTTTGTGTTGTGTGTCAGAACAATGAGGCGACTGCTGTCTCCAGGTAGAAACAGCAGTGACACACCTGCTGCTGTCAGACCTGCAGGTATCAGGCTGTGATGTTTCCTTTATAGTGGACAGAAATATTTGGAGTGGCACAAATAATTTGTGGCATCTTATTGAAGAACAGCTGATTGTTCTGTAAACAGTTTGAAATGGTTATTAAAAAAGGGTAAAAGGTAAATGGCTGCAAATAACTTTGTTGTTTGCAAACCTTGTGCATATGATTTTAAAACTGACAGTTTATATTTGTATTTAAAGTTATGAAATATGATTCATTAAACATGTTTGTGGTTGTTACAGTAAAAATATCACTTTTTCTACTCTGATTTTATGTTTTTTGTCTGATTTTAGATCAGTTGTGTTAGTACAGTCTGTCAAAATGAAAACATGACTATAAATTCAGACACGTGAGGCTGTGCTGAAAGGATGAGACCAAACAAGGCAAATAAATAGTTTTTAAAGGTGAAATTAGGAGGGAAAATAGTTAAAAATGGACGCTTATACCCTGGACCCCAGAGGGTTAAACGTTTTTTTTAAAGTAACACAATAGTTACTTTTCAAGTAATTAATTACTTTTAGAATATTGTAACTCAGTTACTAACTCGGTTACTTTTTTGAAGAAGTAACTAGTAACTGTTATTAATTACGCTTTCAAAATAACTTGCCCAACACTGGTTAGGATCAGCAGCATTTGCCCAGATAATGAAATTCTGGAGCCTTCTTGGGACTCCAGACTACATTGGCTCAGGTCAGTGCTGCTGTGTGGAGCATGGAAAAGCTGCACAAGTCCAGTAACTGCATCAAGTCGTCTCAGTCTGAAGGCCAACAGAGCAGTGGGCCGACCTGGAGCCTGCAAGGAAAAGGAGAACAGGGAGGACGGAGAAAGGCTGGGCACCAGACCCAGACAGGGCCAGGACAGAGCGGGAGGAGCACTGGGCATATTATTTACTGGAGGTGAGATCATTTCAATTTAAACAACAGCAAAATTCTTTTTATTTGCATCACAAATTTCATGCAGATTTAATTTAATTTGTTTGCATCTTTAACGAGGTTCTCATCACGTCTGGTGTGGAGTCAGAAAACCTCGCCTTTGGCTTTGTGTTTGTTTAACATGACACTATAACTATGTCAACAACTAGGACGCTCTAACACTCAAAATATGAGTAAAGTGAGCAACACTTTTCTCATTTTAAACCTAAGATTGAAATTTCACTTTAAAGTATGACAGTGAAATATCCCTGATGACTCGAATGGACGTGTTTTATGCTTTATGGCTCTGGACAGGCGTGGATGAAAAATGGCTGTAAAGCTGCAGGGCTGTGGTTCTCTCCGGCTCAGAATCGATGGGTTAATGCTTATGCAGGATAATCTCTTGAGCTCTGCGGCTTTTCAGAAGTGTTTGGTTGAACTTTGGACCTCGAGTTTCAGCTGCTCCTCAGTTTACTGAAGATTAAACTGCTAAACGAGCATGAAAGCAACACAACACATCAGGAGAGTCACTCCTGTGCGGCTGAGACAGGATTTGTCTTGATCGGAGGCTCTAACTAAATATCATCTGTGTCTGAACTGGTTTCCTCGAACCTGTCAGCCCCTCTGGTGTGAAATGAAACTTGGCGTGATGTCTGTTATTCACTGTGTTGACTGTGAGTGGATTCCACATTCTTAGGCACACCCTAAACCATTAAGCTTTCTGCTGTTCGTGACTGAAGCAATCACAGGTGTCTCCTCCCAGGCTCGGCGCCAGCTCACCATCATCCCTCCTCCTCCTCACTCGCTCATCTGAGAGTATAAAAAATCCTGCGCTGTCTGAGCGCTCCACTTTCTCCTCTTCAGCTGAAGCAGAAAGACAGCATCCTTCATCCTCATCATCACACGAGACGATGTCCTTCAGGTCTGCTAGTGGGGGAATGTTCCGGGGCAGCAGCAGGTCCCTTTCCGGCGCCATGGGAGGAGTCAGAATGTCTACTGCTTCATCCGCAATGTCTCTGTTTGGTGGTGGCGGTGGTGGAGGTGGAGGTGGAGGTGGAAGTGGATCTGCCTACAGCTTTGGCTTCAGCGGTGGAGCAGGTGGCGGTGGAGCAGGTGGCGGTGGTTTCGGGTTTGGAGGTGGTGCTGGTGACAGCGTTGGGCTCTCTGCCAATGAGAAAGCCACCATGCAGAACCTGAACGACCGTCTGGCCTCCTACCTGGACAAGGTGCGCAAGCTGGAGGCGGCCAATGCCGAGCTGGAGAAGAAGATCAGAGAGTTCCTGGAGAAGAAGACCTCCCCCTCCTCCAAAGACTACAGCCAGTACTACAAAACCATCGCAGAGCTGCATGCAAAGGTAGGCTCACCTTTGTTTAGTCACATGACCAAGGTGCACGCACAGCATTGCTCAGCCTTGCATCAGCTTCATCTTCAGCTCCAGGATCTGTTTCCTGAAGCAGAAAAAAGCAGTGCAGTCAGAGAGTAAAGCACCACAAAGCATTTAAAAACACAAAGGAGGATGTGAAGGTGAATAAGAGTCAGAACAGAAGGAAACACCCGAGAAAGACGAAGGTGTGACATCACAGCCTCACACTTTCATCACTTTTCACAGAAACTAAGAAAATCTGTTTGTGCAGCGCGAAGATAAAAGAAATGAGCAGATTAAAAACCTCACTGCAGAAATGTATCATTTATATTTAAGATGACATCATCACATAAAGCTGAACTCGGTGCTCTGTCAGTTTGTCTTCACCTGTAAAATCGGATATTCTTAAACTGCCCTGTTTTCACCTTCAGATCCAGGATGCTACCAAAATCAACGGTGGCATCTACCTCTGCATCGACAACGCCAAGCTGGCCGCTGAAGACTTCAGGCTCAAGTGAGTGAACGAGTTTGTTAATGAAGCCAGCAGTTCATTTATGACATGTTGAGTATGAATGAAAAACATATTTCAGGGTTTGTTTTTCCAGTCAAATATGAATCAGGGGGACTCGTAGTGGCTCGTGTTTAGGGGAAGCACACATTAATCTTAAGACCTCAGTCTGAGTTTTTAAAAGACTTTTTTTGTTTCCTGTTCTCATGCTGTCCTCCTGTAGCCCAGCATGAGCAGAGGTCTCTTTTTTTCCTCTTGTACTTTCCCATTGTAGTGTACATTTCAGTGTTTTTCTGTAACGCTACCGTTCTCTGACTGTATCCCCATGTGATGTCTGTGTTGTGTGTGTAAGGTCGGGGGGCGGGTTCATTCCACTGCATGTGGTGAATAAAATTTTAACTTGAACTTGAAAAGATTTTAATAAGCAACAGAAAATAAAGAAAAAATGTAACAGTAACTCCACAGCTGTGTGCAGCTAGCTTTTTAATTTATGACTTTGTCACGCCTGCAAACAACAGCATGACATCATAATTAAATAACGCTCTTTCAGATCCTAAACCACACCCACTTTTCACTCACTGTCACTCTTATTTCCTTAAGGTAGCTCTTGCTGTATATTAGCACTATTCAGGCTTTGCAGTCACATGACCACTAACCATGTGATGTTAACTTGTCTAATGCTGGCAAACAAAAAAAGCCTAACCAGCACAGAAGTGTGCGTCCCCCTGTCGCTCGGCGAGAGAGAACCACCGCTGTGGTTACTAGTCCAGCGCTAAAGTCACGTTTACATGGAGGAGAGCAGCTCGTGCGCAAACAATCCTAACTTCTCGCGGAGCGGCAGTAAAACAGGAAGCAACGAACGCTGGCCTTCAAAGTAAAAGCAACTTCTTCCTGCTGAAGCCAAAACATTTCAAACAGCAGAGCTTTTACTTTAAACGTTCTTCTTTTCAGTTTCAGTTTCACTGCTGCTCAGAGAGTCGTTGGTTTGCAGATAGTTCGACGGCTTAGATGCAACCAAATGAGGTTTTTCTGTTTCTGATTGTTTGGGAAATTTCTGAATGCTTGTGTTCTTCTGCAGGTACGAGAACGAGCTGGCCATGCGTCAGTCCGTGGAGGCCGACATCGCCGGGCTCAGGAGAGTCCTGGATGAGCTGACTCTGACCAGGACCGATCTGGAGATGCAGATCGAGGGCCTGAAGGAAGAGCTGGTCTTCCTCAAGAAGAACCACGAGGAGGTCAGTGAGTTCTTGCTCTGTGTTTGGGGATAAATAATATCCCAGCTATTAATAGATGTCCATTAATGTGCCTCCTGGTTGTATTTGTAGGAGCTGCTGGCCATGCGGACTCAGATGAGCGGTCAGGTAAACGTAGAAGTGGACGCTGCTCCTCAGGAGGACCTCAACAAGGTCATGGAGGAGATCAGAGAGCACTACGAGGGTCTCGCTGCCAAGCAACGCAAAGAACTGGACGCCTGGTTCCAGGCGAAGGTGAGGCAGGATTTTTAACTCAGGAGATAAACAATCCCAGAAGATGAGCCTCTGACTTCTTCTCTAGCATCACCAGGATGTTTCTGGGTTTTCCATTCAGTTTTATTCATACAGAAGAAACCACAACCAGCTGTTGTAAAGACTCCACAATAATACTAATGGCTTGTTTTGTAGACACCGAGCATGATGGGTGCATCATACCTGGTGGCTGGATGGACGAGGGGTGAATGACTTAATATTGATCTAAATAAACATCACAACATTGTTTTTGGTCCTTTCAGTCCGAAGCGCTGAACAAAGAAGTCGTCGCCAGCACAGAAACCATGCAGACGTCCAAATCAGAGCTCACAGATCTCAAACGGTTGCTGCAGAGCCTGGAGATCGAGCTGCAGTCACAGCTCAGCATGGTCAGTATCACAGCACACAAAGGTTTTCATAGCTTTCCAGAAAACACACTGAGCCTCCTCCTCTGTGCCTCCTGCAGAAAGCCGGGTTGGAGGGCACGCTGGCTGAGACTCAGAGCCGGTACGCCATGCAGCTGTCTGGTTACCAGAACCAGGTACTCATGCTGGAGGAGCAGCTGTCGCAGCTGAGGGCAGACCTGGAGCGGCAGTCCCACGAGTACCAGAGGCTGCTGGACATCAAGACCAGGCTGGAGATGGAGATCGCCGAGTACAGGAGGCTGCTCGAAGGAGAGGGCACCGGCAGGTCAGAGCCTTTACCTGTAAAAACGTTTAGGACAGACAAATATGAAAAATGCTTTAGTGACAGCAAACAAATGTTTCTGAAATATTTATGTTCAGTGATTAAATCCAGACGGTCCTGTTTGTCTCCTACTGCAGTAAAACCACCACCTCCACCACCTCCTCCTCCACCTCCTCCACCTCCTCCACCAGCGTCACCACCAAAAAACAAATCGTCATCGTAGAGGAGGTCGTGGACGGGAAGGTGGTGAGCTCCCACAAAGAAGAGGTCACCCTGTGAGTTCCAGCAGAGGGCGCTCTCACAGAAATGAACATGCAAATAAAAATCCGCTGAGGAGTTTCAGAATAAAAATGCGTTTTGTGTCTTTTGTTTGGGCTGAAATTCAAATTAAGTTCAGTTAAATTAATCAGGTCCAGGAAGTGATCAAATATACTGTGTTAGCTGTTGAGTCACAGTAATTTCAGGTCCCTCATCTTCGGAAACTGTCATGTAATTGGACGATTCACTCAAAAGCTGGTTAAAGGTGTGAAGTTGGTGACAGTGTTTCTGTGAAGATGCAAGATGCAGTCAAAGGACAAATGACTGAGATAGAGCAGGAAGATTGCACTCACGCATTTATTACTTCCAGGCTGGACGTTTGTTTCTTCATGATATTGTAACGTGAGGGTTCACCAGATGGTTTGGAATCTCTCTGAATAATTAGGAACAGCAAGATGGAGACGGATAACTTTTTAGCAGCCTCTTTACTCTCAGCACACAGCAACAACAACCCACACTTCCTGTGTGCATGAATACTTCACTGTCCTCTCAGAAGCCAGGAAATCTCATACAGATCAAAACAGGGAAAACAACCAGGTAGATATAACACATACTTATTACTGGTTTGAACATGCATGTCTAAACATTCAAACGTGTAAACATGTAAATATCAAAACACGTAACCACCAAATAGCTACATAACTAACTTTATAACCTTTGTAAACACCTCTTTGTATATCATTTAAATTTACTTCTACACTTTACAATATCATAATTACACAAAGCTACAGACCCACTCTTACCCAATTAGCTAGCAGCTAATGACCCTCACACCTGTGCAGTTAATAAAAGTAATGTTTGTCATGCTGTTGCACACATGTAAGAGGGTCATAAATCACATGTTGTTATAATTACACAAAATGTGTTCTAAACCCACAAACCGTTCCTGTTATACCTGCCTTTTAGGACCTCCAAGCCTGTAGTTATGTTCATTATCAGTTAGAGCCCCTCCTCATTGTTCTTCTTTGGTGCAACTCTATATATACAGTGCACCCCTCTGGCCCCTCCCCTTTTCTACAATCCCCCTGTGGGAGCGGTCGGTGTCATTTCTTTCCAACACTGTAAAACACACATATAATGCATATTTAGCCACCCTGATGTTTCTGATTGCAATTTTAGTTCAATTATTGCCATCATTATGCCTGTTTTTTGTTAGATGCTATAAATGTGTAGTACGTGTGTGCCATATGTGTGTTCTAGGGAACGTGATCGCTAGCATGAATAGATCATTCTTGCTAGCTTGGAAGTTGTGGTGGGCTGAGCTAACCCTCTTCCCCACTGTTTGTATTTGGTCGTAGGAGCTGGAGCGAGCCAGCTATTTATTTGGAGGTTTTTCTTTCACCTTTTATCGTCAGGATCAGACACAGCGCAGAACCACACCGGTTACACACACACACGCTCATTTGTTTCAGTTTGTCAGTTGCTACAAGACAACTGAACAACATGTACATAGTAACACTGCTGTGTGGTGTAGTCTACAGTGTACGCTGTACTACTTACTGGTTTTTGTGGCACCAGTCTGCGGCTCCCAATTAATTTGTGTGTTTCTCCTACAGCTTCGCACCGCTCAGGCGGAAAAAAATGTGCGTGCTCTTTGCAAGCTCTTCCTGGCTCATAACCGATGTGCTCTGCTGTCGAGGCCGAGCATTGGTTAAAAGTCCTCATGTGACTGATGCGAGCAAGATGCTTTTATTGAGCAAAATTAGGATTTATAATTAAATGTTTTTGTTGAGGGGCACAGGCAGGACTCCACACACATTAAAAAAAGAGAGAAAGAAAAGGGCACCTGGGGCACCCGAGAGGAAAGGGGCAGGTGCTCAAGCCCCCTCCACCCCCCTCGCTGCACGTGCCTCGGCCTACTCCATTGTTCTCTCCAACAGAAGTCCGCTCAGGTCCAAGATGTTTTAATATTAAGTGATTCTACATTACTCTGCTTTGGGGATAAATATTATCACCAGAATTTGTTGCACAATATTTATACTCAGCATGTTTCTGACGACTGCAACAAACTCTCGAGACCCAAGTGTGGAGGAGACACAACACAGTGAGCTGAGGGAGGCCCTACCCTGACAAACAATACTTATCATTATCTAAGTGTAAAATAAAGGTAAAATTCAGAGGTTGCAAATCGTGTGTGCACTGCTTGACTTTTTCTTATTTTTACGTTTTTACAATGTCACATCAGCGCATCTGTGTTTATTAATACATGTTTCATATAAATAATATAACTACACTACAGTCCAATTACACGCTGTAATGTTCCTTACTCTGAAAAAGGAAGTCAGGTGATTGTGCTGATTACATGGAAACATTTGCCTGCAGTGTTGAAGCTGATCCCCAGCAGACCGGTTTTACTGCTACATGAAAAGCATCCAAGGAAGTCCCTCAAATATGAACCAGCATACTGCATGTGTGTGGATGGGTGGATGAGTTTTAACTCGGCTGTCAGACACCATCAAAGGAAAGCTGCTCATAAACAAACAAATCATATAAACCCTGAAAATATTTAATCTTCATAGACCCAGCAGTCTTAGCTAATTATAGGCCAATCTCCAACCTTCCTTTATATCAAACATCCTTGAAAGAGTAGTTGTCAAACAGCTAACAGATCATCTGCAGAGGTTTATTTGAAGAGTTTCAGTCAGGTTTCAGAGCTCATCACAGCACAGAAACAGCTTTAGTGAAGGTTACAAATGATCTTCTTATGGCCTCTGACAGTGGACTCATCTCTGTGCTTGTCCTGCTAGACCTCAGTGCAGCGTTCGATACTGTCGACCATAATATCCTATTAGAGCGATTAGAACATGCTGTAGGTATTACAGGTACTGCGCTGCAGTGGTTTGTATCATATCTATCTAATAGACTCCAGTTTGTGCATGTGTGGCGAGACGAGGTTGGGATATAAAGTAAATACTCTGCAGTTTTAAAGAACGACAACGCCACCCTGGGAATTTCACCCAGAGAATACTGGAAATGACACTAAATCACCAAAAAGGCACTTAGGTTCGCTATACTCAATCCAGAGACGAGGTTCAATGATCAACAAATTCACAATTTATTAATAATTATTTAAAACACCATATAAAAGCACAATCATAAATATTCAAGTCCAAATATGCTTAAAAAGGTATTCAGAGCTGAGGCTTACCAGTGGAGGGGCAGGGATGCCACACACAACTAAAGAAAGAAAACACACCAAAACAGAAGTGCAACACACTATCACACACTCACACTAATAAACTAGACAAGGCAGGTGTGTACACTCAAGGGATCCCACCACCAAGGCACCCTAGTCTCCTCCACGTCGGCACTCCGCATCTGAATAAAAGAAACAAAGAAAATTTTAATATATTACAACAAACTAATGTGTAGCACCGGGGGATAACCCAACTGCAGGACCACACTGGTGATCCACAGCTAGAAAAAGGGCCTCCCACCAGTGGTGTAACAGAGAATCCAAACTACAAATCAAAAAGCAATAAAACAACATACAATCTGAATAAAACTCTAAAATCTGGAGCAAACGGAATCGCCGTACTGCTCCAACTTGCCGTCCACACGACGATAAGTTAACAGTCAATCAATATGCACACCAGCTGACTCCGATAACCGGCATGCATATGGCCGTTGTCCACGCCGACGTCCACTGTAAAAGCTGACAGCAGCAGGGAAAGAATTCTCACAACGGGAACAGACGGTAAAAGCACAGCAAGGCAAAACAGCATCACTTCAGTTCACGTAGCTTGGCGCAAAAGGCCCACACTTCCTGCGAAACATAATAAATAATTACTATAAAAGAACAATAGAAGGCAGAGAGCGTAACAAAAGTTGATTACGTACCAAGTAAGCCGGGTCATAGAATGTAAGCAGAATAGCTCAGAGGAGGCTTCTATAGCTACGACCAGCCGCGATGGAGACTTTAGAGGAGTAACCCACAAACGATCTCTACCACACCGAGGAAGTCAGGTGACCAAAAAGGAGATCACAGGCAAGCAATGCAGAGACACTCAAATGGCCACTATTTATACCAGCGCCCCCTAATGGGCCAGGCTGAAAGTGGGTTGGACCGAGGGATAACATTCATCCTGCCACACATGTAAATGGAGAGTCCTCTTCACACACTGAGGTTAATTATGGAGTTCCACAGGGTTCAGTGCTAGGACCAATTCTGTTTACATTATACATGCTTCCCTTAGGCAGCATCATTAGAAGACATAGCATACATTTACACTGCTATGCTGATGACACCCAGCTCTATCTGTCCATGAAGCCAGATAACACACACCAATGAGTTAAACTGCAGGAATGTCTTAAAGACATAAAGACCTGGATGGCCGCTAACTTTCTGCTTCTTAATTCAGATCAAACTGAGGTTATTGTACTCGGCCCTGAAAATCTTAGAAATATGGTATCTAAGCAGATTCTTACTCTGGATGGCATTACCTTGGCCTCCAGTAACGCGGTGAGGAACCTTGGAGTCATTTTTGACCAGGACACGTCCTTCAATGCACATATTAAACAAATATGTAAGACTGCTTTCTTCCATTTGTGCAACATCTCTAAAGTTAGAAATATCCTGTCTCAGAGTGACGCTGAAAAACTAGTTCATGCATTTATTACTTCCAGGCTGGACGACTGTAATTCATTATTATCAGGAAGTCCTAAAAACTCCCTGAAAAGCCTTCAGCTGATCCAAAATGCTGCAGCAAGAGTCCTGACAGGGACTAGAAAGAGAGCAGATTTCTCCTGTTTTGGCTTCCTGTTAAATCCAGAATTCAAAATCCTGCTCCTCACATACAAGGTCTTAAATAATCAGGCCCCATCTTATCTTAATGACCTTGTAGTACCATATCACCCTATTAGAGCGCTTCGCTCTCGCTCTGCAGGCCTACTTGTTGTTCCTAGAGTATTTAAAAGTAGAATGGGAGGCAGAGCCTTCAGTTTTCAGGCCCCTCTTCTGTGGAACCAGCTTCCAGTTTGGATTCAGGAGACAGACACTATCTCTACTTTCAAGATTAGGCTTCAAACTTTCCTTTTTGCTAAAGCATATAGTTAGACAGTGGCGTGGCTGCCCCTCTGTTGGTCTTCCTTGGTCTCTTGTGTTCTGGGGGCCTCTGGATGTCTGGAGTTTTGATCTCCTCCATACCTGCTTCATGCCCTGGAGGACGGGGCTGTGGCCCCCCCACACCCTCTAGCAGATCATTACATGAAGGAACCTTTTAAAAAAAACAAGCGCGTCCATGCTCACAGGTGTACACACGGGTGATCACACCCACAAACTACACCCTTTTTGGCTCCTACCTCAAAGCACACTGTGTTCTGTTGATCTTATGTGCTGCACAATAATGTTTAATATTTAGTATTTACTGTCATATTCCCATATATCATTGTGATGTTGTTTATTCTATTACTCTTGTTCTCTTCTGCTTGTTTTCTTTTTTCTTTCTCAGCAGGTGATCCAGGTGATCGATATATGCATTTTTTTTTCTGCTCAAACTGTTGGTTTTTGTTTTTTTGCCCTTCTCCCCCGTCCCTCTTCTCAGCTGTTTCTCTTTCCCCCCAGTCAAGTCTGTCCCGTATTCAGTAAGTGAAAATAAAATAAACAATAAAAGGTGAATCAAATGGACCATTACGGCAAGGCTGGGATGGTCAATTTGGTAAAGTAAATCCGTTGGGCATCTTTCTTTGCCTTTAGACAACAATTCTGATGCAAAAGAGCCAAACGGGACAGGCAAAATAAATAAATAAATAAATAAATGAATAAATAAATAAAGCATATAGTTAGGGTTGGACCAGGTGACCCTGAATCCTCCCTTAGTTATGCTGCAATAGACGTAGGCTGCCGGGGGATTCCCATGATGCACTGGGTGTTTCCTTTCCAGTCACCTTTCTTCACTCACTATGTATTAACAGACCTCTCTGCATTGAATCATATCTGTTATTAACCTCTGTCTCTCTTCCACAGCATGTCTTTATCCTGTCTTCCTTCTCTCACCCTAACCAATCACAGCAGATGGCCCCGCCCCTCCCTGAGCCTGGTTCTGATGGAGGTTTCTTCCTGTTAAAAGGGAGTTTTTCCTTCCCACTGTTGCCAAAGTGCTGCTCATAGGGGGTCATATGATTGTTGGGTTTTTCTCTGTATCTGCTGTACAATATAAAGCACCTCGAGGCGACTTTTGTTGTGATTTGTTGTGATTTGGTGCTATATAAATAAAATTGAATTGAATGACTTGATAGCGACTCCAACATCTAACTGGACTGAAATTTGACAGTTATTCGTACGTTCTGATTGGCTGCCGTCGTTTAAGTCAAATAAAAGAACTTAGTTGTCCAGGGGCAACGCTGTGCTGTAGGGGTTGTCTTTAAAATACAACATCACCATCACTTACTCCAACTTACATTAATATAATATTAATATAAATTTTGAAAATCTGATTTCATGTAGACCCCGAGATACTTATCCTCTTCCACTTGGGGCAGGAACTCGTCCCTGACCTGGAGTGGGCACTGCACCCTTCACCGGCTGAGGACCATGGCCTCAGATTTAGAGGTGCTGAGTTTCAGTATCTCGGGATCTTGTTCACAAGTGACGGGAGAAAGGAGATCGACAGCTACGGTGATGCGGATGCTGTACCGGTCTGTCGTGACGACAGAGCTGAATGTAAAGTCAAGTCAAAGTCAAAAAAACTTTATTTATCCCGAAGGGGTAATTAAGATAGATGATACCGTGCCGACCGCACATACAATACACAAACATCACGTTGGGGAGACAGGTCAGGCTACACTGGCCGGTCGACCACACGAGCAGTGACCGGTAAAGTGAAGCTCTCAATTTAGTGGTCGATCTACGTCCCTATATGCTCGGTGATATGTTGGGACTAAAGGCATCTAGTGTGCTGACGCCCAGGAAACATTTTCCTCCAGACGGGTTTTACTGCAAGATGATGAGCAGCTGAGATATGACAGCGTGTTACACAACGACTTATTTATAACTGAGATCTTATCCAACAGCCAGAAACAACAGATTATAGGTGTGTACAGAGTATAGTGTGTGTGCGTGTGTGTGTGTGCGTGCACAACAACAACAAAAACTTATATCTGATTTCGTTCATGCACAAAGAAATGCTCGCCGTTCTCTGTAGCGCTCCATTAAGTGTCCGGATGCTCCGTCCTTCATGTGTGGATGTGCTGCTGTTCTTCAAGACTGGCAACCAAAGGTCCCGTCAGGTGAACCTCACGGATGTTCAAACTTAATTAAAGTTAAAACATTTTTAATGTTAATTTTAGAATAACTGAATCTACTTGTGATGGCTGCAGTTACAGTCACACAGGGTAATAGCGAGCATCAGTGTTACGACAGAGGTTTTACCAACACGCACATTTTTCTGTCTTTCTCCAGAGACCCGAGCTCTTCCACGGCAGCATTTTTAATGTATCTTTGATATTTGGGCTGACTGGGACCCGATGAATGTAAAAACAAAGAATCACCAGATTTTTTTTACCAGATTTTTGTTTTTACGAAAAATGAGAGCCACACATTCATTCAACATTTCAGTATGTCATGATGGTCATTTTGACCCAGCGTTTTGTGTTTCCTTTTGGCATCACCTCGTGCTTTGTGTTAATCCTATTAGTTCTTAGGGTTTGGTTCTTGTGTTTAGTGCTTGAGTGTTGTATCAGCCCTACCTGTGTGTGTCCTCTCAGCTCCGTTTGTGTCCCCGAGTTTGTGTTGTAAAACAGTCTGTGAGCTTCCTGTTTTACTTTGTAGGTTTGTGTCTCGACGTGTCCGTTAGTTCCAGCTGTGTCGCCTCCTGTGTGCCATTTCCTGATTACCTGGTGTGTGTATTTATATTGTGTGTCTTCCTGTGCTCCTCGTCACGTTGTCTGTGTTTCTCTGCATTAGCTGGTATTTCTCCGTGTCTCGTGCTCCTCTCCCTGTTGTGTGTTCAGGTTTATTAGTTTCCCCAGTTTAGGTTTGTGTCTTCGTGCAGTCCTCGCCACCCTCGTTTCTGTGTATTTCAGCCTTTGTGAATAAACGCTCACCTGCATCTCGCCGTTTCTTGCATCTCGGGTCCTCATTTAACTCCACCACATGACTGCTGCCGTGACACAATAGAACAGCTGCAGTATAATTTCCTCGCAAGTGGACGTCAGGCCCTTGTAGAGCAAAATTTAGTATTTTGGTCTAAATAACCACATATGTGGACATCACAGGTCCTAGGAGGTTAAATATAGGATTTAATTTACAGGGTAATAAAGAATTGGTTTTGGTTTAGAATGAATGGACTTATCCAATCACATAACACTGTACTCTAAAATGAGTGCACATTTTAGTTTACACTGTTATGTATGATTTAATCTTTCTTTGTTTCCTGAGTTCAGTGGCAGCTGCTCCCAGTCCATTGGTTGATGAGCGAAAAGGTGGAAAAGGGGCGGAGCAAGCCTATGTGGAGGTCTGCAAATTGGGTCATACCACTACTCTGGATAATGGGGGGAAATGGAATTTGTTATGTTTCTACGCCTTTCTGTGTTTGCCCTTCGTCTCGTTCAGGTAGGTTAGTCAGTTTGAGTGAGTAGTGTTGTTTGTTGCCAGAGTTCTGTTACTTTGACTTTTATTAGCCCGAGATTTTAAATTCTCTGTTTGATTTAACCAAGTGTGATTTAGGGTCAAATAAAAAAAACTCTAACCTGTGCCTGACGTTCCTTCACTGCTCGGTCCATCACAATACTCAAATGTTATCAAGAAAAACGTTTCTTATTTTCATTCAAGGGAATGTACATAGATATAAGTTTAAAAAATATAAGCAAGTGTGATCACACAGCTTGTGTACTCGGGACCGATCGTTCGGACAACTAAGTCGGCGACTTTCGTCTGTGAAGTAATGACAGGCTGCTTTCACCCAGTGTCACCGAGTAGCAAGAGCAGATCAGCTGAGCAGGGTCTGAGTGCAGCCGACACTCTCAGCCCAGACAGGTTAACCCAGGGGTGGGCAATCTCAGTCCACGAGGGCCGGTGTCCTGCAGGTTTTAGATGTGTCCTCGATCCAACACAGCTGATTTAAATGGCTAAACTATCTCCTCAACATGTCCTGAAGTTCTCCAGAGGCCTGGTAACGAACTAATCCTGTGATTCAGGTGTGTTGACCCAGGGTGAGATCTAAATCTGCAGGACACCGGCACTCGAGGCCTGAGACTGCCCACCCCTGGGTTAACCCTTTAACAACAGCCTGTGTGTTGACAACCAGAAGGCTGACTACAAATGTCTGTGAAGGTCATCAGTCATCCAGGTCATCGTAGGCTTTCTGTTTTTTACCTTTTCCCCACAAATGCACCCAATCTCAAACTGCCTTCGTTCTGTGATCTGACAACCTCAGCCTCATGTCAAAGAACAACTTTAAAGTAGAAACTTTTTAAGTAGAATAACTTTCTTCATCACAGCCGGTGTTATCTGTTAAAAGACGTTTAATGAGTTGGTGAAGTTCTAGATTAAACCAATAAATTATCAACCCTGTAATTTTCAAACTGCTAGATTTCACTTTTTCTTACCATGTTTTATTTCATAGTAGAGGAGAAGTCCAGTGACATCTGATCAGGTCACAGTTTGGTTGAAAAAGGCAGTTTGTGAAGAAAGATGTGGCTTCTTCTCAGGCTTATCTTCAACCCAACACTTGGGTGGAATTTTGACCCAATATTTGATCAAAGCTACCCGACCGATGACCCAACAGAAGTAGTCAAGTTCTTGAAGAACCCGGCACATCACCGACTCCTGAGTCATGATTTCTGAACCAGTATTTGGTGACAATAACCCGACGCACGAACCTGCGGCTTTTACCCAGCAGCTGAAAATAACGCAGCATTTCTTGGAGTGTGGTTTGTCACCTTATTTTTTGTTTTTTGTTTTTTATTTAATGACACAAGAAGGTCACTGTCGAGTAAAATGAAGAGTACAGGAAGGTTTGACCTTTGACCTTGAGGTGAATCAAACCCTTCAGGGACCATATTTGCACTACAGGCTAATATAAACCTCATTAAACATTTGAACTGAAACACTACATTAAGAAGTGTGAGCATGTACAGACGTATGCTTCACTGTCTGAAGATTTTGATTTCATTTATTTACTCAAACAGCAGTTCCTGATTCGTAGCGTGACAAACACACCAATCACAGCCTCGTCACACGAATATCTTAGATAATCGTGTTTCCGTGTTTTTCCGTGTTGTTCTTGTCCTGATGTTGGTGTGGAGCGCTGTCCCTCCGTGTTTGCTGACAGCAGGTGGAGGCAGAATGCAGGCCGGGAACAAAGTGTTTCATTGTTTGGTTGCACAATAAGCAGGAGGAGGAGCAGCTGCAGGCCTGCAGGGCACAAAAACAACACACAGAAACAACAGACAGGCTGCGACACGATGGCAGGAATCCGTTGGACGTGGGAGAGAGGACACTTCGGTTTGAAACGATGAATCAGATCTGAGGAGGGGGGGACACCCACTCACCTCAGACACTCAGGTATGGACGTAGATTTCGAAAGGCACATACAAAATTCCTTTCAGCCTGCCCCGAGGCATGGTGGGGGTGGGGGTATGGGTGGAGTGCTGCGCTGGGGCGGGGGCCGTATCTGAATCCCTCCCTCACCTGCATAAAAGCAGCTTGAGCTGGTCTCCGGTTCATTCTCTCCTCGTCTCTGTCCAGAGCAGAAAAAAGTCTCCAGCATGTCCAACCTGTCCTACCGTCTCTCAGGATCTCGCCCCGGCTCCATGAGGGCCGACAGCATGTACGGCGGCGCCGGGGGACACAACGTCCGCATCTCCAGCACAAGCGCTCCCAGGAACTTCTCCTCTGCTGCCGCAGGTCTCGGGTCTGGTGGCTTCGAGCTGGCCGACGCCGTTGATATCTCGGACAACAAGAAGATGGCCATGCAGAACCTGAACGACCGCCTGGCCTCCTACCTGGAGAAGGTGCGCAACCTGGAGACGGCCAATGCCAACCTGGAGCTGAAGATCAAGGAGTTCCTTGAGAAGAAGACCAAAGTAGAGGGGAACGACTACTCTGCCTACTACGCCACCATAAAGGACCTGCAGGACAAGGTGAGAGCAGCTTCTTTCTCATCTGTAAACATGGCGAAAATACCAAAGTGTATCATGAGGAGGATCTGGGGAGGGCGTGCGGCGGCTCGTCCTGCCGGAGCTCGGCTGCTGCTTGATGGTTTTCCATGTCAGACATGTTGCACTTTTATATGTGGTGACGTTTTTGGCTCGAGTTCGTTCTCAGTGAAACGTCTTGGTGAGATGCCACTAAGACGAGACACAAAAGAGAGAATAGAGCTGTGAGGTCATGTGAAACACGGGAGGTGCGTGAAACCGACCCCCCTCTCCGACGCGCCCTGCAGCAGGATCTGTGACTTCCTGCAGGTGCGGCCACACCCGAGGTCACCTCTCTGGTTGTACATGAAACCACGAGGGGGAATTTGTTTGCACTTTGCATATTCTTATTGTTTGTTAATCATTTCTGCAGCAGGTGGTGAACTGGCGGTGAGGCCGGGGCAGGGAGCCACGCCTGTCACATGATATCCTCATCCCAACAACACTCCACAGTTAAGGCCTGAATATTTCCTCCTTCTGTTTTAGATCCTGGACGCCACCAACACAAATGGATCCCTTTACCTGACGATTGATAACGCCAAGCTGGCTGCTGACGACTTCAAAATGAAGTGAGTCACTTTCAATTTTCTGGGGTTAGTGCACGTCGAATGCACTGCTTCAGTATTTAAGCTGCATCCACCACTAAGCAAAGAAACTCTAAAGGATGGATTCTGAATTCCAAGATCAGGGTTCTGATGTTTGGGACTGAGCATCTCCAGAAATATTTGCAAGTAACCCTAAAACTCTCTCATGTGACCACATGCAAAAAAACACCCACCATCCACACCAGGCTTCCCACTGAGATGTAAAGTAGGTCCAGCTCCCACAGCTCCCACGGTTTGGATGACTCATTCGATGCTGCTCATTGCTGTACAGGTACGAGAACGAGCTGAGCATGCGTCAGAGTGTGGAGGCTGACATCGCTGGGCTGAGGAAGGTCCTCGATGAGCTGACGATGACGAGATCCGACCTGGAGATGCAGATCGAGTCTCTGAAGGAGGAACTCATCCACCTGAAGAAGAACCACGAGGAGGTGGGAGTAAAACCAGAGACCAACTATGAAGAAAATAATAATTAAATGGATGAAATAACTATGATTGCACATTTATAAACTATTAAACTTAGAACAGGCTGATGTGTTTAGAGAGAAGACTGAAATTCAAGACCCAAAGTAAAACTTATTGCATGAATTATTAGTTATTAAAGCTCCATCTCTGCATTACGGGCGATGCTTTCTTCTTCCGCAGGACTTGCTCGCGCTGCGCTCCCAGATGAGCGGTCAGGTGAACGTGGAGGTGGATGCTGCTCCTCAGGAGGATCTGAATGCAGTTATGGCCCAAATCAGAGATCACTACGAGAACGTTGCTACCAAGAACCGCAGAGACCTGGAGGCCTGGTTCCAGACCAAGGTGAGACTTAACCGCAAAACAGCCATGAATTCGTCTGAGATACGATCTGTTTAGACAAACACAGCTGAAACAGAAGCTCTTTGTGACAGCAAAGGCTAAAAGATGAGTTTTCCCCAGTAAAACTTAGAGTTTATTAACGCAGTCTAGTGGCAACAGGAGGAACTGCACTCAATCTCTGATTTAGTAAAAAACTGTAAAGATCTATTAGTAAAACTTTTACTCTTAAACATTGATTTTGCTCCTACGTGCTCGTAGAGTTAAAGTGTCCTGGCATAAGGCAACATCATATTAAATCAAGCCAGCAAAGTGTCGCCTGCATAGGTGCTGATGTTGGTCCTGCAACCATTTCAGATGTGTTTCTGACTTTTGTGTGTGTGTCTGTGTGTGTCTGTGTGTGTCTGTGTGTGTGTCTGTGTGTGTCTGTGTGTGCGTGTCTGTGTGTGTCTGTGTGTCTGTGTGTGTCTGTGTGTGTGTCTGTGTGTCTGTGTGTGTCTGTGTGTGTGTCTGTGTGTGTGTCTGTGTGTGCGTGTCTGTGTGTGTCTGTGTGTCTGTGTGTGTCTGTGTGTGCGTGTCTGTGCGTGTCTGTGTGTGCGTGTCTGTGTGTGTCTGTGTGTGTCTGTGTGTGTCTGTGTGTGCGTGTCTGTGTGTGTCTGTGTGTGTCTGTGTGTGCGTGTCTGTGTGTGTCTGTGTCTGTGTGTGTCTGTGTGTGTCTGTGTGTGCGTGTCTGCGTGTCTGTGTGTGTGTCTGTGTGTCTGTGTGTGTCTGTGTGTGCGTGTCTGCGTGTCTGTGTGTGTGTCTGTGTGTGTCTGTGTGTGTGTGTGTGTCTGTGTGTGTCTGTGTGTCTGTGTGTGTCTGTGTGTGCGTGTCTGTGTGTGTCTGTGTCTGTGTGTCTGTGCGTGTCTGCGTGTCTGTGTGTGTGTCTGTGTGTGTCTGTGTGTCTGTGTGTGTCTGTGTGTGCGTGTCTGTGTGTGTCTGTGTGTGCGTGTCTGCGTGTCTGTGTGTGTGTGTCTGTGTGTGTCTGTGTGTGTGTGTGTCTGTGCGTGTCTGTGTGTGTCTGTGTGTGCGTGTCTGCGTGTCTGTGTGTGTGTGTCTGTGTGTGTCTGTGTGTGTGTGTGTCTGTGTGTGTCTGTGTGTGTCTGCGTGTCTGTGTGTGTGTGTCTGTGTGTGTGTGTCTGTGTGTGTCTGTGTGTGCGTGTCTGTGTGTGTGTGTGTGTCTGTGTGTGTCTGTGTGTGTCTGTGCATGTCTGTGTGCCTGTGTGTGTCTGTGTGTGTCTGTGTGTGTGTCTGTGTGTGTGTGTCTGTGTGTGTCTGTGTGTGCGTGTCTGTGTGTGTGTGTGTGTCTGTGTGTGTCTGTGTGTGTCTGTGCGTGTCTGTGTGCCTGTGCGTGTCTGTGTGTGTCTGTGTGTGTCTGTGTGTCTGTGTGTGTCTGTGTGTGTCTGTGTGTGCGTGTGTTTCCAGTCTGATGAGCTGAATAAGACGGTCACTGAGAGCACAGAGGTTCTTCAGTCTTCTCGCTCTGAGATCACAGAGCTCAAACGAAGCCTGCAAAGTGTGGAGATCGAGCTCCAAGCGCAGCTCAGTATGGTGAGTTTTAACCTTTGACTGCTGACTTTTCCTCAGTGTTCGATTCTGCAAATCTTCTGAGACTCTTTCTTCTCATCCCCAGAAAAAGTCTCTGGAGCACACTCTAGCCGAAACCCAGAGCAGGTACGCCAGCATGCTGGCAGGTTACCAGCGGCAGGTGACGTCTCTTGAAGAACAGTTGATGCAGCTGAGGGCCGACCTGGAGCGTCAGCGACAAGATTACCAGATGCTGCTTGACATCAAAACCAGGCTGGAGATGGAGATTGCAGAGTACAGAAGGCTGCTGGATGGAGAACTGGACAGGTGAGCAGGCACACGTCCATCATCAGGAACCAGCTACTGCTACACGTTTCCCACTGATTTGGTTTCAAACACTTTGCTACTGATCTCTGATTAAACGTCCTAATATGAAAGTTAGCAGATGCACCTCTGCACTGATCTCAATCAACTGCTATGTTGAATAACAGCACAGGTAGCTTTTGCTGAAAGGATGATACATTAACTGGATTTGTGTCTCTGTGTTTCCCACAGCTCGTCTTCCTCCAAAACCACCACTCGCAAAGTGTTGATTATCACCAAAGAGATCACTGAGGACGGAGAGGTGACCACTGAAACTCAGGAGACGAAATGAGACGACAAACATCCGTCAACACGTTCCTAAACGTTCTCAGAAGTGCACAAATAAAACTCTCCTGATGAACTGATCAATGTGTGTGTTTCAGTTCTCTCTCCCTCTGAGCAGCGACATTACACTTTTTAAATGTCTAAATACAGTTAAATGAATGAACATCAACATTCAGAGCTGCAGTTCCTCTAACGTCCAGCAGAGGCTCCAGCATTGAATCCGTCCCCATAAATGCAGCAAAAATTACAGATTACACACATTTGCAGACAAATTATAGACACTTACCCTTCATCATAACTGCTGTACAAAGTGAGGAGGTTTTAAAATTCTCTTAGTGCTTGCCTGTCTGCTGGAGCAAAGCAGGCGACTCCATGTCTAAAAGCAGCACAAATTTTATTTGTCACGTATGCAATCATAGTACAACACGCAGTGAAATGTTGCTGTGCAATGCCGACCATAAAAAACTAAACATAAAAGTAAACATAAAACTAAATTACCAAGAAATGTACTTAATATTCAAATTAAAATGTAAAACTTTACAGTAAAATTTAAGGTAAAAAAAAAACATAAATTCAAAGTGCAGATGAACAAATTTAGGAAATTATAAAGTGCAAATAAACAGTTGCTGATGTATAAGAGAGAGTCCAGCCTGTTCTGGTCTTAAGGAAAGCGCTTCCCAGACCTCAACAGTGAGAAGAGTCCATTGTTGGGATGGGAGGGGTCCATCATGAGCTTCCTGGCTTTGGTCTTGCACCACGTAGTGTAGACAGACAGCAGGTCAGGAGGCTCAGAGCTCAGAGCTGAGAAACAAAGTCACTGAGGTCCGTCAGTCTGGCTTACAGAGACATTTCTAAGGCTTTCCATTGGAGAGCTGCAAGGGGATGATCCCCGAAACGTCTGGGGAAATGTTCAGTGGACTGATGAGACAGAAGCTCAATTATGTGGAAGGTTCGAGTCCCGCTACATCAGCGTCAGACTAACGGCGTTTCATAACGGGACCATCAGAGCAGCAGGCGGACGCGGTGCTGCGATGGTCTGCTTCAGGATGACTCGCTGCAACTGGTGGAACGTGAATTCTACTTTGAGTTTCCGTGTTTCACTCCAGCTGTGAACTGAATTGTGGGATGCAGATCCTGACACGGAGCGGCTCTCGTGTGATCTGATTGGTTGATTTGCAGCATCAGTATTTGCAGACAGTCTGAGTGTGTGTGCTGGTTAGCAGCAGTCGTCCTCAGCTTTATGACAGTCGTGCATGCAGGACTGCCATAAAGTTTGCTCAGGTGTGTTTTCTTACCTGCATGAGTGTAAAGGTCTTTGTTCAGCAGCTCAGTGAGTCACTGACGTGTGACAGCAGGGAGTCGCCGCTCTGCGATGCACTTCAACAGAACTGATCAGACTTCTTTCAGTGTGACTAACAGACCAGCACAGGACCGATAACACCGATAAGATCCACCAAACACATCCAGACATGTTTGTTCAGAGCTGCAGCTCTTTGTGTACTCATTACACATGAAGGGAAATATCTGAAACCTTTAGAAACAATCGTTATTGATTATGGCTTCTAGGTCGTGAAAAACTATTACAAGATTTTCCTCATTTGGATCAAAAATGTTTCTGGAAAGCACATTAATGCTCTCGTGTTCGGTTGGGGCTCCTTTAATACGAAGCATAGCATGGAGGCGATCAGCTCACCTGGATGTTACCTGAGTGTCTCAGACTCTGTGGGGTTCAGGAGAGTTGCTGGAAAATCAAACACAGTAAGAACATCTGACCTCAGGTCTGACGCTGTGAGCAGCTCATAGGTGCTGCTGCACGAGGAAATCAGCAACTCCAGAAAGCTCGTCAGTGGATGAGCGCACGAAGCCCTCCGAGATCTCCTGACAGATGTTTCACTGACACCACGAACCAACCACCAGCACACGACCCCAAATCCATCTGTGCCTCTCTCGACTTCCTCTGGTGTCTCAAGTCATTTTGTCCTCGCCCAGGTAAGCTTCTCCTGCCGCTGTCTCTGGTTCAGGTGTGGCTTGATGTCATCAGTATGACAGTCAGAGCTCCTTTCCTTAAGATGTGTGTGAACTGTGACGCTCTGACCCCAGCACTCAGCGTTTGGTGATCTTATATGTGCAGCACTAAACTTGCTTTAATTTATGGACCACACAGCTCAGATTCCCACAGAGCATCAGATACAGAGAGTTCTGTCATTTATACTGATGATCAACAAAGTGCCAAGAGAAGTACGCCACGAGGAGTCAGGAAAGCGTAAATAACATGATTTAGTCCGGAAACGGCACGACGGGTGTGACTGAAGAGAGGTCGCTGAAGGAGAACGACGGTGTTTATATAACAGAAACAGTTTTCATTCATAAATAAACAGTGACTGTGTGGTTGAGCTAATAGTTTCTGGATAAATCTGGCCCTCGGGCAGCGCTGGGCTGCTTAAATTTAATTCTTCTGCTCTGTGACGATGAAGATATTTAATAAAGTCAAAGGAAAGCAGCTCACTCGTCTGTCGGCAACAAGCAAAGTCTTTGGTCACGATGCTTCGTCAACATCTCTGACAACACGAGGCTCACCAATGATGGCCTGAACAACCACCTGGACTCTTACCTGGAGAAGATCCTTGAGCTCCAGGAGGCCCTCGCTGAGCAGGAGCAGAAGATCAGGAAGCTTTTGCATAGCCTTCACCAGAGAGCTGCAGAGCCAGGCGAGGCCACATCAGCCTCCCTGGCAGCCCTGAACGTGCCCAGCTCAGTTTGGGTCGGGTTCACGGTTAGCTGAAGAGCCTACAATATTCGCTCTGGTGTTGGTTCCACCAATCACACATCAGCCATTTCAACAAAAGTAATTTTAAGCCCAAACAGCATGTTCAGAAAAAAGGAATCGATTCTGCGGGAAAAACAGAAATCGTTAATGTGACTCAGTCCAAATGAATCCCAGACCCATGGTATGAATGGGTATCAATTTTAAAATGATAGTTGTTGTATTAGAAAGCTCAGGTGCCAACGCCACCCACCCAGCAGGGTGACCCCCCCCAACCATCTGTTTGTGGGTTAACTCCTGTGAAAACTAGCTGCTGATGTGATGATCACTTTGACTCCACGATGTGCTCCGAACCTGTTTGCAGGAAATGTTTGAGATGCAAACAGGATGATGAGTGTTTGCAAAGCAAACAGCAAACTGGTCTGCTGAGGCGTGCGTGCTGGGAAAGGTGTCAGGTATTCCTGATGATGTAAACAAACACCTGGGCCCTATTTCAGGAAGCCGGTTTAGAAAACTCAGAGTGAAAAACGACACTCACGGTTGAGTAACCCCGAACTGTCCAACTCGGAATATTCGGTTTCAGAAAGGCTGATAACAATTAGTTCAGTCAACGCGGAGTTGCTTTAACCCCAAGTGAAGCGCGCGCACGAGGATACATAAAGCCCTGATAAGCGGAGCACAGATTAAGCGAGTCACCATGGAGACGGAGGGAAAGAAGGCGCGGTCAATGTATTTCACAGCGCTTGAGGCCGAAATTCTGATGGCAGCATATGCCGATAACATGCAAATTCCGCGGAAAAAAGTAACACAGCCACAGCTGCAAAAGAAAGAGAGCATGCATGGCAAAACATAGCCGACAGAGTCAATGCGTGAGTGTTAATCTAAACATTGATCGAGGGATTTCCACCCATTTAACACGTTATTTTATTATATGTTATTTTATTTGTTATTATATACATTTTATTTTGTGCTGTGATGTGAGCGCAGGTGCAACCCAACAGGCCCCAAACGTGCCTGGCAGCAAGTAAAAATGAAATATAAAAATATAGTCCAAACAGGTAAGGTGTAATTGTATTATGAGCCATAGTGCTTGGTCTGTGTGTCCCATGTAAATCAATTGCAGTTAGAGGCTACATTAATTTTCTTTCTGTAAGCACTTATTGAAATTATCTGAGCACATTACAAGTACATATTTGCTTACTCTGTATGCTCAAATGTGGCCCGTTATAGCCAACAGAAAAAAAGCGGAGGCCCGAAAAACAGGTGGGGGTCCTCCACCACCACCACTCACAGAGGCTGAGCAGTTGGCCCTCAGCCAAAACAGTGGGCGCCCTGTGGCCGAAGGCATCTCTGCGGGGACATCCTCTGAGTCAATAACCCCGCAAGACACAAGTGCCTACATAGGGGGTAAATTCAAAATAATACATGATGTGCATACATCCTTTCTTCACAGTCACCTTTGCAGTGCTACTCATTCATTTGATAAACTCTTTACCATAATGGATTATTTTGTAGTGAAGTTATTTTCCTACTGATTTTGCCTTCCCTCAGTCTTGGTTGTCTTTGAGAGCATAATGACAATGAAGTGTAAGGTGATTGGTATGTTTGTTAATTGCCATTTGGTCCCTTGTAAGTTATAAGTGACCTGTATAAACCTCATATTCTATCAGTTGATGGTGATGGTGTACTGCATCTGGTGCAGCCTCCTGTTGAGCCAGACCAACATGCAGTTGTGAGTAATACTCCACAGATTATATGAGTTTACAGTAGAACAGCAATGTTGTCTATTTCTTTACTACAGGAAAATAATGAAGAAACATTGACAGCTGTTACAGAGGAGGAAGCAACAGAGACACTTTATGAGGTTTACATCTTTTAATACTTTGTGTACAGGAAACACAGGCGACCAATAAAGCCAGTTGAACAAAAACTCTGTTTATTCTTCTTTCAACATGTTGAGGTGATGGGTCAAAAGAAATGATTGTGACATATGGTGTCTCTGACTGCTCTTCCATCTTGTATGTCCGTGGGAGGGTCAGGATGTTCATGGTTTGGATCACTGCTGATGTTTGGTTCAGAAGGACAGTGTTCTCCTCTAATTGTGGCAATGTTGTGAAGAATCACACATGCCACAATAATGTCACATGCCCTTTCTGGGGTGACCCTGAGTCTTTGCAGGCACTGGAACCGGGCCTTAAGCATTCCGATAGTCATTTCAATTCTGGCTCTTGTCCTGCAATTAGCCAGATTATATCGCTGCTGTGGGCCCGGTTCAGGGTCAGGGTAAGGGGTAAGCAAATAGGGTAAACATGGATACCCCCTATCACCAAGCAAGTAGCCAGTGAACTCTCCTAAGACAGAAGGATACACTTCAGTTCAAATGTCCCTGAAGCAATTGGTCTTTATATATTTTAAAGTATTCTCAACTCACCATGTCCAAATTTTGTGCTCAGTGTACATTCACGGAATATTTGTGAGTCATGGACAGAGCCTGGCCACTTGGCTTCCACATTTGTGATAATGTTGGCAGCATCACATATGATCTTCACAGTGCAGAGAACACAAATTAGCATCCATTACTATAATGAAATAATTTGTTAGTTTGACATGCTACAGGGAACTATGTACCTGTACATTAATGCTGTGGAAAGACTTCCTGTTCACATAGTCTCCTTCATTTACTGAAGGAGCAATGATTGGAATGTGAGTACCATCTATACAGCCAATCACGCCTGGGAACCGTGAAAATAAATGTACAATTTAAGTAGTAGTCCAAGTATCACCACATCATAAATTAGGTTTTGGTCATCCTGATACCTGCAATTTTGTGGCATCCCTCTTTGATAAATCTTGTGGGTCTATGACCGGGGAACACCACAGACGAGTACAGGAGACGTTTCAGTGCAACTGTAACATTCCTGACTGCCCGACAGACGGTAGCCTTGGAAACGTGCTCAGCGTCACCGATATTATACAGAAAGCTCCCGTTTGCAAGAAACCGAAGTGCAATACAAATAATATGTACAGAACTGAGAGCATGTCCGCGATGTGTCACATGCGTAATATATGGCCTGAGGATGTTATTCAAATAACTTATAGATTGTGCTGAGAAACGGTAACGTTCACACAGGAAATCATCAGGAAATGATAAAATGTCCAAACGCACTCTGATCACTCTCTCCCGGCGGAGAGCTCTGCGGAGAATTTGGGCTTCACGATCTACTGGCTCTTCAAGGAGGGGACACGCCATGTCCGACACTTCCTACTGTCAGGTTTCCGACAAAGGGGCGGAGACAGTCAGGGTTAGTTGTAGTAAACCTGCTAGGGGGCAGGTTAGCTTCACGGAGTGTGTCGTCATAGTGACTCACTCAGGCTGCAGCTGAACTCGCTTTGTGAAACCGAAAACCCAGAGTTTTCGTTAACTCAGGGTATACTTACTCAGTTTTTCCACTAAACCGGCTTCCTGAAACAGGGCCCAGGGCCCTGTTTCAGGAAGCCGGTTTAGAAAACTCAGAGTTAAAAACGACACTCACGGTTGAGTAACCCCGAACTGTCCAACTCGGAATATTCGGTTTCAGAAAGGCTGATAACAATTAGTTCAGTCAACGCGGAGTTGCTTTAACCCCAAGTTAAGCGCGCGCACGAGGATACATAAAGCCCTGATTAGTGGAGCACAGATTAAGCGAGTCACCATGGAGACGGAGGGAAAGAAGGCGCGGTCAATGTATTTCACAGCGCTTGAGGCCGAAATTCTGATGGCAGCATATGCCGATAACATGCAAATTTTGCAGAAAAAAAGTAACACAGCCACAGCTGCAAAAGAAAGTGAGCATGCATGGCAAAACATAGCCGACAGAGTCAATGCGTGAGTGTTAATATAAACATTGATCGAGGGATTTCCACCCATTTAACACGTTATTTTATTATATTTTATTTTTTATTTCATACATTTTATTTTGTGCTGTGATGTGAGCGCAGGTGCAACCCAACAGGCCCCAAACGTTCCTGGCAGCAAGTAAAAATGAAATATAAAAATATAGTCCAAACAGGTGAGGTGTAATTGTATTATGAGCCATAGTGCTTGGTCTGTTTGTCCCATGTAAATCAATTGCAGTTAGAGGCTACATTAATTTTCTTTCTGTAAGCACTTATTGAAATTATCTGAGCACATTACAAGTACATATTTGCTTACTCTGTATGCTCAAATGTGACCCGTTATAGCCAACAGAAAAAAAGCGGAGGCCCGAAAAACAGGTGGGGGTCCTCCACCACCACCACTCACAGAGGCTGAGCAGTTGGCTTCCACATTTGTGATAATGTTGGCAGCATCACATATGATCTTCACAGTGCAGAGAACACAAATTAGCATCCATTACTATAATGAAATAATTTGTTAGTTTGACATGCTACAGGGAACTATGTACCTGTACATTAATGCTGTGGAAAGACTTCCTGTTCACATAGTCTCCTTCATTTACTGAAGGAGCAATGATTGGAATGTGAGCGCCATCTATACAGCCAATCACGCCTGGGAACCGTGAGAATAAATGTAAAATTTAAGTAGTAGTTCAAGTATCACCACATCATGAATTAAGTTTTGTTCATCCTGATACCTGCAATTTTGTGGCATCCCTCTTTGATAAATCTTGTGGGTCTATGACCGGGGAACACCACAAACCAGTACAGGAGACGTTTCAGTGCAACTGTAACATTCCTGACTGCCCGACAGACGGTAGCCTTGGAAACGTGCTCAGCGTCATCAATATTATACAGAAAGCTCCCGTTTGCAAAAAACCGAAGTGCAATACAAATAATATGTACAGAACTGAGAGCATGTCCGCGATGTGTCACATGAGCAATATTAGGTCTGAGGATGTTATTCAAATAAATTATAGATTGTGCTGAAAAACGGTAACGTTCACACAGGAAATCATCAGGAAATGATAAAATGTCCAAACGCGCTCTGATCACTCTCTCCCGGCGGAGAGCTCTGCGGAGAATTTGGGCTTCAACATCTACTGGCTCTTCAAGGAAGGGGCACGCCATGTCTGACACTTCCTACAGTCAGGTTTCTGACAAAGAGGCGGAGAACGTTAGGGTTAGTTGAAGTAAACCTGCTAGGGGGCAGGTTAGCTTCACGGAGTGTGTCGTCATAGTAACTCACTCAGAATTAATCTAAACTCGCTTTGTGAAACCGAAAACCCAGAGTTTTCGTTAACTCAGGGTGTACTTACTCAGAGTTTGCACTGAAGCGGCTTCCTGAAATAGGGCCCTGGTCTCTGCAGTCTGTTCACACCTACAGGCCAGTGGACACTCTTTCAATGATGAGGATGTAACATCCTGGACAGGGAGGAACGCTGGTTTGAGGGCGGAGTCAAGGAGGCCATTTACGTGAAAAGGGAAAGACCATCTCTGAATGGAGGAGGGGCCTAAGGGTACATCTGTCACCATCTTACATGCTGTGATTGCAGCCATTCCCCAACTCTCTGTGAATGGTACTCATGGTTATTGATCAGTGGTCATGAGAATTTGCATAATTAAGATTAAGGAACTGACCTCACAGCCCATTGTTCCTTCAGTGGGCTGGTTTCAGTCATTATGTAAATGTCCTGTTTATAAGGTTGAAAGCTGCGGTCAGCTGAGACTGAAGACGTCACCTGATGGTTTATGACACCAACTCTCTGCCATCTATAATCCAGTTTTGAGATCCTTCCCAGACGCCTTAACACCCACTCACATCCTGGGCCATCTGACCTCAGGAATTCGCATGATAAGGTGGGGCCAGGTTTCACAATGAACACACCCGAAACTCTGGCTGATTGGGACCCACGCCCAGTTACACACCTTGGCTCAGGCGATTAGAGGATCATCAGGGGGTCCTTTTGTCCCTCTGTGGGGGGAAACTCCCACTAGGTTTATATCTGGGACTCTCCACCATTTGACCTCCAAGTTAAGAATTCATCTCCCTGATTTCAAACAATGGAAATTCTTTTGAAAATCATCAGAGCAGAACAGCTAGATCATACAAATCTGCATAAAAAACAGATTATTAGCATTAATTTAGATGAAGTCCGCCAGCAGAATTGATCACAAACAAAAATTCATTCTCTTAATTTAAACATTACTCATCAGTATTTTATCAGTATTTCTTTTGTTATAATTTATTAATTATTTGTGTCAAATGATTTGACCAAGCTCCCACTAGAGGGCGCTGTCAGGTAACTTTAGCCTTCTGCAGAGCTTCTTAGCTTTAGTTTCACTTCAGATCAAATCAGCGTGTTTTAATTGCATCCATTTCACTTGGAGTAAAAAGGAGTAAAACTGTAACAGAGCGGAACAGGCATCGCAGCAGAAAAAGACCTGATGAAGAAGAAGAGAAAACGCACAATTGTTGGGCCCTGATGAGCTCGCCACCCTCTGATGTGGTCGCCGGCCTCAGGGACCAAACTGTGACTCACAAAGTGAAGCAGGAGCTCCATTCAGCATGAAGACAGTAAAACATCCCAGCAGAAACAAACTGAACATGTTTCTACTCACAGCAGAGTCTCAGAGGTGAAGCTGTTCAGTGAAACGCTGCCCTCTGCTGCTCACAGGAGGAAACACAGCCTCCAGCTTCAGCCTCTCAGAGCTGCAGCAGAGCACTGACACAGGAATCTATCCAGAGCTGGGAAGTAACTAAGTACAAATACTTCAAGTATTTGTAGAATTTTCAGGTATCTGTACTTTAGCTGGGTAGTTTTTCTCTGACAACTTTTTTATTTTTACTTCCTGCATTTTTTTGTAATGCAATGTTTATTTGTTTTTAGGACAAATGGAAACTGTCTTATACAGCAGCGGTCCCCAATCCCCGGGCCTCGGACCGGTACCGGCTCGCAGTTATTTCGTCACTGCGAGCCTTCAATCATCAAAGCAACTTCAGCATCTGGCTACTGCTGCAGGAGAGGAGTGAGCACAAAGGGAGTAACGTTTTCAAGTGTCAACAAACACCAGCAAACACACAAACTGTGTGTGTGCAGTTTGTCCCACAGTGTGCTGCCGCTAAAGTCCAGCTGCTTATTTGACAGGGACAGAAAAGACAGAGAGCTACGTTCACTCAGAGATGGAGACAGATAAGAAAGGAGGAGAGGAAGCAGAGAGCTTAGAGTCACAGGAAGGATGCTCGTTTAAAGCTCACATGGAAGTGTTGTTAAATCTGTACGTGTCACATGATGTTTGTTCATAAAGCTGCTGCTAAACAGACTGACTGTTATTTAAAGGCTGCAGGTTAGTGCAGGATGAACAGGTGAGTCTGCTGCACAGTGATGGTTTAAAGTAAAGACCAGTGTGTGACTGTCTAATATAAAGACAGCATACACAGCGTGGAGGATGAAACCAGCCAGGACAATTGAAACATCTGCTCACATCTGGTTGAATTCAGGTGCGAGCACACCTGTGTGTACAGCCTGCACTAAGAAAACTTAGCTCCACTGGAGCTCTCAGTAGATGATTGTGAGCTATGATTATTTTCCCACACTGAGACATTCGGCTGATTTCAGGTTCCCCCACCTGCTGAATCCACTTTAACCTCTGACTGCTCACATTTTCCTGTTTGGAGTCAAAGTCACAGGCAACAGGAAAAGCTCATGTTCTACGTAACCGACTCAAGCTGAGCACATTTACATCTACTGATATTATTTTGTTGTTACATTAGGCTCAGGGTTCAGTTAGCTTTGCACAAAAATGGAAACCTTCTCCAAAGAGCTACTTTTACTTTCTTACTTTGAGTACATGTCAGAGCCGCCATCAGACCTCCACTCGGTGTGTGCAGGTCCTGTTCATGGTTCAGGTCAAAGAGACGGTTGCAGAATAAATATTGATAAATATTAATATTATTATTGGTTATTAGCTCTGTAGTTGATTCAGTTTTCTGTGTTTTTAAGGGAACAGGGAACGTGAGCGCTGTGGTGCATACAGGGTGTCCCTCACGTCCACATCAGGCTCTGAGGCAGTCTCAGCGTCAGCTGTTTGTTACAGTATTCATCACTGTGAGATTCACGGTTTGGTGAATTTATCACTCACATATCTCGATTCCCTGCGTGGTTGTTGTATTGTGACACACACAGCTCTGAAATTCATATCTAATGAGGTCGTCCGCAGTAATAACTGAGTTCACAGGTTCACCAACACTGCACAAACGGGGTGTGCTGTGGCTGAACTCTGACCCAGTCCTCACCCTGCACGTTCACAGCCCTCAATAACAAACCACGGCCCACACCACCTGAGCACGCCCGAGCTCGCCGGATCTAAGCCGGGCCCGGTTACTACTTGGATGGGAAAACCTGGATTTTACTGAAACTGAGTTTCAGGTTTTCAGTCTCATTTCTGCGCAGATGCAGAGACGTTTGATCCTGAACTGATCTTCTCTGTGAACACACCTCTACAGGTCGTTTATTTGAACGTGTGCCGAGCTGCAGCTTTAACGTGACTGTATCAGCGTGTCGGGCTTTAATAAGCAGGGAAACCGGAGCGACGCACACGCGTGCGCAGTAACGGCGCCTTCATTAACGTCTGGACAGCTCTGAGGGATTTTTAGTCACAGACGCAAACTCTGCTTCTTGTTCACTCGGTTTTACACTTTCTGCATCTTCACCGGTTCAGAAGCTTCTTTCTGAAACTCCAACAAAGATGTTTCTGTTTCAGTGCTCTGAAAGCTGCCGTGGTTGCTTCAGTGTCTGTGGCTGAATGATTGTGCGTCCTTTGTGTTGCTGAATCAGTTGAGTGAGCACACCTGTGGGACAGCCTGCACAGTCAAAGCAGGACTCACGTAAAGAGTTGTGATGTGTGCATTTGCTCCTTAAACTGAACTAATGGGAAAGACTGAACTCCTGATAAACAGCAGCAGTGCTGTTCACACGTGCGGCCGAGGTCAGTAAATAACCCGTCTGTCTGCCTATTTTCAGCCTCGTTTCTGTCGCACTTGTGTTTGTGTAACTGCTGGTTGTGCTATTTGATGCTGGAGTGAGTCCAACAGCCCTGAGGCTTAGAAACTGCTGGAAGGCTTTGCGTCTGTTATTATCAGTGAGGTATTTGAGGCTGTTTGATACCAGTGAGACTCGACGAGTTCTAGGAAGAGTGAACTCAGAGGCCACGATAGTAAAAATATTCAGCAGAGTGATTTCAGCTCGTCTGCTGCTCTGCAGGGATAAACCACATCATGCCTGGCAGGAAATAAGGAACCAGAACCAGGTCTGCAGAACCAGCTTCAGCTCCAGTAGCTGATATCCGTTTCTATCACGAACCCATGTTGTTGCTGCTCGATGGGAGCCATATTTGTAGTTCCCCGTTGATTCTGTCTTCAGCTCTGCGTCCTCCATAGTTCTTACTCCAAACTTCCTCTGAAATAAGCTAAGCTGGTGCCACAACCACGGCTTCATTGATGTCTGCAAAGACCCTGTATATCCCTGGTGCTTTGTTTTCTCTATTATTATGTTGCTCTTTGTTGTTTGCTGTCTCCTCTGTTTGTTTTTTTTGTTTGTTTTTTTTTTCTCTCCATACAGGTGACCCAGGAGTTCTTTTTTTTTTTTTCCTCTCTCTTCCCCCCCCTTCTCACCGTCTCTTCTCCCCTTTGGTTTTCTTTCTTTCTCTCCCCCTCTTTCTCTCATTCATTCCCCCTGTCCTATTTATTTAAAAAAAAAAAAAATGACAAAGGATGAACTGAAGCTCTGCCATCACGTAATGTCGCATACTGCTGTTTCTGATGTCATTTAGAAAAAAAAAAAAAAAAAAAAAAAGACCCTGTATATCCCTCAAGCTATCGTCCAATATCCCTTATAAATGTAGACCTTAAAATAATCTGCAAAGCTCTCTCAAAGAGACTGGAGAAAATAACCCCCCTCTTAATTCATCCTGACCAAACTGGTTTCATAAAAGGTCGGCACTCATCAACAAATACACGTAGATTACTTAATTTGATAGACTACTCATACAGTAAAAACCTAGAAACTACAATATTCTCTTTAGACGCAGAAAAAGCATTTGACAGAGTTAACTGGAAATTTCTATTTGCAACTTTACACAAATTTGGTTTTGGATCCTCTTTCATAAACTGGTTAAAAATATTATATAATTCCCCAACAGCTTGTGTTAGAACAAATGACCAGACATCCTCCAGCTTCTGTCTCTTGAGGGGCACCAGGCAGGGATGCCCACTCTCCCCTTCACTATTTGCAATTTTTATTGAACCACTAGCAGCAGCAATTAGACAGAATTCAGTAATTAAGGGCATAAAATGCAAGAACGTGGAACATAAAATCAGCCTTTATGCGGATGATGTGTTACTCTTTCTCCAAAATTCACAAACCAATATCTCTGGGGTGATTGAATTGATAAAGTCTTTTGCAAGAATATCAGATTACTCAATTAACTGGTCAAAATCTACAGTCCTACCGATTAATTGCTCCCTCCATAATTCCTCTTCTACACCACTGCAATCGGGAAATATAAAATATTTAGGTATTAATGTTTCTCCCAAGCTTGCAGATCTAACTAAATTAAACCACATCCCACTTTTAAAGAAGGTAGAAGATGATCTGGCTAGATGGAAATGTCTACCCATATCACTCATGGGAAGGGTTGCCGCTATAAAAATGATGGTCTTACCAAAAATAAATTATTTATTCTCAATGATCCCAACTAAACCGCCACAAGATTGGTTCAGATCTCTAGATTCATGTATGTCCAAATTCCTTTGGAAAAATAAACCCCCACGTATAAGCTTAAAAACACTACAAAAGACCAAGGATAAAGGAGGACTAGAACTGCCTAACTTTCAGCACTACTTCTTAGCCAACAGGCTTCAGTTTATCTCAGGATGGCTAAAACACACCCTCTTAGATGAACCTTGGCTAGATGTAGAACAAGCACTCTGCAATAATCTAGAGATCTCAGACCTACCATTTATCAGCTCAAACATCCAACGACATGAATGCTTTAAAAGCATCAACATCAGCTCTTCTCTGACAGCATGGTGGGAGTTTCTAAAATTGACGGCGTCTTCATTAATCCCATGCAAAGGTACACCTATCTGGAACAACCCTGACATATTACAAAACAATAATATGATAAACTTTTCAGATTGGAGTGGTAAAGGAATCAAATATTTAGAACATATACTAGAAGGAACAGAATTTATTTCATTTGACGGACTAGTTACACAATATGGGATCAACAAGAAAAGATTTTTAGAATATCAACAAATTAAATCTATAGTAAAAAAGAAATGTAAACCGGGTCAAGTTGAACTACAAACACCACCAAGTGTGGTTCAATTTCTTACTCTTAAAACCCCCAAATTACTATCCAAAATATACAGAATGCTTTCTAAAACAGATGAATCAATATCCCTTCCTATTGCAAAATGGGAAGCGGATTTATCAGTTAACTTAGACCTAAACTTCTGGTCTCAGATTTGCTTAAAAACCTTTCATCTAATTAGAAATCCCAGTCTTCAATTAATTCAATACAAAATATTACATAGAGTGCACTATACAGGTCATCGAATGTTCAAGATGGGCTTTACGTCTACCAACAACTGCTCACACTGCCAAACCAATTCACCGGACAATTATATCCACGCTCTTTGGTTCTGTCCACCAGTTCAGAAGTTTTGGCGCGAGATATGTGAAGACTTATCGAAGTGTCTGAAATGTAACATTCCAACTTCCCCCTTAGTGTGTTTGTTGGGCAGCTTAGATAATGTCACTTCAGAAAAGAATATCGCCCATATGGTTTTCACTGCCCTATGCATAGCCAAGAAAACAGTCCTCATGAACTGGAAAAATAAAAATAATCTTAATTCTAACCAATATAGAAATTATCTATTAGATTACATTAGTCTTGATACAGCCTCTGCCACCACATCAGATCAATTGCTCTGGGCTCCTTTGATCAGCTCCATCACCTAGTGGGGGTGGGGGGTCATAGTTTGGTCCCGCCTTCACTGTTGTGATTGGTGTGGGGGTAGGGACAGGCTTAGGGCGTCGGGGGGTTCCCCGGAGGCATCTTCCTTGGGGGGCTCAACCCGGGGTAGCGGTCATGTCCGGTTAGGGGCTCTGTTGGCTCTCGGGTGACTGTTTCCTCGTGGCTGCATGCAGCGGGGCTAGGGGAGGGTCTGTGCTGATGGACATGGGTTACTGACCTGGCAACCTGGCTGGCCCTGGGTGGGTCCGGGATGGGCGTGAGGTTCTGGGGGCGCTCCGTCTCTGGGCTGGGACCCGGACTGGGCCTCGGGGGCTTGGGTCCTGGTTGGTGTGTTGCCGGGGTTGTGGGCGGGTGGGTGCATGGGGGCCCAGCCCTGGAGCAGGGTGCCGCCGGTGCGTCGAGCCACCTGGGGGGCTCTTCAACTGGTGGGGGAGATTGTCACATCTTGCAGGAGCTTTCCTCTCCTCAGGAGCTCCCTCTGCAGGAGGGGGAGATACAGGAGAGGTGGAGGAAGATCTCAGCCTGGGTGTTTATTGTCTTATGTAGTCTGGAAGATGAGTGGATGGTGGGGTGGGTGCAGTTTTCTCTGTGGTGGGGTTGGGTGGACTGTCCCGGGCTCTGTGGGGCCGGGCGGCGCTGCTGCACTGGGCCCGGTCTGGATGGGCCTGGGCCCCCTTTCCCTGGCGGGTCGCAGAGTATGGGGGTGCCTACTGGGGTCAGCGGGGGAGCTGGCCCCAGGGAGGGGTCACTTGCCCCTCCCTTCCTTCCCTCCCCATCTCCAGCTGCCTCCCTCTTCCCGCTCCACCACAACCACCCACACATGCAGGGCCTTGGAGTGGGGGTATGTCACCAGGGTGCAGAGGAGGCTACCCCCCCCTCTGTCCCCTTCTGGCTGCCTCTGCCTCAATTTTATCCCACAACTTAGACATTCACATTACTCACACTCTCATTACACATACATATAGGATCTTGGGGGTGGGCACGATACACGGAGTCCAAATTACCATCAGGGTGTACACCTCACCCCTGGCATCGTTGCCCACCTCTCAATGTTAAATACACGTAGACATTGAGGGCCAGCAGGAGGGACTATGCACTTACCTGCTGCTCTCTGGCAGGTAGCTCCATGCCCTCCTGGGTTTTAAATGCACCTTAGAACACACATGCATCAACATTACAATGAGCGGGTGGAGGGAGGTTTGGAGTCTTCTCTCACCCCCGTTCTCTGCGACCTGCTGGAGCAGGGGGGCTAGGAGGAGGAGTTGGCCGTCCGACTGTGGTCTGGAGTGTGGAGCCTTCCTGCTGCTGCGGAGTCGGGGCGGTCTGCCTCCCCCCACCGCAGGGAAAAGGGAAACACCACCTGGGTCTGGGTGCAGTTCCCCCCTCCAGGGGCGGGGGCACCTAGACCCGGTTTGTAGAGTACGCTTGGGGAGTGTGATCGTGTGTACAACGTCTCTTTATGTCTGTCTCCACGTTGGTTGAGTGTGGAGTAAGTGCATATGAGAGCATGAGGGTGGGAATGGATGTTTGTGTCTGTGTGTGCCTGTATGTCTGTGTCTATATGTCAGGTTGGGTATCAGACGCCACCTCTCTGGGGACATCTCAGGCCCTCCAAGGTTTGGAGGCCTATCTCCCCCTACCACCACTTCCCCTGCCAGTGGCGGACCCCCTCAGACATCGGTGCGTTGGTGGTTCTTTGTGTCCGGGGATGGGCGTCCGGGTACACACCGGCTCACTCCTTGGCGGCCGCTTATCGGGGCCTGGAGCCTGGGGCTCGCTCGGGCCACTTCGGAGGTGGGGTGCCCCCGGCCTCTCGGCCTGGGGCTCGGTCACTCAGGCACAGCTGGCTGCCGGCGGAGCTCACGGGCGCGTCACTGCAACTCCCCCTGGCTTCTGCTCCGCGGCTGCTGAGTGAGCCCTCATCTGGGACTCTCCTCAGCTCTTTCTGGGACAGTGGCGCGGCTGCCCCTCTGTTGGTCTTCCATGGTCTCTTGTGTTCTGGGGGCCTCTGGATGTCTGGAGTTTTGATCTCCTCCATACCTGCTTCACGCCCTGGAGGACGGGGCTGTGGCCCCCCCACACCCTCTAGCAGATCATTACATGAAGGAACCTTTTAAAAAAAACAAAAAACAAGCTCACAGGTGTACACACGGGTGATCACACCCACAAACTACACCCTTTTTGGCTCCTACCTCAAAGCACACTGTGTTCTGTTGATCTTATGTGCTGCACAATAATGTTTAACATTTAGTATTTACTGTCATATTCCCATATATCATTGTGATGTTGTTTATTCTATTACTCTTGTTCGCTTCTGCTTGTTTTCTTTTTTCTTTCTCAGCAGGTGATCCAGGTGATTGATATATGCATTTTTTTTTCTGCTCATTCTGTTGGTTTTTGTCTTTTGCCCTTCTCCCCCGTCCCTCTTCTCAGCTGTTTCTCTTTCCCCCAGTCAAGTCTGTCCCGTATTCAGTAAGTGAAAATAAAATAAACAATAAAAGGTGAATCAAATGGACCATTACGGCAAGGCTGGGATGGTCAATTTGGTAAAGTAAATCCGTTGGGCATCTTTCTTTGCCTTTAGACAACAATTCTGATGCAAAAGAGCCAAACGGGACAGGCAAAAAAAAAAAACAAAAAAAAAAAAAACTGAGTTCACAGGTTCACCAACACTGCACAAACGGGGTGTGCTGTGGCTGAACTCTGACCCAGTCCTCACCCTGCACGTTCACAGCCCTCAATAACAAACCACGGCCCACACCACCTGAGCACGCCCGAGCTCGCCGGATCTAAGCCGGGCCCGGTTACTACTTGGATGGGAAAACCTGGATTTTACTGAAACTGAGTTTCAGGTTTTCAGTCTCATTTCTGCGCAGATGCAGAGACGTTTGATCCTGAACTGATCTTCTCTGTGAACACACCTCTACAGGTCGTTTATTTGAACGTGTGCCGAGCTGCAGCTTTAACGTGACTGTATCAGCGTGTCGGGCTTTAATAAGCAGGGAAACCGGAGCGACGCACACGCGTGCGCAGTAACGGCGCCTTCATTAACGTCTGGACAGCTCTGAGGGATTTTTAGTCACAGACGCAAACTCTGCTTCTTGTTCACTCGGTTTTACACTTTCTGCATCTTCACCGGTTCAGAAGCTTCTTTCTGAAACTCCAACAAAGATGTTTCTGTTTCAGTGCTCTGAAAGCTGCCGTGGTTGCTTCAGTGTCTGTGGCTGAATGATTGTGCGTCCTTTGTGTTGCTGAATCAGTTGAGTGAGCACACCTGTGGGACAGCCTGCACAGTCAAAGCAGGACTCACGTAAAGAGTTGTGATGTGTGCATTTGCTCCTTAAACTGAACTAATGGGAAAGACTGAACTCCTGATAAACAGCAGCAGTGCTGTTCACACGTGCGGCCGAGGTCAGTAAATAACCCGTCTGTCTGCCTATTTTCAGCCTCGTTTCTGTCGCACTTGTGTTTGTGTAACTGCTGGTTGTGCTATTTGATGCTGGAGTGAGTCCAACAGCCCTGAGGCTTAGAAACTGCTGGAAGGCTTTGCGTCTGTTATTATCAGTGAGATATTTGAGGCTTTTTGATACCAGTGAGACTCGACGAGTTCTAGGAAGAGTGAACTCAGAGGCCACGATAGTAAAAATATTCAGCAGAGTGATTTCAGCTCGTCTGCTGCTCTGCAGGGATAAACCACATCATGTCATGGTCCTGGGCCATGTGGGCCCAGTATTCTTAGTTTTCATGTATTTTTGTATTTTGTTCTTTATTTAGGCCATGCTTCCTGGGTTGATCTGTTACGTTGTTCCTTATGTGTTTTCCCTTCGTGACTCTTACCCCCTGTGTGCCCCTCTGTGTATTTATGAGCCCTCGTCTCTCTCTGTGCTTTATTCTATGTTTTCCCCAGCCCGTTATGTCTGCGTTCTCCCCGTGCTCTCTCTCCTCCTGTTTGAACCTCTGTGTACTTCCTGCTTTACTTTGCCCATCTCCCATCAGTGTTACGTTCACTCCTGCCGTGTCTTGTTATGATTATCAGTGTCACCTGTGTTCCCCGTGTGCATCCACTTCCCCTGATCATCCCTCATGTGTATTTAGTCTCTGTGTTTCGTACAGTCTGTGTCGCGTCGTCTGTGTTCCCACCCTCCGTGTTTCCATGCCCGGTCTATTGTATTCCAAGTCATAGCCTTACCTTAGTTTATTCCCAGTTTAGGTTTCTGTTTAGTTATTGCTCTTGTGCTGCCCTTATTCTGGTTTGCTTCTTTTGTATTCATCAGCCACAATAAAAGGCTCGCTTTTGTTTAAGTTCACTTCCTTATCACTCGTGTCTGCACCTGAGTCCTCCACGCACTCTCCACTCGGTCCGTCACAGCGGACCGTGACACATCATGCCTGGCAGGAAATAAGGAACCAGAACCAGGTCTGCAGAACCAGCTTCAGCTCCAGTAGCTGATATCCGTTTCTATCACGAACCCATGTTGTTGCTGCTCGATGGGAGCCATATTTGTAGTTCCCCGTTGATTCTGTCTTCAGCTCTGCGTCCTCCATAGTTCTTACTCCAAACTTCCTCTGAAATAAGCTAAGCTGGTGCCACAACCACGGCTTCATTGATGTCTGCAGCATGAACATGAACACGAGTGAAAACGGAATAGAAACAAATTCATATTTTAAAGAATAAAGAAAACTGGGCTGGACTGGAGCATCTTTCAGTCAACGATGAGTTCAATCTGAAGGCAGTTTGCTGCCTCAAAATATAAATCAAGTTACCTTAGTAGGTGCAGACGGAGGTGCTGCTCAACCAGTGTTGGGGAGTAACGGAATACATGTACCGCCGTTACGTATTCAAAATACAAAATATGAGTAACTGTATTCCGTTACAGTTACCGTTTAAAAAGGTGGTATTCAGAATACAGTTACTTTGTTGAAATAAATGGATTACACTGCGGTACTTTCCTGTTTCATATTGTCGCGGGTCAGGACTGTTTGGGTTTTGTTTGACAGCTACGTTCTGCTGTTCCAGGCGGCAGCGTTACGGTTGCCATGGTTACAGGGCGACGCTCTCTCTCTGTGTGTGTGTTTCCTGGGTGAGAGAGCGCCTTTTCGTTGTTGTTGTTGTTGTTGTTGTGCTAAGCTAACAGGCAGAATGCTACAAGCATAGCTCTAAAGAATGCAGCATCATGGGCAGTGTAGTCCGTGCTGCAGGGAGAATGGACTGCCATACACGTTATGTGTCTGTGAGCGAGGAGGGAGAAAAAGGGGAGTGGAAAGGTAGGAGTTGTCATTGAGGAAAAACGGGAGCTGGAAGCATGTAAATATAATAATAACCACTGCAGCCAAGAAGAGAGCCTGACGAGCCCAGCTGTAAGTAAGCTATTAAGACTCGACTGTACACCGTGTTCGTGTTTTCCTCCGAAAACAACAAGTTCTGTTGGAGCAGCCTTTCAACGCCTCTCTCTGTCTCTCGCAAGAAAAGTTGACCCAGACAACAAAGTAAAGCTAGTTTTCGGCTACGAGCCGACAGGGACCCCCGTATTAGTCAGAGGTCCCTTTACTACAGTTCGGAGTCGCGGACCTTCAGTAATAGTAATAAATCACACAGCAATAGTACATTCACGTTGTTGTAAAAAGCACGATAATATATTAAGTAATCCAAAGTATTCAGAATACGTTACTGTCATTGAGTAACGTAACGGAATACGTTACAGAATACATTTTGGGGCATGTATTCTGTATTCTGTAACGGAATACATTTTAAAAGTAACCTTCCCAACACTGTGCTCAACAAATCAGAGCATAATCTCGTCCCAGGATTGCTTACACCCCTACTCATCGTCTTCACCTCCTCATCACCTCCGTTCGTTCATGCTGCAGACATCAGTCAGGAAGTTCATAACCTGTATCTGAGTTTAGAGAGGCATTTAGTCCCAGCTCAGCAAACAAACAGTTCTGTGAACTTTGGACAAACAGAGGCGGGAGTTCGCCGGACATGTGGCGCCTCCACCCAGACAGCCGGAGAAACAACAAGAGGAAGATGATTGTTTTCAGACGTGTCTTGATGCTCAATCATCCATCAAGACACGAACTGCTCAGTAAATTCAATCTTAAATATGAAGTTCTAACTCGAGTTGGATGTTTTAATATTTTAACAATATTTTTATTCAGATGGTTCAGTTCATGGTGAACCATCACTGGAGGCTGAGGAATGAACAAATCGCCTTCACCTCCACAGGCCCCACACGGATACTTTACTCTTTTAAACACCATGAAACAGTTTCACCCTGTTAACAGCAAAGACCTGGAGGACATCTTAGGTCAACTGAACTCCTCCTCCTGCTGTTTAGATGTCCTGCCAACAAGTTTTTTCAAAAAGGTCTCAAAGACTTTGGAGTCAGACCTGTTACAGATCGTCAACTTTTCCTTAATGTCAGGTGTGTTTCCAGAATCACTAAAAACTGCTGTAATCAAACCTATACTGAAAAAGGACAATCTTGACAAGACACAAATGAACAACTACAGGCCGATCTCAAATCTCCTGTTTTTAAGTAAGATCATTGAAAAAGCAGTTTCTCAACAGCTCAGTTACTTCTTAAAACAGAATAATTGCTACGATGCCTTCCAGTCAGGTTTTAGACAGAACCACAGCACTGAAACCGCTCTGACCAAAGTGTTCAATGACACATGTCTGAATACAGACAGTGGAAAAATGTCAGTCCTAGTTTTACTGGATCTCAGTGCAGCATTTGATACAGTTGACCACAACATATTACTCAAACGACTGGAGAACTGGACAGGTCTTTCAGGAACTGTACTAAACTGGTTCAAAACATACGTAGAAAACAGGAAATACTTTGTATCAATAGGTAACTTCACATCTGAGCAGACAAGTATCACATGTGGAGTTCCCCAAGGTTCCATCTTGGGACCCCTTCTGTTTAACATCTACATGCTCCCACTGGCACAGATTATAAAGAACAACAAAATAAACTATCACAGCTATGCAGATGACACACAAATATATATCACAATGTCACCAGGAGACCAAGGCCCTGTGCAGGCTCTTGGTAAATGCATTGAGGAAATCAATGACTGGTTGTGCCACAATTTTCTCCAGCTAAACAAAAACAAAACTGAGGTAATAGTCTTTGGCGCCAAAGAAAAACGATTACAGGTCACCAGAGAACTTCGATCTATACATCTAAAAACCACAAACCAGGCGAGAAATTTGGGTGTAGTGATGGATGCAGACCTAAACTTAGAAAAACACATTAAGACAATAACAAAGTCAGCTTACTATCACCTCAAGAATATTTCAAGGATAAAAGATCTGATGTCTCAACAGGACCTGGAAAAACTAGTCCATGCATTCATCTTTAGTAGGCTTGATTACTGTAACAGCATCTTTACAGGTCTACCTAAAAAATCAGTCAGACAACTACAGCTCATTCAGAACTCTGCTGCTCGAGTCCTCACTAAGACCAAAAAAGTGGACCACATCAGTCCAGCTCTGAGGTCTTTACACTGGCTGCCTGTCCATCAGAGGATAGACTTTAAAGTTCTGATGCTGGCCTATAAAGCTCTGAATGGTTTAGGACCAAAATACATCAATGACCTCCTGACCCAGTATGAACCATCCAGATCCCTCAGGTCATCTGGATCCGGTCTTTTATCAGTTCCCAGAGTCAGAACCAGACACGGAGAAGCTGCATTCAGCTTTTATGCTCCTTATATCTGGAACAAACTCCCAGAAAGCCTCAGATCAGCTGAAACACTCAGTTTATTTAAATCCAGGTTGAAGACTCACCTGTTCTCAGCTGCATTTGAATAAAGCACCAAATCCACACTTTAAGCTTAAATTTCAAAACTTACATTTAACTACTGATTTTATCTACTGTTCTGATTTTATCTGTTTTGATTTTATATACTGTTTTGTTTGTTTGTTAATTAGTTTGTTTGTTTGTTTGCTTGTTTTAATCAATTATAAATCATGCTTTTTATTTGTTTTTGTTGCTAATGTCTCTGTAAAGCACTTTGAATCACCTTGTTGTTGAATTGTGCTATACAAATAAACTTGCCTTGCCTATGTTGGATGTTTTTGAGTTTTTGTAGTGGGTGACTGATGGTTCATGTGTTCCTGGTGATTGAGTAAACTCTTTTTACTAAGTGTGTTTCAGCTGGGTGGCTGTGCTGCCCTTCCATCGAAGTATGTGCATTTATTATGTATGATTGTAGGTCTACCTTACAATATAAAGCACCTTGAGGCAACTGTTGCTGTGATTTGTTGCTGTATAAATTAAATTCTTTGGTTATCTTGGGTGGGGTACACTGAGGAGTTTGGTAGCTCGCTCCCGAGTTTGGGTTTAGTTTCCTCGAGCCCCGTGCGCCTCTGATAAAGTGAGGTTACTGTTGTTGGTGTTGTGTATCAGATTATTGGGAGTTGCTCAAAGTAAACCAGTGGCTCTGACCTCTGCAGGGAACTGGGAGCAGGTTGAGATCCTTCATTAGTTATGGTTCTGAAGCAGGTGGGCCTTTGGTTGAGTTGGTGTAGAGGGTGTAGTTGTAGTCGTGCGCTGATGGTGTAGGACCACATGGTACACGACTGTCTGTGGGGTGGAGACAAAGATCACTGGGTGTTGCTACTTTTGGTTTTTGTAACTGTCTTGTTGTGCTTCTGTGTGCAGGTCACATGTGGCTTTGGTGTGTTCGCTGTAGCACATTGGGATCCTCGTGCAGAGGCGTCATGTGACAGCATTTAGCTTTGCTGTAAGACGTCTGCTGGTTATACGTATCTGCTTTGCTCAACGGCATTTACAGAGATGCCTTTTACTTTAACTGGTGATTTGGTCTGTTGGAGTTGTGTCGTTTGAGACTGGAAGAAAGCAGTTTCCACATCGTTCAGGTCTGGAATATCAAAGACCCGAGACTTCAGAGCGGCTCGTGCATTTGTTCAGGGCTCCTGGAGGAAGCCTGTTGAGGGGAACACTGCAACAGCTGTTATTTATATTCTCAGCAGTTGTTGTTGTTGTTGTTGAGAATTTTTATTGTAATTTTTGTATTATAGTGTCTCAACAGTACTTGTTTGTTTTAATTTCTTTACTGGTTTGCAAGCATTTTTATTTAAGATCCCCCCCCAAAAAAAAGATAATATTCATTTTCTATTTAATTATGAACTTTGTCCTAATTATGTCCTGGGGTTTAACTATTTAAAATAAAATGGATCACAAAAAACACTCAAGGTCATGGAAATTCATTGAGATTTGCAATTCAATGACGCATCCACCTTATTTATTGAAAAGTATCTGCGATACTGGCCCGTATTTATTTGGTATCAGATCGATACCAAAAAAATGCAGCATCGCACACCACTAGTATCCAGTTGTTAAACTGTTTGCTCACATGGAAACGAAACACTCTCAGTACCACAGCTGCATGTTTGTGGAAACCTTCAGTGAGGCCATACTGTGGTTTAAGCTAAGAGCTCTGGCAGAACAGAATAATCCTTTAATTGTCCCACAAGGGGAAATTTGGTTGGAACAGCAGCAGAATAAAAGCACATTTACACACAGAACAGAAACACAAACCATTTCTACAGAAAAAATATTTACATCATGGACAATAGTTACAAAAACAGAGTACTGTACAGTTATTAAGATTAAAGTAAAGGTTTTTTCATATACTCTGAGAAAAATAATATGCAAGTTACAACAGTAGTAGTTGTTTCATTGATTAGTGCAAATTACAGCATTGATGTAAACATCTGTGTTTGTTGGGAGCAGTTCTGATTGTGCAGTCTGACAGCTGCAGGGAGGAAGGACCTGCAGAAACGCTCCTTCATGCATCGAGGATGCAGCAGTCTGTCACTGAAGCAGCTCTGCAGCAACATCTACATGCATGGGCTGGGAGACTCTGTCCATCAGAGATGCTATTTTGGCCAGAGTCCTTCTGTCTCACACCACCTGCACTGGGTCCAGGGTGCATCCCAGAACAGAGCTGGCCTTCCTGATGAGTTTATCCAGCCTCTTCCTCTCAGCTGCCGATAAACTGCTGCTCCAACATACAACACTGTAAAAAATGACAGATGCCACCACAGAGTCATAGAAGGTCTTTAAAAGCGCTCCCTGTGCTCCAAATGACCTCAGCCGCCTCAGCAGGTAGCGTCTGCTCTGACCCTTCCTGTACAGAGCATCAGTGTTGTGGCTCCAGTCCAGTTTATTATTCAGGTGAACACCCAGGTACCTATAAGAGTCCACTATCTCAATGTCCACTCCCTGGATGTTCACCGCTGTCAGTGTGGTGGGTCTGCGTCTCTGGAAGTCCACCACCAACTCCTTGGTTTTCCCGGCGTTGATCAGCAGGTGGTTCTGCTGACACCAGTCAACAAAGTCCAGAGTCCACTGTCTGTACTCTGAGTCGTCCTCACCTGTGATGAGGCGACTATGGCAGAGTCGTCAGAAAACTTCTGTAGGTGGCAGCGTGGGGAGTTGATGGAGAAGTCTGCAGTGTAGAGGGTGAAGAGGAACGGTGCCAGCACAGTTCCCTGTGGGGCCCCCGTACTGCAGACCAGCGTGTCAGACACAGCCCTGTGACCTCACATACTGTGGGCATCCTGTGAGGTAGTCCAGTATCCACTGGGACATGTGGTGGTCCACTCCTGATAGCTCCAGCTTGTCCCTCAGAAGTCGTGGCTGGATGGTGTTGAAAGCACTGGAGAAATCAAAGAACATGATCCTCACAGAGCTTCCAGGCTTCTCCAGGTGAGTCAGAGCTCGGTGCAGGAGGTAGATGATGGCGTCCTCCACCCCGATGCCAGGCTGGTAAGCAAACTGCAGCCGATCCAATGAAGACCTCACCAGGGGGCGCAGATGGTTTAGAACCAACCTCTCGAGGGTCTTCATCAGATGTGCTGTCAGGGCTACCAGCCTGTAGCTGCTGAGGTCCTTGGGATGGGAGGTCTTTGGTACCGGTACCACACAGGAGGTCTTCTACAGCTGTGGTACTTTCCCCGGTGGGATGGTATGTGCGTTCCTTCTCAGGAAACACTGTCACCTGGTTACTAAAAGTGTAACGCCCTGCACACCTGTCGCTCCTGACAAATCGCTGTTTTTTTTCCAGGTAAGCTTAGCTGGAAATGAGTTCTTCAGTTAAATACAAACACAGCAGCTGTTCGGGTCTGATGGAGGATTCCAGCTGTGCAGCAGTCCTGGCTCTGCTTCACCCTGTTGTTGCATTCACGGACACTCAACAGCGCTGTTTCTCCATCGTGGCGACGTGTGGCTTCTCTGCCTGATGGCGCTGTAACCTGCACGTGTGGGCGGCTCACTGAGCTGCTCGTAGATGCCGGTTTCTGGAAGCGGAGTTTGAAGGTCACGGTTATCGGCCTCGTCCCTGCGCACAGAGGTTCTGCTGATGATGTCGTGTTGTGTAGCTGATGAGATGTTCACAGTGAGGAACATGATTCAGTTTGTTGTTGACGCTCTGCCTCTCTGATACACTCTTTTGATACCCGATCATGTGACCTGTCAGCAGGTCACATGATCGGGCGTTAAACAGCAGAAACAGTTTCCTCCAGCTGTTTCTTTAGCACTGCTGACCTTTCCAGACTTTTTGCTTCCATCTCAACCTTTTAGAGACATTTTGATGTAATCAAACTGAAAAGTTCTTAAAATGTTTCTTAGTTTAAACGTTTGACATGTTTGTTGTTCTTTTGTTAATAAAACACTTCTTCTGTTGTGTCGTGTGTTTGTTAAGAAACATAAATTAAGAACATTTTGATAATTGTTGCCATGTCGAGTTTTGGAACCTCAGCTCAGAGCGATCAGCAGAGACCGGCTCGGCTTCTCCTGCAGGGCGGGTCAGAGACGTCTCGGTGAGTGACGGCTGTCATCGTGTCATACAGTGAAAGTCAAGCATCACGCTGGGAGAAAGCCAGGAAGGGTCAGAGGTCAGCTCAGGGTGTAGAAGCAGGTTAGGCGACATTCACTGATGGCAGCGAACCGAGAGGGCAGTTTCACTGTGATTTTAATCCCCTCCCCTCGCTGTGTGAAACGGGCAGGTTTACAGTCCTGAGGAGGGCGTGATCGGCTCCGAGCCCTGGCGATGAAAGATGGGACGCTGCGAGCTGGGCGTGGGGTTTCACAAAGGAATGGGGAGGGGCGGTCATAAACACAGCGACAGTCAGAGTAATGAGCACGTTCAAAGGGCAGGAGATCAAAGTGTTCCAGCTCAGGATGTTTCCAAAGAAAAGTGATGACATTCAGCTGGCAAACACAGGCGATTGTTTGAGAGCAGAGAAAGTCTCCTCTGAGGAAGAGAGACGCTTTTTGTTCTTGTCCCGTTTGGTTCTTTAGCACACCTGGGTGCACACAGGTGTCACACAGGTGTCGAGGGTCACCCAGCACCCACGGAGCAGAAGCCAGAGTGAGCCAAGCTGCAGGCCCATACCTTCCTCCTCCCGCTCATGTAGTGTTGCTGCGTGTTGTTTGTGCAAGAGACAATCTTCTTATAACGGCCTGAAAACAGAGGGTTACATGAAGGATACTCACAGAGCAGCTTTAAATAAAGTAAAACATGTTGTTTTGGCTTTAATTAGAAATTATTGGTGCGTTTCTCTGAGTGAACGGCGTTCCTGAACGCCCACGTGTGTGTTTGCTCTCCTTTTACTCCCACGGCAGCGACCCTCGACCTGCTCGGACTCCACAGGTGTGTTCGCACCTGATAACCTCAGATCATTTCTCACAGAGCTCATCGACATGTCGGCCGTGTTTGGATTTCTCAATCCTCAACTGCCTCATGAAACAGTCAGCGATCAGCTCACTGCAAAACGTACCTGCGTTCATATCCCGAGTTCTCAGTACACAGCTCTCTGTGAGAGTACTCTGATTACTGCTGCTGAGGAAAGATAGAAAATAAAAAATATGATAACACATACAGAGGTGATGTCAGAGTCTGCAGGAGCGACTTGGAGAAGGTCCCGGGTGGATTTGGACTAACCTTTCCTAAATCCCTGCATAGATTTGATGTGACTGAATAAAGGATGTTAGGGTGTGTTCAGATTAAGAGCTTTAACCTTTAAAGGTTAAACGCGTGTTCGTTCTGACACCTTCAGAGGCTCGCATGATGAAAGTGGGACAATCTGTCCTGCAGGCAGCTCCTGAAGTATCCTGGAGAGGATACAGCTGGTTCAGTGTTTTGGTTCCTGAACACGAGGTTGGGCTCACAGGCGGAGCTGCTTTCAGGTCCAGAGACGCTCTCCCCGACCTCCAGCTCGAGGATCTGGAGATTCTTCGCTGCCTCTGTGACCTCAGCCCACCGAGCCATGTTTAGAGCAAACTGTCACATTTTACAGCTTTCATTAAAAACATCCGAGCTCTGAACAGTTCCCTGGTTATCTGATGAATATCTGATGATCTGCACTGATTGTAACTTTGTAGATTCATGTTTTTGTTTGTGTTAAGCTGCTTCACTGTCATCGCTCCTCTGCAGGGTGCCTCCTTGGTCTAGCTTTGGCCCGTGTGTGCAGCAGGGAGCCTGATCGCAGCCTGCTGTTGCTGTCGGGCTGTTCCTCGAGCTGTTACCACCCCCTCCACACCCGTCATTCCTCAGGAGTCGCTGATGTTTACTGAGGCTTTGGCTGAAGCGTCGTCTGCTAATTAATCTCCCTCCTTTCAGGATGCAAAGGTCGTGCCAAGCCTGCAGGTGAAGCAGGGTTGATAAAAGCATCAGTGTGTTACAGGTTACATTTTTCCGTGACCCCCCCCCATGCCTCGCCCAGCCTCACCTTCTGTTTGAGTGACAGCTCTTAGGCTGCAGGAGTTATAAAAAGGAGGAGAGCTCTGCAGCTCCTCACTCTGCTCTCTGTCGTCTTCAGCTACAGCAGGAACGCAGCATCGACCATGGCCTCCTTCACCCGCTCATACTCCCGCTCCGTCAGGTCCTCCATGGGCAGCAGCGGCTCCATGAGGGCCAGCAGCGTGTACGGTGGAGCTGGAGGCTCCGAAGTCCGCATCTCCTCCTCCTCTGTGGGTGGAGGGCTCAATAGTAGCCTCGGCGGAGGACTCGGCGGAGGCTACTTGTCCTCCGTCAGCTACAACGGTTCTGGCATGGACGACAGCCTGATCGGCAACGAGAAGTTCACCATGCAGAACCTGAACGACCGTCTGGCCTCCTACCTGGAGAAGGTGCGCAAGCTGGAGAAGGCCAACACCGAGCTGGAGCTGAAGATCAGGCAGTTTGTGGAGAACAAGGTCGGCCCCTCCACCCGGGACTACACCACCTTCTTCGTCACCATCAGTGACATCACTGCAAAGGTAAAGCTTCCTCACCTTCCCTCTGACAGCTGGTCCCACAGGTGCTCTCACCTGCGCTGCGTTTTTAACCCTCTGTTTATTTCATGTTTACGTTATTTTGAATGGTGATGTCACTGCGAGCTTCGTCCTGTTCCTTTGAACGTCGTTCATCATGATCTGCAGGATCTGTTCCTCTGCAGAACTTTAGTTTTCTACACTCTCTCCAAGCTGTGACACAGAGCGCCCTCTACAGGCCATATCCAGGCTTTACTTCTCACTCATCTTCAGTTTGTTTCTCACAGAAACTCTTTGTTAATGTTTTTCCTCCGGACTCGCTGAGCGGTCCTTGGTCTTTAGATCTTTAACTTTCTGCTAACCTGTCCTTCAATGAAGTCATCATCCCCACAGTCACATCTTTTTAAATCTGAGGATTACGCTCGCAGGACGCTGCTTTTAGTTCATGAAGGGACAACAAAAGGCTTCATTCAGCAGCGCTGCACCTCACCCCGCATCCGAACAAAACCCAGAAAGAGCTGCAGACAAAGGTAGCAAATCTCCCGTTTAACTGGAGCGGTGCCTTCAGAAATCAGAGGACTGAAGGATGTCTGATCTAAAATTAGAAAAGAGAACATAAACCTACACGCTGTAGCTCAGTTAATACAAACTAAATGTAAAATAATGCATTTATACAACTGTCAAATCTAATCACGCAGGAAGTCTCCAACTGGGTGAACCAGCACACAGTCTGAGGAGGTTTTACTTTTCTGATCTGAACCTCAGTCATCTCTGACAATCTGGGTTTTCCTCACAAAGATGAATAAAGTCTGTTTTAATTAGAATAAATTTTTGGTTAATTAAAAGTTCTGAAATATCTGGAAAATGAAAAGTGAATAAAAATGGAAAATGGGAAAGTATCACTGCTCTGTCTGATTGGTTAGAACTGGCAGGGGGCGTGGCAGTAATCAGTAATCCTGTGGCCCCGCCCCCTGCTGACTTTCACTGGCAGCCAAGTATTTATCTTGATTAAGAAACATGACCTTGTGTTTCCTGTAGTACAAACACTCTTCAAACTAAAAGACCTGCACTGCATCGGTAATTACAAAATAAAAGCACCTTAATGTGGATCAATAAAGTTTCATCTTCATCCATTACGATGTTTTTTGTCTCCAGATTCAGGAAGCCACCAAGAAAAACGGAGCCATTCACCTGAGCATCGACAATGCCCGGCTGGCTGCTGACGACTTCAGGACAAAGTGAGTCTGCAGGAACCCGCAGAGCGGGTTGCAGTTCCTCTGACGCCCAGCAGAGGCTGCTGCAGCCATCAGTCCACATGTCTGAGATCACGTGCTACTTAATGTTAGCACATAACTTCGCATTATGTTATTCCTCCCCACTGTCGCCACGTGGTGCTAATATGAGATGTTTTGGGTTCTCGAGACATCGAGGTGGAGACATCGACGGAGCATCGGTGACGTTCTGATAGAGTTGCCAACTGGGAAATTCCGTATAATCAGCAAATCTGGTTCATTCTATCTGCGATGTCACACACAGTGCATATTTACACTCTGTTGTGTCCCTTATTTGATGGTTAAAAAATTGGCAGCCCTAGCTTCAGATGATGCTTGGAGTCTCCATCAGCAGCAGCAGATCAGAGCGGCGTGTCATGGTGAACATTTGAAATAAAGCATGCACAGGAGCAGGATCTCCTCTGATATGAGTGTCATTGTTAATACTCCTGTTACTGCAGGGGAAAAGGTCCAATGATATTAGGAAGTTTGAACAGCAGGTGGCGCCACAGCAGCTCAGATTGAATCACTGAGCCTCACCTGTGATCCATCCTCCTCATGCAGGTATGAGAATGAGCTGGCCATGCGTCAGTCGGTGGAGGCTGACATCAGCGGGCTCAAGAAAGTCCTGGATGACCTGACGCTGGCTAAGAGCGACCTGGAGATGCAGATCGAGGGCCTGAAGGAGGAGCTAATCTTCCTGAAGAAGAACCACGAGGAGGTGAGTGTGAGAGTCAAATCAGTGTTGTTGCCTGTGGAGTGTGGAGTCAGCTGCTTAAACACAGATTTTGTTCTTTTACTGTAAGAAAACTTGTTTTTAGCTGAACATGAGTGTGTGTGTGTGTGTGTGTGTGTGTGTGTGTGTGTGTGTAGGAGCTGCTCGCCATGCGGAATCAGATGAGCGGTCAGGTGCATGTGGAGGTGGACGCCGGTCCACAGCAGGACCTCACAAAGGTCATGGCTGAGATCAGAGAGCACTACGAGGCCGTCACCGCCAAAAACCAGAGAGAGCTCGAGTCCTGGTTCCAGACCAAGGTACCTACCACCATGACATCACTTCCTGTGACCGCAGACGTCTCCTGTGTATTAACCTGTGTGCGTGTTTCCTGCGCAGACTGAGACTCTGAACAAAGAGGTCATCACTCAAACCACCTCGCTGCAGACGTCCAGGTCAGAGGTCACGGAGGTGAAGCGCACGCTGCAGTCTCTGGAGATCGAGCTGCAGTCCATGTTGGGCATGGTGAGTGTCACATGACCTCCATTCTGCAGCTGGAGGAGCTTCAGGTTGTTCACTGTAAAAGAGAGAGGGGCGAGCTGTGAACAGAGGCGGGCGATAAACGTCCGATGAACTTCAGGCTGTTTCTAATCTTCTGTCTGAACACTGACGGGTCACATGAGCCGAGGTTTGAAAGCAGAGAGGAAGATCAATAAAAACTAGGTTTTAGGATAGGAACGGCTGAGATGAGTCAAATCTGAATAAGGGTCTGACTGCAGGTGTAGCTTTTGATCAGCTGACCTCACAAACGCTGCGTTCCTCTGCAGAAAGCGTCGCTGGAGGCCTCTCTGGCTGAGACGCAGAACCGCTACTCCATGCAGCTCTCCAGGTACCAGATGCAGGTGAGCCGCTGTTCATCCTGAGCTTGCGGGTTGTACCTGAGCACGCTGCTCTTCAGTCTCACCTGTGACTCTGTTGTCCTGCAGGTGATGTCGCTGGAGGAGCAGCTGACGCAGCTGAGGTCCGACCTGGAGCGGCAGGGGCAGGAGTACCGCATGCTGCTGGACATCAAGACCCGGCTGGAGATGGAGATCGCTGAGTACAGGAGGCTGCTGGACGGAGAAGCCACCAGCAGGTGAGACTCGCGCTTCGATGAGTGAAGCTGAAGCTAATGGGCGATGCAGACGCTAACCTGTGCGCTGTTCTGATTGGTCTGCAGTGTCACCACCAAGTCCTCGAGCACCACGACCAAGCGGGTGGTGACGGTGGTCCAGGAGGTTGTTGACGGGAAGGTGGTGTCCTCCTCTTCCTCCACGTCCTCCTCTGTCCTAACCAGCTGAGCCGCTGCAGCCAATCAGCGTCTCCTCTCAGAGTGCTGACAATAAACCGAGAGTCTACATAAAAACTCAGAGTGTGTCTTTATTTCAGCGCCAGCACAGCAGACCTCCACCTCTTTAAGCTCAGAGAAGAAGAGCGCTCAGGTTTCCTCCAATCAGGGAGTCAGAAGCATCAGAGTAACCTGCAGCGTACCTGCAGTGCATTCTGGGTAAAGTGTGGGACAACTGAATATGTTTTTCCTTCTGGGTCAAATACATTTTTTAATAAGGTCATTTTTTTATATGTAAAGCATTCGGGGTACAAAGTGGCTGAAAAACCTGAACGGCCCACACAGTCATGTTGGCGTCACTGTTCTCGCCCTTCATTCGAACTTTATTTAAACCCCTCGGAGGGTTTTGGCAGCAGCTGCAGCGACTCTGCAGGCTGCTTCATGCCCCGCACCGCTGCAGCCTCGGTTTCCTCCCATCATGCCTCAGGGCGTCATTGCTCAGGTTGAGTTTAGTGGCTCTTATATAAATCAGAGCGTCAGGCAGCAAAAATATGATTGCATAACAAATGCACAAATCAAACATCATTAGTTTGACCTGTTTTTATGCTTTTTTAATAAGTTTTTGTATTTGTTAGCGAAGTCCCAGCACAGCTGTACCTGCCACCGTCACGAGGATTAATAAAGACCAACGCTGGCTCGATGTCCACACTTTGTTAAGCAAAGTGCTTTATGGCTGTAGCTCAGGCGGTAGTGCAGGCCATCTATTGATCGGAAGGTTGGTGGTTCAATTCCTGGCTTCCATTAGACTGCATGCCAAATGTCCTTAGGCAAGATGCTAACCCCAAATTACTCTCCATACTCTGATGCATCCATCGGAGTATGAGTGTGTGTTAGTTAGAAAGCACTCAGAAAATGTGCTGGAGTGAATGGCTGAATGCACAAGTTCTGCAAAGTGCTTTGAGTGCTCAGAAGAGTAGAAAAGCGCTACATCAGTGCATTTACCATAGGAAGTCATCATTTTTAAACATTTAATCAGACACTCGATTTAAAAGCCGTGAGAGGTGAACGATGAGCAGGTTTGCACTGTGTCGTCATGTTTTTGTGTTTCAACACACGTTTTTCATAAATAAGTAAAAGTAGAAACACAAAATCTCCTGAACACAGTCGTCACGTTGTGACTCGTTTACAGTACTTATGAGGACCCGGCCTGTCCTGATAACCAGGACTTAAAACCCCAAAACAACTTCAACCTAACACTAGTTCTAAACATGAGCCTGAATCCAAATAGTCGCCCTCACACGGCTCTGGAAAAACAACGGGTCTTTATTTTGGAGAAGTTCATTTCCCGGTTCTTCCCCTCCACTGTCCCGTTGTGTGTGTCACTATTTAGAAGACGCTACACAAACAAAGGTGTTCTCACCCAATTTCCATGAAACTCGCACTTTGATCGTGGCTCAAGAGTTGGGAGTTCACCTTGTAATCGGAAGGTTGCCGGTTCGAGCCCCGGCTTGGACAGTCTCGGTCGTTGTGTCCTTGGGCAAGACACTTCACCCGTTGCCTACTGGTGGTGGTCAGAGGGCCCGGTGGCGCCAGTGTCCGGCAGCCTCGCCTCTGTCAGTGCGCCCCAGGGTGGCTGTGGCTACAATGTAGCTTGCCATCACCAGTGTGTGAATGTGTGCGTGAATGGGTGGATGACTGGATATGTAAAGCGCTTTGGGGTCCTTAGGGACTAGTAAAGCGCTATATAAATACAGGCCATTTACCATTTACCATTTATCAAAACGTGTCCTGACAACAACAGCGTGAGGAATCAGGAACCACCTCAGTGTCCAGGAAGTCTTATCCTGAAAATATGATAGAAATAGAAAAGTACCTTCAGCGACGACCTCTACATTTAACAAATGTTGTAACTTTATGTGATCATCACAAAGTGTCCAACACATCGAGACTTTCTTAAAGTCTTTCCCAACCGTGTTCCTGCTTTGGCTGGTTTCTCCCACATAAAAGCTCGACTTTAACATAAATACGGTGACTTGAACACTGGTTTCAGTCACCCTCTGGCTCTGTGTGTGATTTTACTGCTTTCGCCGTTCTCACTGCATTTTAAAATGTTCCTCAAAGTCTTGGCTGTGAACTCGGTTCCCATAAAGGAGGATGTGAAAGAGCCCAACACAGAGTGACGCTGAGGTTTAATGGGCAGGTTCAAACATCTATCCAAGTCAACACACGTCAATAAAACTGCTCTAAAAATAGCGATAAACCGAGCGCCTGCTGTAGCTGCTGCTTGGCACTGAACACGTTTGCATCTCTAATCTGATGCTTGTGAACTCATAATGACAGTTTATGGGAGTCGGCCTGCAGCAGTGTGCTGACCTGTGCAGCACTAACACGACTTCAACACAGCGTGACAGTTACAGTGTCATTACCACTCCCACGCCGCAGGCCTGAATTTAAATGACTGCGAGCTCAATATAAACCTGCCTCCTGCCTCGGTGCAGCCGAGCGTGTTGCTAATTAGATCCAAATTAGCTGTGAGATGTTTCACAACTGTTCTTTCCTGTTGACTCGGTGAAAACTTGGCATCATATTCAAATCTCATCAGGACAAAAACATCTTTAATGACGTTTCTATTTCCAAATCAACACTTTCATTGTTTTGCAAACATTTAAAGTAGAGGGAGCATTTTTGATTGGTTGGCCATTTTTATTTTATGAAAGAAGTCAAACTCTTCAACGATGCCAACGTCAGGTTTTTGTTTTAAAGAAACTGTTGGACTAAATTTGATCTTTGTCACGTTTTCAGTGGGAGAAACGTTTCATCATCACCAGGTGACGTCTTCAGTCTCAGCTGACTGCAGGTTTCAATCTTATAAACAGGACATTTGCATAATGACTGGAACCAGCCCAGTGAGGAACAATGGGCTGGTAGGTCAGCTCCTTAATCTTAATTATGCAAATTCTCATGATCATTGATCAACAACCACTGATCAATGTCCATGAGTCCCATTCACAGAGAGTTGGGGAATGGCTGCAATCACAGCATGTAAGATGGTGAGAGATGATTGAGCATGCATCAGGAGGTTTTAGTTTTGGCTCATGTGATTAGGTAGAGGATCAATAGAAGGTCCACGGCCCTCTTGGGGACACTCCCATAGGGCTTAAACTTTCCAGGGAAAGTTGAGTTTCATGTTCTCTACACCTGTTCCTCTCACTGTGGTTAATCTCATTGTTGGAGCTGATTATACAGAATCACCGGAGAATAACCTGAAGGCAGCAACGATAAACACCGATAGGTGGGAGAGCTAGGGTTGCCTGCTACCACAAACTGCCCTTGAGCAAGGAACTGAACTGAAAGTGGCAAACGTGGCTGACAGCCAGACTGAAGCAGTGCTGAGCCGAGCCCACGTGAAGCTGCACCATCAGTTTGGTTTCGCTGGTTTCCATATTTTTATCTGCTCCTCTCGTTCACACCAGCCTGAGGTCAGTTCTGCTGATGCTTCACAGTTACTCGTCCAGCTCATCAATGCTTCACATGCAGCAAGTCTTCAGCCCTCTTAGGCTCAGCTGTAGGCTCATATCTGCTTTTGTTGTTGGAGAGATCATCTAAAAGGTAACAGTTTGATCAGCATGTCCCAACGTCAGCACACCAGTGACACCTCCTTGGTACTTCCCAACGGACCGACCTTTAACAGACGAACGGTGGTTTTGCCACTCTAAAGGTCGTCTACCTTTTTAATGCACACGTCGAGCCTGCAGCTGAACATGATCTTGAAGTGGCAGCTGGTCATCTGGTAATATGTTAAAACCTTAAAATGAGGCGAGCCAGTTAAGCTACATGAGACATTTCAAATTAAAATCACCTGAACTGATGGGAGTCGACTTGGACACTGATGCTCTTGTTCTGAAACAGCATCGTGTTGTCACCGAGCTGTGGACATGACCCGGGACCCGTCTCTGACCTGAACTCATTGTTGGAGCTGTTGGTTTGGTTCATCCTGAGACTGGTCTGTCTGTACATCTTTGTACTGTGTTTTACCAGGAAAGGTTGTGAGTCTGTTGGCTTCGTTCCCCCAGCACACTGAACATGCTGCCGTGTTCAAAGAAGTGTGACAATTTCTTTTAAATTAAATTCAAATTAAACCTGAGTCGACATTTTGAAGTGGAAGATTACAAAACGAGACCTGGAGATTTGACTTTCAGCAGTAATAGTTCATAAATGGGCTCACACATGCCTGCAGGTTTGCATATACAGAAATATGAGCCTGTAAATCAGCCGTGGTGTTTTCAGCTGCAGGGCTCGGGCTGGTACATGTGGTAGCAGATCTTCAACTGCCAGCCACATCCACTTCTTGTCATTCCAAAGATCAGACCTCATTTTGCTGTCGGCCACTTTGAGCGAGTAATCGTTGCAGTCGAAGCGTTCCCCAGACTGACGCCTGAACACGAGCACCGTACATCACACAGTGCAGCGATTCAGAGAGAAACATTATAAAAGAAAAAATAAAATCAAATATAAACAGACAACAAAGTGATCAGCGATGCGGTTACAGTGCCGTACCAAGCTCTGACGGGAAAGTGACTCGCTGTGTTGTCCAGCCACTTGATAAAATTCTTGGGTTTTGATCTCGGAGGTTTATTTGAAATGTGCTGGTTGTGTCTTTGTGGAGATTCAACCTGTTGACAAAGCTACAGAGTTTCTGGTCGACCTTTGTGTGGGCACTCGATTCAGGACACGGTGGTTCTGTTTTGGTGACTTATTGTGTTTGATTTGGGAATATTGGAGCTTAACGGTCCTTTGGACACGACTGGCCAATCACGACTCAGTTATTTTGTTATGTACACAGTAAAAAATGGAGTGTCAATATTTCAGAGTAAACCTATTTTAACCCAAATAGAGTATTTACAACTCTATGAGGAGTAAACCAGCTCTAACATCAGAGTTAAAAGTCAGTGTAAAGTTTGTTAGTCACGCAGTGAAGACTTCACACAGTGTTGATTATTACCAGTCCGCAGGCGTGTGCGGCCTCAGAGCTCTAATGCGCAGGGAATTTTCTCCGAAGAACTGCCACAGTTAACGTTCCCATACTGGTCACATTGTTTAAAAGGTATTTTTAAACTAAGTAGCTCTTTATAGTTTCACTGATGTCGAGCGAGGACATGTTAGCAGCATTTACCCATAGGTTTAATGGCATTCCAGTAGCTACATGCTAGCAGTTGCTAAAAGTTAAGATGTTCGTTATCTTCTCACTGCGTTAATATGAACCTAAAACATTTTAACTATGTATTTCTGCTGTCTAAATAATACCATTGTCACATGTCAAATCGCACAGTTTGAACAACTAAATTACCGTTTATCGGTAAGCTAATAATCGCTAATTAGCTTACATAAGCGAACATACTTTCAGAAAAAGTGGGTAACATTACCATAAAGTTAACTTTACTGGTTTATATTATTTTAAGCAAATGCCAAAGGCATACACTACTTTAGAGTTTTGCTCATTATTTAGTAAGAAATATGTATTTTGTGTAAATTAACTGATAGCAATGTTAATGACATGTTAAGTAATATTAAGTAATGTTCCTATTTTATAGAAAGGTTTAAGAGTATGCAAAAACCAAATCTCTGAGAGATGCAACCAGAAGACGGATGAGAAACATACTTGAGGCTGAGATGACAGAATGACATGGGTAAGAATCAAAAATGTAAGATATAAAGAAACATTTTAAACATTGTATTATTTTTAATTGTGATATTTAATGCCAATTATTGAATTTCTACATTAGGACATCTCCCCCTAAAAACGTAAGAGTGATGTATGCGCAGGGCATTGTTGCTCTGTCTCCATATCTGGAAGACCCATATTCACAACATGGATATGTAAGTAAAGGGAACTTTTCAACATGAAATACATAATTGCCCTCAGAAATGTTGATAACATAGTCCTTCTTCGTTTATTTAATTACATAGAAACATTACTACGATCCAGAGAGCAGTTCAGGATACATTGCATGGCGGTTGAAGACCATTCAAAGAAAAGCTGTGGAGGAAAGAAGCGTCTCAGTTTGCAAATCTCCCAAAAGTAAGTTCACTTATCATTTAAATGATACCGATGTAATTTGTAGGCAGGATTCAATCATACACCTCTCTATGTTCTGTATTTTTGCATTACAGATAGAACAAGATTTCCGACTCCTGTTTTGTGAGGTCACTGGGAGCAAATTCTTGGAGAGGTGGCTCACCAATCTCAAAGCAAAGGTTGTAAAGGAAAGTCATGGACTTGTCCCGACCTCAGAGCTCTTGGAGTTAATGTGCAATGCTGAGTCAGGTACTGAAGTTGAGAATGCTATGATTGTGACTGTTTTTATTTGCCATTGTTGGTTATATAGGTAATTCTGTCAATTCAATGTATTTTTGGAATAATTCTTTGTTTATTCGTCTGTAGGCTGGGACAGTGACTTGTCTACTATCTTGCTGCTGCTACATCTGCTACCACCATCTGCACAAGGGCGAAAGAGACCAGGAAAGATGTCTGCATCTCAAGCTGTCAATAACCTCATCAAATTCCCAAAGGTATGTTGTTTAAAATATACTTTCCATCACCTCTATTTTCATGGACAGTGAGTTGAGCTAATCTACTGTCAGAGGATAGTCACTTAATACTGTTGTTTAATGTGTTGTTGTAGGCTGGAACCAGTGTACAGCAGCATCTAGACAACATCACCCGAAGCAGTCAGCCCTACCATCTTACTCAGGGATCCACAAGAAGCAAACAAGACAACAGCGGGTCTGCTGGGGTTTCTGCAAACCCTGAATTATACTCAGTGGAGCCTGAAACACATTACTGTGACACGTCAGAAAACGAAGCACAGGTTAGCGTTCTGACCTGAGGACGGATTTACAGTGGTCACCTCTGGGTTGGTCTTTGCATGTGTTGTGAGAGCTCTTTGTCTCGATGTGCTTCATTTCGAGGTTTTAATTTCGTCTCGCTCATCATGATTTGGACTTGCTGTAAAAATTCGGGATGTTTCAGATGTTGATTAATCTGAAAGTCAATCGCAGACTTGTTGACAATAAACTGGAAAAGAGTCCTGATAGTTTTGTTTGGGGTTTTTTAACATTTATTTATTGGTTTTAACCGGTTTTACATGATACACCGTGAACATACAACAAAAACAACATAGTAACAGAAACAAAAACAAAGCAAACCATAACAGAAGGGAAGGGCAGATATAGGACTGTTCGATATAACGATATATATCTGATGACGATATAAAAACGTCTGTCGTTTCATTTCACGCTATCGTTTGTTTCGTGGTGTCGCAAAATAAACTGTTTACGGGAATTTTTTTTCATGGTTCTGATGTCACTGTAGTGGCTGTATTAATAAAGTTCTCTCTTCCTCTTATATTTAATATAACCACACTACAGACGGACAAGCGCCTGTTTTTATGCGTTGTCGTTAGCAACAACGACGGTAACAGCATCGCGTGTCCGCTTGTTTATGTTCCACATAAACTTTTCACAATAAAGCTCAAGATCCGGTTGAGACTTTTCAAAATAAACTGAATCACGTGAAAGAGCAGATTATTTACGGATGAGAAGTAAAAAAAAAAAAAAAAAGACGCCAGGTGCTAAAAAAAAACAAAACCTTAGACTCAAACGTTAGAACAGCTTTTCCCCGCAGCACGCCGTGTAATAAATACTCACAAAGAAAACGGCGTTTCATGCATCGGTTAAAACACTCGACTCCAGCTACATGATGCGCAGCTGGAAACACTTCAAGCAAGTCGAGCTGCTCGAGATTCACAGAATTTACAGAAAATGTTACATTTTTGTGATTTATATCGTTATTGGACGATAGATGTCTTATATCGGGATATGAGATTCTGGTCATATCGCACAGCCCTAGACAGATATACAAATCAAGTTAGCACTTCAGGCCGTTAAGGCCACAGTGTGCACGTTGCAGTTCTCCAAAACATTGTAGAATTTTGATCATAAAGCCCCAAACTTGTACAGTTTATTTCTTAATGCATAAGTTATTTTCTCCATAGATAGTATAGATGTCAGTCCATTAAGCCGCTGAGATAGTCCACATATTTTTTGATTTTTCCAGCACATAGCAATACAGCGCTTGGCTTCCAAAAGTCCAGTCGTTAACAGAGCTCTATTGTTTGCAGCAGGTACAAAATTATTCGGGTATATATTTAAAATACATATTTTAGGATGAAGTGGAATCACATCGCTAATAATTTGACTCAACAGATTTATTACCTTTTCCCAAAAGATTTTCACACGTGGACGCTCCCATATACAGTGAAATAAAGTGCCTGTCCACTCCACACTTAATACAGGAGTCTGGGATGTTTCAGTTAAAATGATGCATTTTTGACGGAGTCTTGTTAACCATTTATATTGAAGTAGTTTAGATTGCACATTAATTGTCTGACTCTGGGCCAAGGAGCATGATTTATAGCACTCATCATCAGATATGTCCATTTGCAAATCTTTCCTCCAAGCCTCTAAAATAGACTGTGTTGATTCTTTGGAATTTTCCATAAATAATTTATACAATGCAGAAACTCGGTATTGTAGCGGCAGCCTTCGGTCCTTCTTTGCCGCTTCTGCAGAACGTAAAGTTTCTGACTCGTGCTCTTGTTCAGTCGCTTGGATGCCTTCCGGTAGCAAAAAAACGAGGCGAAGGAGAAAAGGGGCAAAACATTTATTTTCCAAACAAATCGAAAGGTACAAAACAAATGCCTCTGGTGGGCGCTCCGTTTATATTTCCTTTATGTTACAACCAAAAAATAACATTAAAACGGCGACGGTCAGAACGGCGACGGTCAGAAAACTGTTGCTCCACGTCCTGCTTGCTTACCTAACCTTTTTTACCCACACCCCTCCGCATGCGGGCCAAATACACACCCCTTTATGACATCTACCAACACTTTACAACAACAACAGACTAATAAAGCAGGATTAATTTATGGAGCACAGCATATTACATTATAACATAAAATGATCAAGATTATAATGGAAACTTAAAGATCATGACAAATACTTAAATATGGCATGATGTAACTGAGTGAAATTATTGGCCTGGACTTGGCTCCAACACTCGGCCTCTCCCATTTAGATGCTTTATAACTGTGTTCTCTAGAGAGGAGGAGGTGGGGATTTCTAAACTGTTACCTTGTGTGGTTAAGATAAAATTTCTTAATTGAAGAAATTTAAAAAAGGTTTGACAGGAATAGAAAAAGTACTTCTAAGTTGTTCAAAAGACATAAGAGTATTATTCCTAAATATATCAGACACTTTTCTTAAACCTCAATCGAACCAAAATCTAAAACCTGCATCCGTCCCACCAGGAAGAAAGCTGTTATTTCCAAATATCGGAGTAAACCGAGACAGTTGGATCATTTCTCCGAAGTAGTTATGTGTCTCAAACCAGATCATTATAGTGTTTTTTAAAAAGGGGTTCTTAGTTTGCTTATTTAGTGTCTTCCTGTCGGCTGAGTAAAGATATAAGTTCGGGGGACTTTTGATTTCTGTGGACTCCATAGAAACCCACACTGGAGTTTGCTCATTAACAAAATAAAACATTGCCGCTCTGATTTGAGCAGAAGTACCACTTTAAATTTGGAAGTTGTAAACCCCCTCTTTCATAAGGAAGGTTTAGTAATGAGATTCTGAGTCTTGGTCTTCTGTTGTTCCAAATAAAGTTTTGGAATAGTTTTTGCAAATCTAAAAAGAGTTTGGTGGAGAGAGAGATACTAATTGAAAAAGGTAAAGATGTTTTGGCAAAATTTACATTTTTAGTATATTAATACGACCAATTAAAGATATAGGTACTTTCATCCATCTGTTTAGAAGTGTAGTAACTGACGTCGTTAAGGAATTGTGATGAGATAATTTCACACCCAGATAAGTAAACCCATGTTCAGATAGCAGAAAGGGAGTGTTGATTGGAGGATTTTGTCGTTCATTTTTATTCAAAATAATATTTCGGATTTATCAAAATTTATTTTATAACCCGAAAATGTACTAAATGTATTAATGAGACTTAAAATGGATGGTATTGATTTGTTTAAATTGGTGCAGAACAGGATCACATCATCTGCATATGGGGCAATACGGTGGTCAGCATTACTGTAATTCCTGATATGTTTTTATGATTCTGAATTGCCATCGCAAGAGGCTCAGTTGCCAAGGTGAACAAGAGAGGTGACAAGGGGCACCCCTGTCTAGTTCCACGATATAATCTGAATGGTGCGGAAAAAAGACCATTAGTTAAAATCTCTGCTTGAGGGTTGGAGTATATCAACTGAATCCATTTAAAAAATCTGTTTCCAATACCAAACTTTTTCAAAACTTCAAATAAGAACAGCCATTCGATCCTGTTCTTATTTGACAGTGGACTCATCTCTGTGCTTGTCCTGCTAGACCTCAGTGCAGCGTTCGATACTGTCGACCATAATATCCTATTAGAGCGATTAGAACATGCTGTAGGTATTACAGGTACTGCACTGCAGTGGTTTGTATCATATCTATCTAATAGACTCCAGTTTGTGCATGTAAATGGAGAGTCCTCTTCACACACTGAGGTTAATTATGGAGTTCCACAGGGTTCAGTGCTAGGACCAATTCTGTTTACATTATACATGCTTCCCTTAGGCAGCATCATTAGAAGACATAGCATACATTTACACTGCTATGCAGATGACACCCAGCTCTATCTGTCCATGAAGCCAGATAACACACACCAATGAGTTAAACTGCAGGAATGTCTTAAAGACATAAAGACCTGGATGGCCGCTAACTTTCTGCTTCTTAATTCAGATCAAACTGAGGTTATTGTACTCGGCCCTGAAAATCTTAGAAATATGGTATCTAACCAGATTCTTACTCTGGATGGCATTACCTTGGCCTCCAGTAACACGGTGAGGAACCTTGGAGTCATTTTTGACCAGGACATGTCCTTCAACGCACATATTAAACAAATATGTAAGACTGCTTTCTTCCATTTGCGCAACATCTCTAAAGTTAGAAATATCCTGTCTCAGAGTGACGCTGAAAAACTAGTTCATGCATTTATTACTTCCAGGCTGGACGACTGTAATTCATTATTATCAGGAAGTCCTAAAAACTCCCTGAAAAGCCTTCAGCTAATCCAAAATGCTGCAGCAAGAGTCCTGACAGGGACTAGAAAGAGAGAGCAGATTTCTCCTGTATTGGCTTCCCTTCATTGGCTCCCTGTTAAATCCAGAATTCAAAATCCTGCTCCTCACATACAAGGTCTTAAATAATCAGGCCCCATCTTATCTTAATGACCTTGTAGTACCATATCACCCTATTAGAGCACTCCGCTCTCGCTCTGCAGGCCTACTTGTTGTTCCTAGAGTATTTAAAAGTAGAATGGGAGGCAGAGCCTTCAGTTTTCAGGCCCCTCTTCTGTGGAACCAGCTTCCAGTTTGGATTCGGGAGACAGACACTATCTCTACTTTCAAGATTAGGCTTCAAACTTTCCTTTTTGCTAAAGCATATAGTTAGGGCTGGACCAGGTGACCCTGAATCCTCCCTTAGTTATGCTGCAATAGATGTAGGCTGCCGGGGGATTCCCATGATGCATTGAGTTTTTCCTTTCCAGTCACCTTTCTCACTCACTATGTGTTAACAGACCTCTCTGCATTGAATCATATCTGTTATTAACCTCTGTCTCTCTTCCACAGCATGTCTTTATCCTGTCTTCCTTCTCTCACCCCAACCAATCACAGCAGATGGCCCCGCCCCTCCCTGAGCCTGGTTCTGCTGGAGGTTTCTTCCTGTTAAAAGGGAGTTTTTCCTTCCCACTGTCGCCAAAGTGCTGCTCATAGGGGGTCATATGATTGTTCGGTTTTTCTCTGTATCTATGAAGCGCCTTGAGGCGACTTTTGTTGTGATTTGGCGCTATATAAATAAAATTGAATTGAATTGAATTGAACTGTTGAAGGCTTTTTCCGCTTCCATTGAGATTAACGCATTGTCTCTTTTTTCTCATAAATGATATTCATGACCCTCCGTATACTGTGAAACCCCTGCCTCCCCTGGATAAAGCCGTTCTGGTCTGAATGAATCGTCTTAGGCAAGACTGTCTCTAGTCTCATAGCTAATAGTTTGCAAAGTATCTTGTAATCGTAATTCAACAGTGAGATTGGTCTATAAGAACTACAATGTGTTGCTGGCTTATTAGGTTTCAGTAACAGAGTGATTGTTGCCACATTAAGTGAAGGGGGGAGAGACCCAGATTCAAATGATTCCTGATACATATCCAATAAGGGCTGGATCAATTTATCTTTAAATATTTTGAATATTTCTATTGGTATTGCATCAGGAGTTTTGCCCCCTTTCATGTTCCTTATAGCATTAGTAATTTCTTCTACTGTTATATTAAGCTCTAGTTCATCCATATCATTTTCTGGTAGTCTAGGAAAATGCAGCTGATCCAAAAAGATTTTTTGTTTTGATGTAAATGAATTTAAATGCTCAGTTTTGTATAGCTGTTTATAAAAAGTACAAAAAGAGTCATATGTTTAGGATCAGCTGTGATCTGTCCTTCATCTGTAGTTATGGAGTTTAATGTTCTTTCAACCTGAACCTGTTTAATACGCCAAGCCAGTGTTTTACTTGCTTTTTCACCCTGTTCATAATATGACTGTTTCAGTCTTTATATGATGACAAAATATTAAATTTAGCTCTGAGTTGATTTAACTCTAGAATTCGAGCATTAGATTTGGATATAAATATCTCTTCCTCAATGTCTTTTATCTTTTTCTCCAAATGAACCAGTTCCATCCTGGATGCTTTATGTTTAAAGCTTGTAAAACTGATCATTTGGCCTCTCAGGAAAGCTTTAAAGGCCTCCCATTTTATAGTCGCCGTAGTTTGACTTGTGTTATAAGCAAAGTAATAATCTATTTGCTTTCCAATGTATTCTAAGGTAAATTATGGTAAGTTAGGTAAATTTAGTTGAAACAAAACGGTGGAGTGACCTGATATGACAACACTATCATACCAGGATTTAGTTACCATGGGTACCAAAGATGCAGAAAGTAAGAAATAGTCAATTTTGGAAAAGGTGCCATAAGTGCTAGAGTAGCAAGAGAAAGTAATCATATCCGGGTGCATGTTTCTCCAAGCATCAACTAATTGAGTTCAGTCATAAATGGTAGTACTTCCTTTCTAGACTGCTTATGAGCTGAATCGACTCCAGTTGATTTATCAACACTGATAAAGTTTCAGTTTAACCAGTTTATTCATCCCTCGAATATTCCAGGAGGTTATGTTCAGATCTGGAGCTGTCGGCATTTATAATAGGAAAGATGTAGACAAGTACAAGTCTGCCCTGAAGATAAAAAAAAACAAAAAAACCCTAAACAAAGCAACACAATAGTGCAAAAGAAAACAGGTGCACAGCGCGTAACATTAGAACACCAAGACAAACTAAACCAAAGTACGTTTGTGATTCATACTGGTGTGCACCCGATCCATCCCAGTTTAAACAGGCCTGGCTAATGTTCACGGCCGATCCATCCATACCTTGCAGAGGAGCAGCCAGAACAAACAAGCAAACAAACAAAAGAAAACAAAGCCGCTCTCTAATAATAAAACTAATAAAGTAGAAAAGTTAACTAAGAATGGATGGTCAGATATTATAAAATAACAACAGTAAATTACCACCACAACGAAAAAGAATTAAATCAGGCCATGACTCTTCTATACTCAAAGTATATTTGTTATTCACTGACTATATGGCCTGGAAGGAAATTACCCTTAAATCCAACATTACAATCATGACAACAGAAGCTTTACTGGTAAGTGAGCATTTGCCTTTCAGGTCGTAACGTTCTCTTGTCCATTTGGCTTGAGCTGTTGTACATATGAACTTGCCTCAGATGGATTAACAAAAATATGTCGGTCCCCTTGAAAGGTTATCAACATCCTTGCTGGGTAGATGAAGCCAAAACGGAGGTCCGGGATGCTAAGTGTTAACAGCTGTTTTTTTACCGGGTCAAACAACCTTCGTTGTGTTGGATTTATTGTTGACTTTGAAACATCCCGGGGTCTCCCGATTCTGTGGGCTCGCTCAATCACTATGGGTTCTGGGAAAGACTGAATCCCAAGCACCTCTGGGATCCACTTAGTTAGGAATCCACACATATCTTTGCCCTCGTCTCCTTCAAGGAGGCCCACCAAGCGAATATTATTTCTTTGGCTATTATTCTCCAGCTCTTCTACCTTGCGTGTTAGTGTCTCCAACTTCATTTCCAAAGTATTCGTAGCTTTCACATGTGGATTACAAACTCTCCAGGCATCAAAAAGGCCGAGATCTGAGCATAAGTCCATTGTAGCCTTTGCCATTTTTGAAGGTGGTTGAGATTTTGGTGGATTATAATCAGTTTCAGGACTCAGACCACAGTTAAAATCCCCACCAATTATTACGTGATTGGGACACACAGAGGAGGTTTCTGCCAGAAGGTTTGAATAAAACAATCTATCAAAAGTATTTGGTGCATAAACACTTCCTAATAGAATCTGTTCCCCATATAAAAGCCCAGTAATCAGAATAAATCGTTGTCTGCATCCCTTACAATAGTATTTAGAGTAATCGGTAGATTTTTATGGATCAATATTGCAACGCCTCTACTTTTAGAGTTAAAAGAGGAATAGTAAATTTGTCCCACCCAATCACGCTTGAGTGTGTTCAGAATCTGTGAGGTGAGTCTCTTGCAGTAATGCAATCTGCACTCTATCTTTTTTGAGTGAGGAAAATATTTTGCGTCTCTTAATAACGTGATTAATTCCCTTGACATTGAGAGTTTATGTTACTCATTGTAAAAGTTGTCAGTCATTGGACAAAGATTGTCAACCCAAAGCAAACAAAAAAGACCCATCATAATAAACACACTGTAAAAGATTTAACCCATGGTCTGGACTGGCCGTGAACAACACCATCATAAACGAATGGCAAAGGAACCCTTACACACACAACAAACTGCATGAGAATATAGGAATTAGGATAAACGTCAAAATATCACAAGCCAGAAACAAAACAAACAAAACGAAAAAGCCACCCACTGGGTGGTATTACAAGACCAGTGTAGCCAAAAGAAGTTTCACTCCACGGGAGAAAAAGAAAAGAAGACACCCCCGCTTCCCAAACCTGAATCAAATCGGGTTACTGTCAGTTGTGAAACAAAATTAAAGACTGAGTAAACAATCAGTACTGTATACTAGATATTGGCCCTAAAGCCACTTTAGGTACAAAGAATGAACAAATTTCTATTTTACCTTTAAACTGTCTCTTTTCCCTCAAGCTGCATTAAACACTGTGGACTTATGGCGAGCTGAACCAATGTCATGTTGTAAGTTAAATCCAACAGTGCCACAGTTTGTACGGGACAAGTATCAGTTGTCTTCCAGCGCATTGATGAAACTTTGTGCATCTTTAGGCGAATCAAACTTGTGTTCAGTGCCATTGTGATTCAGCACAAGCGTCGCTGGGTAGCGCATTCTGAAGCGGATGACCTTGTCAATTAAGGTTAACGTTTCTCACGGATCGCGTAGGAAAACTTCTGGTGTATAAAGATCCGCTGTCCGTCGTAGTGAAGTTCCGGGGCCGCTCTCACTGCTGCCATGATCTGTGGTTTGTCTCTGGAGTTGTGGAGCTTAATAATCACCGGCCTGGGGTGAGTCAATTTTAATGCGGGCTTTACCCGTGGAGCTGTTCCCCAGCCAGGCTTCAAAAAGCTGAATAGGACTCTCACCCTCTGCGCCTTCTTTCAGATTAATAATGCGGATGTCGTCGCGCCTGCTGCGGTTCTCTAAATCATCCAAGCTTTTTGTCATGATCCAGGGGCGATTCTAGGATCAGAGCTTTGGGGGTGCTGAGCACCCAGAGAGCTGCCCATCCAGGCAAGATCAACTTTACTCATCACGATGAGACGTTTTCCCCGTCTCTGTCAGTCCCTGCATCTTTAAATGTCTCCAGTTGTCCCGAGTTCCCTCTGTTCCTCCCTGTCCTCATCGTCTGTTGTCTTCGTCTCCGTTATCAGTCATCATAATTTTACAATCTCTGTGCAAGTCTGCAAATTTCTTTATTAAATCATAAGATTCTTAAATTCATCAAGTCTCTCTGTGCCTGGGTCCTCGTCACAAAACATGACATCACTGCTTTGTACATTTTAACACAATTTAAACCCACATTTGTGCAAGAAAAGCAAAACACCTTTTTGAAAAGTCTGTAACAAAACCATCAAATCTGATCAAGGTTATTTAAATGCTGCCAAAGAAGAATGGATTGGAATTTAAAAAATAAAAACTGATGATGAAAATGATGCTCACAGTGAGTAAAAAGTGAACTGAGAGCATTTTTTGGACAGAGATTCACTTTTAAAGTGTTCGTATAATATAATACAGATATATAAAAATACACTCCAAAAATAGAAGAGTGCTTGAAATGTACAAAATATTATTAAAAAATTAGATAAATGGAGACACCTTGGCCTCTGGTACAATGTATGAAAAGATCTTTACTGCACTTCCATGGCTTTGCAGATCTTTTATTTTCTTTTATCCTACGTCGCCTCAGCTTGAGGTTGGTAAATCTGTCACATTTTGGTGGTCAAGTCTCTCAAGCATCTTTCTCAACTGACATCACAGCCAGGTGCTGGAGTCGGCTTTGACCCATGGTCCTTCTCAGCCAGGTATGGAGCTGACTCAAGACACTAAACGACCTCTCACAGCTACAGCTGCTAACTGGGTTTGTTAGGGCAACCTGAATAACAGTTTTCAGTGTGGGGAAGATCTGATTATCCAGAAGATTGTACAATGTTAACATATCTGGGATGGAACCAGCCTCACTCTCGAGCTTCAAAAAGTTTTTGGCAACCGTGACTTCCTCTGACTGAAGCTCAGTATGGTGATGCAGTGCCAGGGCTGACAACCCAGTTTGTTTTGCAGACTCTGTATAGCAGCTTTAATACAACACAACTTCCAGATTGTGAGTAAAATTAGTTTGTTTTGTTTTTTTTCCTTTGCCGGATTAACAGTTTCTGCCTGTCACTGCTCCCTGTCTGTGTCCTCACCTGGTTCTTCCTGACCTTGTACTTTCTCCTCACGTTCCCTCTTTGGACTGACAATCATACACAAATAGATTGGATTCAATTAGATTAAAAAATACTATTAAGATCACCAACAAAGAGTCCTCTCAGTGTACTTTCAACCAAAAGGCAAATAACCAAACCACATGAACATCTAATAAAAGATATAAATATTGAAACTGATCCAACATTAATCTTTATTGACGGATGATTTGTTTTTACACTTTTACCTGACGTGGCTCCTTTTTTTGAAAAAACTTCCTCATATCCATTATGAACCTGACTGTCTCTGTACACACACACACACACACACACACACACACACACACACACACACACACACACACACACACACACACACACACACACAACAGCAGTTATAAGGTTAATGGGAATCCAGTCAGTTAGCTAGTTAGTACCTTGGGTTTAATATCGGCACATATGACAAAATAAGCAGCTTCTCTCATTCCTTTTCAAACAGGACAGTGGTAACAACAGCAGGCTACAGACAATGTTACGTTTTAGATTTTAAATAGGCTGTATACATTTCAATGGGAGCAACAGGGCGGTCAAATATCACTGATTTCACTACAGAGCAGGACGGATTGTAGGGCAGCAAACATCGTGGGGAAACACGTTTCCCACACTGCAGGTTACCTGGTGTCATGTTTTTCAGCTAAAAGAAACATGGTCTGACTCCTACCAACTGTACAAAGAGTAACGCAAGGTTAAAGGCAGCTAACATGTCCTGTTTTAAGCCAGGCTCTTCCACCTCCCTCTGCTGCGTCTCAGCCGCCATCGCTCTGGCAGCAACGGCGCCAGAGCCAGAGCAGGGGAGAGCTGGAACAAACCATTTTGGGAGGGGGGGTATCTATACTTTTGTTGTTAAAATGTTCCATCTCAATTAAGTACTGTATGCTTTTTGTATTTTTAGTAGTGTGTCCCACAAACAGCAAATATTGTCAAAAAAATAAGAAGTCTTTCGGGTGCTTTGATTCATTTTTGGGGGTGAAGCACCCCCCAAAAATGGGCTAAAATCGCCCCTGCCATGATCTTAATCTTCTCCTCAGCTTCAGCCAGTCTTCCCGCGAGGTCAGTCACCCCATCTTCCTACATCTGAGATTCTCTGCTCTGCCTCCGTGATGCGTTTGGAGACGTTTTCCAGCGAGGACGAAATGTTGCTTGCTGTGAGGTGGAGGCTGAGCTGCAGAGGTTAACTTCACACAGAGTTTATACAACAAAGAGCGCTTCTATGTGACAAAAGAAAGTCACTAAGATGCTGATCTCCATGACGATCCTACAAACAGACGCTAAGCCGGGGGCGTTTTCCCACAGTGAGCACCTTAAATAGGACGCTGACAGGTGATAGATGAGCGCTGGGTGCCAGAGGGCATTCCAGCTGCTGTCATCATCAAACTGAAGACTCTTTGTGCTGAGTGATAGAACACGATATTCACTTCATGTTATATAAAGTTATAGCATGCAGGCCAGAGGCACTGATGTAATCACACCTTCATACCTTTGAAAAACAGAATCTGATGGGTTTCTGCAGATGTGACTGTAAAGTGGTGAAAACATGAACATATTAATGCACTCTGCATGTTTTCCTCTAAACCATGTTTTTATGCGTAAAATGCTTTTCCACACACGCCCATTTCAACCCAACTGTGTTTACTTCAATACAGACAATACAGACTCGACGGCAGCTTTGAAGCTGAAAAACTAGTTCATGCATTTATTACTTCCAGGCTGGACGACTGTAATTCATTATTATCAGGAAGTCCTAAAAACTCCCTGAAAAGCCTTCAGCTGATCCAAAATGCTGCAGCAAGAGTCCTGACAGGGACTAGAAAGAGAGCAGATTTCTCCTGTTTTGGCTTCCTGTTAAATCCAGAATTCAAAATCCTGCTCCTCACATACAAGGTCTTAAATAATCAGGCCCCATCTTATCTTAATGACCTTGTAGTACCATATCACCCTATTAGAGCACTTCGCTCTCGCTCTGCAGGCCTACTTGTTGTTCCTAGAGTATTTAAAAGTAGAATGGGAGGCAGAGCCTTCAGTTTTCAGGCCCCTCTTCTGTGGAACCAGCTTCCAGTTTGGATTCAGGAGACAGACACTATCTCTACTTTCAAGATCAGGCTTCAAACTTTCCTTTTTGCTAAAGCATATAGTTGTCCTTGTCCTGTCTTCCTGTCCCCAGGACTCAACCCCAGAGAAGCAGAAGAAAATGGATGAAATTAACTTTTTAAAATGAGAGTCTATAGGACTGACTCACTGCTGGAGCTTCTAGTGGATGTCAGAGGAACTGCAGGCTTAGGGAGGGGCAGCTGTGTGTGTTGATGGATGTAACGAGTGTAACGGGAAAGAAGCAAAAATTCCCCTCAAACAACGAGAGAAGTTAATAATGGAGGAATGTGCTCTCTGTGTCTCTGCAGATCAGCTGAGGATCTGTCAGAGCAGCCGGGTCAGGACGAAGATTTGGTCTCAGCTGCTGTCGTGTTCAGACAGATAACATGGAAACATGAAGCCTCTGAGCTCTGCCGTGCCTCACACGGAAAACGTCTCTCCCGTTTGTGTCTCATGAATCAGAATCAGAGAGACTTTATTGATCCCAGAGGGACACTGAGCGGTCACAGCAGCACACATACAACAAACGCCAAGCATTCATATAACATGAAGTGTAGAAACAGAGATATCAATAGATACATATTGAGCTACAGATATAGGGCTAAACATGAATATACATAAAAATATAAAAGGACAAAAATATGTGTGTAAATATATGTCATGGTGTGCAAAAGTGCCGAATGAAGTCGGAGAAAAGAATTCAAGCTGGAGGTAGGACATTGTGGACCACGGCCCTCCCCTCCAGCCCTGCCCTCCCCGACCCTCCCCCCTAATCCTGCCCCTGTACCTGCAGTTCAGCCCACCTGAGAAGCTTTAAAAGCAGCGACCTCCTCACTCTCTCCTCACTTCTCTCCTGCTCCTTCCACCGGAGAAGACAGACTGACAAGCACCTCCTCTTTTCTGCTCCATCACTATGACTACCATGATGCTCTCACGAGGCTCCATCGGTGGAGGCTTTGGCAGCAGCCGTTCATCCAGAAGCATGAGCTCATACAGCGTTGCTGGAGGAGGCGGTAGTGTCAGGGTTTCACAGGCCGGGAGAACCTTCGCCGTTGGTGGCGGCCTCGGTGGAGGAGCTGGTGCAGCTTTCAGTGCAGGTGGAGGATTTGGTGCAGGTGGAGGATTTGCTGCAGGTGGAGGATTTGGGGGTGGCTTTGGCGGAGGAGCAGGGATGGACGACAGCGTCATCGGCAACGAGAAGTTCACCATGCAGAACCTGAACGACCGTCTCGCCAACTATCTCACCAAAGTGGCGTCGCTGGAGAAGGCCAACGGCGAGCTGGAGCTGAAGATCAAGCAGTTCGTGGAGACGAAGGCTGGCCCGGCCGCCAGGGACTACAGCGCCTTCTACGCCACCATCGCCGAGCTGCATGCCAAGGTGAGGAAACGGGGCAGATGGTGTTCAGGGGTCTCAGCTCCTATTGGTCCACATTTTAAAGTTTACATTTATGAAATCACATAATGTTTTATGAAAAGACATAAAAATAAAGTTTGAAATTGCATGGAAGCTCAAGTGAACAATGTTTTGTTGTGCCTGAAAAACTCATATTTAAAGTTGGAGAAAACCTACATTTGATTTTTCTTGTTTTTAACAAATCCACTCACAGTGCAGTCCAGAAAGATGTTTGCACTGCTGGGGCTTCATTCATACTTTTACAATTTAAAAAAAGCACTCGAACCTTCTGGTGATTTTGAGAAAGAATAGAAAACCTTTGTAATCACAGCAGCTTTTGACCGAGAGGCTGGAAAGAAGAGTAGTGTCAGTAATCTGGTGGGAGGCTCCCAGTGAGGGGATGGAGATCTGAGGTGAACCACACCTGTGTGAGAGTGCTCCGAGTGAAGCAGCCACGCCCTCCAAGACTGATGTCACCTGTAAACCAGTCACTTGTTTTTGGTCTTCGTTTGGCTCCAACAGGAAACACGAGCTTTGGTTTTTCACATTAAAGAAGCTGCTGCGACTGATGGGCGTGTTACGACGTGAAGAGATCTGATTGGCTTTGTTGTTATTCTCTGTAATGTTTGATTTATTAACCCTTCTTTACTGAATGGCATCATCTGATTAGCATTATTGATAATCTACCATTGATTGATTTCCCTTTTTTTGTGGCTCTGTGCTGGTTTTCAGATCCAGGATGCCATCATCGCCAAAGGTACCGTCATGTTGAGCATCGACAACGCCCGGCTCGCATCAGACGACTTCAGGTTGAAGTCAGTGGCTCCTTTTTTTTCTTTTTTTACCTTTTATTTCTCTTCATGTGTTCTTTGTACTTTCTTGCTGCCGTTTTCTTCTGACAGAAAAATGCTCTGAAATAGACGTCCTGACAGTGAAAACCTCCCTACTGTGATATTGCCTCTCTTCAGCCCCCTCTGCTGTCTGCTGGTAGAAAAACATCAAGAACAGACAAACTCCTCAGTCTGATTTTTTGATTTTCTCTCATCCAGAAAAATCCCCCAAACATCGTCCAGCAAGAGCAAAAATTAGACTTAGATTAGATAAACATGAGAACTCATTGGAGCTCATTTGTTAGAATTTAAAGATGATTTTAGCAGATGTTTCTCAGAAAGTCTAAGATTCATTTCTCTTTATTAAAGTTTATTTGAACATTTAACTGTTTAATCCGTAGAAACGAGCCTCAAGATTACTAAAAGAAAAAAATAGAGTTCTGGTTTTTGTCTCGAAATCAGCACAAACACCAAATGCTGATAAAAGTTATTCACAGAATTGTTGTTTGGATTTTATTCATCAGAACTAACCCAGCACTAAGGGCAGCACGGTGGCACGGTGGTTAGCACTGTTGCCGCACAGCAAGAAGGTCCTGAGTTCAATTCCAACATCAGGCCGGGGTCTTTCTGTGTGGAGTTTGCATGTTCTCCCCGTGTTTGCGTGGGTTCTCTCCGGGTACTCCGGCTTCCTCCCACCATCCAAAGACATGCAGCTTGTGGGGATAGGTTAATTGGATAATCCAAATTGTCACTAGGTGTGAATGGTTGTCTGTCCCTGTGTGTTGGCCCTGTGACAGACTGGCGACCTGTCCAGGGTGTACCCCGCCTCTCGCCCTATGACAGCTGGGATAGGCTCCAGCGCCCCCCGCGACCCTGAAAAGGATAAGCGGAAGCGAATGGATGGATGGATGGAGAACTAACCCATTATTGTCTGTGTCTTTAACTTTAACAGGTACGAGAACGAGCTGGGGATGCGTCAGTCGGTCGAGGCCGACATCGCCGGGCTGAAGGCGTTGTTGGGAGAGGTGGACGTGGCCAAGACTGACCTGAACATGCAGATCGAAGCCCTGACGGACGATCTGGCAAGCATGAAGAAGAACCACGAGGAGGTAAGCAGATCCGTCTCACACGCAATGTTAAAACATACTGGTATCCTTAGCCCCGCCTCCCTGTCCTTTAGGACCTGGTGTCCATGCGCACTCAGATGAGCGGTCAGGTGAATGTGGAGGTGGACGCTGCTCCTCAGCAGGACCTCAACAAAGTCATGGAGGAGATCAGAGAGCACTACGAAACCGTTTCCGCCAAAGCGCTCAAAGACGCAGAGGGCTGGTTCCAGGCCAAGGTACGTCAGCTTTCTGCTATTCAACAGAAACCTGCAGCAGCTCGTTTTTGTTCACTACTTCCTCTTTTTCTTCTTTCAGTCGGAGGTCCTCACCAAGGAGGTGGCAGCCACAGAAATGACATTGAAGACATCAACCGTGGAAGTAAAGGAAGTGAAGAGTCAGCTTCAGGCTCTGGAGATTGAGCTCCAGTCTCAGCTCAGCATGGTGAGATGAACCGTTTAACTCATAATTACATCAATACATTTTTAATAATAACTTTATCTAATGAGAGCAACTCATTAAAAATGTCAAACGGTTAATGATGAGCTTGAACATCAGTGGTCCAAGCATCGAGCCCTATGAGCAGGTAACATACTGTTAGCTAACATTAGCCAGAGGAAAGCCAGCTCAGGGTCAGTTCTGATCCCTGAAAATAAACAAGAATACAGCAGCCACCAGTCTCTCTAATGTTAGTGCCCGAGGCTGCTGGACAGAGGGAGTTAGAAGAGGGCACAGAGGGGTCCTCATTCAAAATGTCAAAGGACAAAGTCAAAGAACAGGAATTGTGAGGGTCCTAAGTTCTGGGTTTTAGAAAATCCTCCCTGGGGAGTAACATCAGGCTGGTTCAGTTACATCTTCACATCGTGGCCTCGTTTCCTCTGATTCCTAAAATCCTGAGTCGCAGAGAGGTGGCTGAAATGTAGCCCAATGTCACGACCTCATCCACAGGTAGAGCTTCTGTCTCTGACCTGCTCATGTTTTTACAGAAAATGTCCCTTGAAGCCCAACTCGCCGAAGTCCAGGGCAGCTACGGCATGAAGATGGAAGGATTCCAGATGAGGGTGAGTTCTGCTCTCATGGGGTCGCATCCAAATGTTCCGTCAGCTGCTTTCAGCTTTTACACTCACACCGGGTTCACCTGTGCAGGTGAGCAGTCTGGAGGAGCAGCTGGTGCAGCTCAGAGCAGACCTGGAGAGGCAGGGACAGGAGTACCAGATTCTCCTGGACATCAAGACCAGACTAGAGCTGGAGATCGCCGAGTACAGGAGGCTGCTCGACGGAGAGGGAGGCGGGTAAGAAGAGCTCACCAGGACGGCCTCGGCTCTCTGTGGCCCTGCTCTCTCCTCCTTCTCCTTACAGAGGTTACTTGGAAAACTTAAATATACAGAGGAAATATCCTTAGTTTTAGTGTTACCATCGGCTGCTAACATTAGTTCAATCTGGAACGTCCTGATCAATGTACCTTTAATGGTACATTGTGTAATTCCCCTCTGTAAAATAGAAGTAAACTGTTCACCACAGTTTTCTGAATATGCAGAATTTAAGCTCCTCGTTAGCTTAGAAGAAAAAGAGTGTTTATCTAAGGAGCCTGACAGTGTCCAAACTCACATTCATGTTCTTCCTGTCCTGCTGGTCACAGGAAGTTGCACTGCCTCTTTGTGCCCTCTTGTGGTGCAAACTGGCATTACACAAAACCACCGTCTGGCACTCGTTTTTACTTCAGTTTGTAGATGTTTTGGCTTCTGCTCATTTTGGTCAACTGATGTTGGAAACTTGGGAGTTGCACTACAGCACCTACCTGTAAACGTGTGAGCGGGTTCTGCTTTTCAGACGAGCATCTCTGACCAGCTTTGTCTCATTTCCCACGCAGATCTTTGCTCTCCTCCTCTACCTCCACCACAACCAAAACAATCATCACAAAGGTTGTGGAGGAAACCATCTGAGGCCAATCACGTGTCTGCCTGCCCGGGGTTGGAGTCGGATCTCCACCTTTCTTCACCGTCCTTCATGCTGGGCGAGTGCACACCTCCACCTGAAGATCGCTTCTCACCTTCACATCATACCAGTTTCCTGCTTCACAGGAAACCACAGGCGGTCTAAAGATGGAGGGTTTGTGAGGGGAAGCATTTTCTTGGCTTATGCTGGTGAAACTTTACTGCTGTGCTTGCAGGTCTTCTGTGTTCCGCTTCAACAAATAAAACGCAACAAAACCCAAAAAGTGTCTGAAATGAATGTCTGTGCTCACAAACTTCCGCGTTACTCAAACGAAACGTCTTTATTCTCAAATATCAACCAAAGGCAGTAAAAAGTATTTTTAAAACACACCTTCACATCCTTTTCACCTCATAGCAACTGTTTCTTCTGCTTCATGAACAGAAATTCAAAACATATACATCTTTGCATCAGCTGTTAAAGAAATCGATCACAGTAAGATGAACTACTCCAGCTTATTATTCACAATCATCCATATTTTTATGGCACAGCTCTTACTCTGAGAAGGTGGATACCTGCAGGATGTTTCAAAAACTAGTTCTCAGCATTTTTGCTGGACATGTTTCGGCGTTAGAGACCGAACAACAGCAGCTCCTACCTGCAGTTCCTCTGGTGTCCAGCAGAGGCAGCAGTGAGTCAGTCCCCATAGACTCCCATGTTAAAGCTTTTGAGTTTGTTTCCATACAACCTGTTTGGTCTCAATAGATAAACCACCCCCCCCCCCCCCCTTCATGACTCTGTGAGGACGGCAGACTTCCTGTTTCTGAAAACAAGCCGACACATTACAGCAGAAACAGACGGAAACTGCAACATGTATCATTAGTTTCTTTATTAACTTTCTTCCAGTACAAGATGCTCAATTGCCTCCACCTTCTGTTTCTCTTTTTTTAACTTTTATTACATTTTATTTTGTAGGAATGACATAATCAATAGATTTGTACACAGTGAGCGATCTAGACGGGAGGGGAGGGGGGGGTTGGGCTCCTTTGTGCTGATGATGAATTTTGGTCCTCTGGAGCCCAACAACGGTAAAAACTGACTTTAACAAATTATTTAAAATAATAATAATAATAATAATAATAATAATAAACCGTCACGTGATTATCATCAGCAACAAAAAGACGCCTGCCGTGTCCCGATCAATCAATACTGCTCAATAAAAACGTGGAAAAGATCAAAGAGTTTAACAGTACATCCACATCCTGCGAGTACCCACACCTGCAAGTAAAATACTAGTAAACTGGCAGGAAGTACTCTCACCTGAGTTTAAGTACTTTGACTGCCAAAAACACAAATGGACGAACCTGAAGAGGTCAGACCCCGTTCACCGAGAAATGCGACGTTTCTTCTTTTCACATAAAAACTACAACGCTGTAACAGAGTCGGTCCAAGGTCAGATTCACGCGAGCTCGCAGACACGAACGTCGTACACTTATGAGAATACTGAAGGCTCTGTTAGGGGCTTCATGTTGCAGCTGTGGCTCAACCTCATGACCCACTACACCCGTTTATCGCCCACAAGGTTACCCTCGAGAATCAATGAGAAAAATCAAAACTGGAAGAACAGCGAGCTTCCCTTTCCACGAGCGGGACCGCTGATCGCTCTGCTGTCAGTGAACGCCACGCATTCAAGTCACTTCTGGCTGACAAGTATAAGAGAAAGAAAACAAAAAAAAAAACAAAAAAAACTAACAATCCCCCGGCTGGACAGAATAGGCACAGAGATTCCACCGAGTTTCAAAATAAAAGCCTAGTGTAGACCAAACCATTCCAGCTAGTTTGTAGGTTTTACTACAACAGCAACACTGTAAAAAGTTACAGTTCCTGTAAAAAAAAATCTGAGCTCTGATCAGTAACTAAGTTTGTGATCAGCTTCTATATTTCTAACTTTAGAGATGTTGCACAAATGGAAGAACGCAGTCTTACATATTTGTTTAATATGTGCGTTGAAGGACATGTCCTGGTCAAAAATGACTCCAAGGTTCCTCACAGCGTTACTGGAGGCCAAGGTAATGCCATCCAGAGTAAGAATCTGATTAGATACCATATTTCTAAGCTTTTCAGGGCCGAGTACAATAACCTCAGTTTGATCTGAATTAAGAAGCAGAAAGTTAGCGGCCATCCAGGTCTTTATGTCTTTAAGACATTCCTGCAGTTTAACTCATTGGTGTGTGTTATCTGGCTTCATGGACAGATAGAGCTGGGTGTCATCTGCATAGCAGTGTAAATGTATGCTATGTCTTCTAATGATGCTGCCTAAGGGAAGCATGTATAATGTAAACAGAATTGGTCCTAGCACTGAACCCTGTGGAACTCCATAATTAACCTCAGTGTGTGAAGAGGACTCTCCATTTACATGCACAAACTGGAGTCTATTAGATAGATATGATACAAACCACTGCAGTGCAGGTGAAACGTCTTCAAGCAACTTAAAGAAGTCCAGACGCTTTTCTTTGCAAGCTCCTTTGACTCTTCAAATAAACCTCTGCAGATGATCTGTTAGCTGTTTGACAACTACTCTTTCAAGGATTTTTGATATGAAAGGAAGGTTGGAGATTGGCCTATAATTAGCTAAGACTGCTGGGTCTAGAGATGCTTTTTGAGTAAAGGTTTAACTACAGCCAGCTTGAAGGCCTGTGGTACATAGCCGATTATTAGAGGTAGGTTGATCATATTTAAGATCGAAGAATTAATTAATGGCAGGACTTCTTTGAGCAGTTTTGTAGGAATGGGGTCTAAAAGACACGTTGATGGTTTGGAGGAAGTAATTATTGAAGTTAACTCAGAAGCATCAATTGGAGAAAAAGAGTCTAACTTAACATCAATGGTACTAAGAGTAGCTGTAGATAATATTACATCTGTGGGATGATTATTGGTAATTTTTTCTCTAATGATAAAAATGTTATTTGTGAAGAAGTTCATGAAGTCATTACTAGTTAACGTTAAAGGGATGGTTGGCTCAACAGAGCTCTGACTGTTTGTCAGCCTGGCTACAGAGCTGAAGAGAAACCTGGGGTTGTTCTTATTTTCTTCAATCAGTGATGAATAGTAAGATGTTCTGGCTTTGCGGAGGGCTTTCTTATAAAGCAGCAAACTATTTCTCCAGGCTGATCTCTTTGCAGGGACGGTGGAGAGCACAGCAGACTCGTGAGATATTTCACAGAAACCTGAATGAATCAGAACTGCAGCCGATATTGTTCGGGTCACATAGATTTAAGTTACAGAGGAAGGATAAAGCTTCCATCAGTTATCAGCGACAACACAGAGTGACTGGACTACGAAGCCCGATTCTAGCGCGCTGTAGAATGGGAGGCTGGGATTTTGGACCCTTTCGTGTTCCTTTAGAGCGTACCGAGATGGCGTGTCAGTGCCGTGAGTGTGCAGTTTTCGGTAAACGGGGTCACGGTCTGTCAGGAACTGCTGGTCTGAGTCAGTAAAAAACAGGAAATACAAAAATGAAGTACTCAAACTGTTGGTCTCTTAAGTATTTGTGCTTGTTAAGGTCTCCAAAAATAAGTCCTGGTACTCTACAGTCAGTCCAGTTTAAAGATTATCTACAGCCCCACCCACCCGCCACCCCAGACACACGGTATATAACGTGTATGCACACACAGACACTTGCATAAGAGCAAATGCGTCAGTCCGCCCTGCCCACAGATAAAATGCAAAAAGAGCACAAAAGGTATGAAAATGTAAGAAAAACTCATGAGGAAAAGCTTTATATATCGTATTTATAAAAAAAAAAAAAGGAATAATACTTTGTTTTTCCGGAGGTTAAAGGGTTTGCAGTTAGCTACTGTCACTGCCCACGGCGCTGCTGCCGCCGTCACTGCTGGTGCTCGCCGTGTCCGCTCGCTCTCGCTTGTGGATCTGCTCGTGTGCTTTGAGGTGGCCCGACTGGCTGAAAGTCTTCCCGCACTGGGGGCAGGCGTACGGCCGCTCGCCCGTGTGGATCTGCTGGTGCGCCTTCAGGTGGCCGAGACGGCCGAAGCTCTTCCCGCACTGCGTGCAGCCGAACGGCCGCTCGCCCGTGTGGATCTTCTCGTGGGTTTTTAAGACGCCCGAGTTGCTGAAAGTCTTTCCGCACTGCGAGCAGGTGAAGGGCTTCTCGCCGGTGTGGATCTGGACGTGGTTGCGGTAGCTCGTCTCCTTGGTGAAGCTCTTGCCGCAGTGCTGGCAGCAGTACGGCCGCTCGCCCGTGTGGCTCAGGTGGTGCGCCTTCAGCTCCTTGGACTGGCTGAAGCTCTTGCCGCAGGTGGTGCAGATGAACGGGCGCTCGCCGGTGTGCAGCCGCTGGTGTGAGCGCAGGTCGTCGGCTTTGGTGAAGCCTTTGGGGCAGTGGGCGCAGACGTACGGCTTCTGGCCTGTGTGGATGAGCTGATGCCGCTTGAGGTTGCCCGCTTGGCCAAAGCTCTTGCCGCACTGTGAGCAGGTGTACGGCCGCTCGCCCGTGTGTATGCGCTGGTGCGTTTTCAGGTTTCCCAGCGTGCTGAAGTTTTTCCCGCACTGCGTGCAGGAGAATGGTTTTTCACCCTGCATGTTGCGAGGTTTCCTCACCGTTGGGCTCTGTGTTTTAGTCGTGACCACCAGACTCCCTCCTGCCCTTCCTGCCGCCATCATCGCCTCTGTGGAGGACTTCCCCACGTGTGTGGGCTGCAGCTCGTACAGCGCCCCCCCTCCGAACTCAGCGTCCGGTTTGCCGATGCTGTCCAAGTGCAGGGAGTCGGGGCGGAGCTTGTTGAGCTCCGTGCGCAGCTCGGCCATGTGGATGGACTCGAGGCCGTTGTGCTGCAGGTGGGCGGACATGGCGTTGGTCTCGGGGTACTCCGACTTGAGCGCGCTCAGATCGGTGGTGTAGTAACACTGTAGGTCCACGTGGTGGTCCGACTTGATGTACTCCAGAGTGTCAGTGACCTACAACAAGAAAACAGCTGCAGTCACATCTGCTCAACCTGAGCATCGAGCACATCAGGTCTGCTGACCAACATTTTATTAGTGAAGAAGTTATGAACGTTAAACGTTAACGTTAAAGGGATGGTTGGCTCAACAGAGCTCTGTTTGTCAGCCTGGCTACAGAGCTGAAGAGAAACCTGGGTTGTTCTTATTTTCTTCAAACAGTGATGATTTCTTATAAAGCAACAAACCGTTTCTCCAGGCTAAATGATAAAGAACAGCAAATCAGCCTCTGATTTCTGGTCTGCTCTCAGCGACAAAACCTCAAGGAAGACAAGAACTGTGACCTTCAGCTGCTGATGCAGCAGATGTTCATGCACTCATGTTTGATGCTGTTCTGCTGTTTTCACACTGCTGCGTGTCTGCACTCTGTTCTCAGACAAATCTTTGCATTTCTCTGCTCTTTGTTGCTATTGCTCAACTGACTCTACAGTAAACTGCATGATAAAAGACTACAGAGGAAGCATCACTGTCAGTACTAGACAGCATTAATGTGGGCGGGGATTCAATCACACCCTTTCTGTCCACACAGACCTGCAGCTTTTATGAACCCCCACTAGATCTTGGAAGACTTCCTACAAGACGTCAGTGTGTGTGGGACGTTCACATCGCGGGCCTGAGATACCTCCATGGACGGCTCTTTGTGCACTTCCAGTTTGCAGGTGCTGGATTTTATACGCCTGTGCCACTCAGGCTTAAAAACACCTGAGTTCACAGAGGCGTGGCCCACACAGTGTGAGAATGACTTTATTGTGAATTCAGCTGTTTAAAAGGACAAATTTCACATGGCTGTGATAAAAACACACTGAGAGAGTCTTGTGTGACCGACCTCCATGAAAGGCTGTCTGAGAGTTTCAGCCCTGATCTGCTTTCAGACCTCGGACAATGACGCAGCAGCCTCACCACGATTCATCAAATAACTCGATTATTCAAACTAACAGTTTTTGCTTCGATAGCGAGAATGCCGACACGCTCGACTTCCTTCATTGCAGCCACCATGTGCTTCTTTAAAGGCGCTCACACACACACAGCCAAAACTAAGGCATGCATCTTATTTTAACATCACTGTACTTGTAATTTCTTACGAAGATGTTTTCTTTAAAAGAAACATAGCAGATAAATACAAAATGAAATGTTTTTTATAGATAACACTGCATTTTCAAAGACAAAAGTATCCAATTACTCAATCAATAGAATACCCGATTACTAAACTGATGGCTAGCCTCAGGGCTAAAGCTCAGACTCTGCTTCATATCAGGGGTGGGCGATATAAACAATATAAATTTGGCCAACGATAGAAATTTTGACTATACCGCTCTATCGCGATAGCACATGTTGATGATGTCATCAAGCTGCGCTTGTTTTGGTCAAAAGCATCGCAGCGGTTACAACCATTATCATCTGCAAATGATGGCGGGCGACAGTCATAGCAAAGAGATGAAGCACATTTGAAATATGGGGAAAGCCAAAAACTGCGCTTCCTCCACTTCCGTAACATTGATTCATTAATGCTGAATTCTCTCGCAGCTGCTCTGTTCCCATGTTGTTTCAGTATATTAATAACTAACCTCGTATTGTGGATGAATAATCTCAGTTGTTCTCCTGACTGAAGTTTGGCCCGTGTACAGCATCCTGCTATGCGACTGCATTTGTCCCTGACCACCAGAATCCCTCACGTTAACTTTTATCGAGTGGAAAAAAAGTTGGCTTCATCCTCCAGCTTCACTGTGCTAATGTTATGCTAACATAGCTGTGTCGCTAGCAATCACGTAGCACAACATTATATACCAGCTAGCCCAACTTCAGTAACCCTACAAACGCCGCTGCTGTTTAGTTTTCTGTCTTCATTTATGTTTGAAGTGATAACAGAGCTGTACGTTTGATTTTTTTCAGAAATCTCTCAGTCAGAACATGCTATGAAATGTTTAGGTGGAAACTAGCGAGCTAACTTCCTGTTAACTTCTAACTCCTTTAAATTTAATAAATTCTGTTTTCATGGATGTTAAACTTAATAGTTACACCTGCTAAAGCAGCAACGCTGATGATTTAATTAAAGATGAAAGAATTTAGACGTTTTTAACTCTCAGTGTTCGTTTGACTATGGGACCTGAAGAAGACGGAGTTTTGGACCCAGATTACTCCGCGAAGCTCCTCCCTACGGCAGCCGTAATGTTCTGACGATCCATCAAACAGTGCAGCTTACCAAAGTTGTACTAAAACATTTTTTAACAGATTTCTGCCAAAATCGGTTCGAGGTCAGTAAGCACAACCAGAATTCATACATAAGGCACACTCTCGATTTTTGAGAACATTAAAGGATTTTAAGTCCTTATAGTGAAGAAAAGAATATATCGTGATATATATCGTTACCGCACATGCTTCAAATTATATCGCGATATGGATTTTAGGCCATATCGCCCCTACTTCATATTCAAATAAGTGTTCAGAATGATGCAGTGTGTGGTTTGTCCCTCTGAGCTGTTTAAATGAGATAAACAGGAGTGGGATCAGCTCAGGTGTTTGCTTTAAAAGGATTTGCAGTCGTGAGCCCGATGATGAGGAGAAGCTGAGAGTCCTCTCGGAGCTCCTCGCAGCGACGGCTCCCAGCTTCGTCTAACAACAGTTAGACGACAGTTTGGTATAACCTCAGCTCCCTCCATGCCACAGCAACAGACCTGCAGCGGCTCACTGAGGTTCTTCCTGATCCGAGGAAAACAGCATTTTCTTACTGAGCAGCTTAAATGTGGAACCATCTACACGAAGAAGGAACCTTCATCATAAAAACATCATCATGAACACAGTGAAGGACACCAGCGGAGGGAAGCCACTTCATGTTGTGGGTCATCTACGATTTCCTCCATCGCTGACCCGACTCACAAAAGAGAAAAGTCACAACAACCATGTAAGACAGCAACACAACAGCAGACACTACTAAACTGCAGAGAACCTATTATGCACTTTGAGCAAGAACCACAGCCTTCTGATTGGTAGGGAGACAACCAATCAGAAGGTCAGTGGGCTGAAGTGCCCTCGGGCAAGATACTGAACCCAGAGTGCGAGAGTGGGAATGTTAGACAAGGTGATTAGGCACAGGAAAGAGTGTTTGTAAATGAGGGTTGTAGTAAAAAGTCAGATAATAAAAACCCAGATTATCATTAATTGTGGTTCAATTCAGTCTGACAGTGTTGCTATGAATTATGCAATGGAAATATCTCCTTTCATAAATGAACCCTCAAGTGTTTACTACACTAAAGGAGCTCATAAAGCAGGGGTGTCCAACTCCAGGCCTCGAGGGCCGGTGTCCTGCAGGTTTTAGATCACTCCCTGGGTCAACACACCTGAATCACATGATTAGTTCATTACAACTTCAGGAGATTTAAATGAGCTGTGTTGGATCGAGGACACCGGCCCTCGAGGCCTGGAGTCCCCCCATCCCTGTCATAAAGGAAGCACTGAGGCCCTTTCCTTCATATACAAACAGCTCTGACTCCAAGTCATCTCCAAAATGCTCTGATCTCCTTACACAGCGGTCTCCAACTTTTTTTGCGCCATGGGCCGGGTTTATGCCCGACAATATTTTCACGGACCGGCCTTTAAGGTGTCGCGGATAAATACAACAAAATAAAACTAGTACCGGCACCGAAAAAAAGAAGATTTATTCATAACACACGTGAAAAGACCCAGGAAAACCGAGTAAACGATCAAAACAATAACAAAATAACGCTGAAAACCGATAAAAACCCTGAAAACCAGACATTTCACACATAAGCCTCAACTCGCACGGCCCGGTACCAAATGATGGGTCCAAGGCCCGGGGGTTGGGGACCGCTGTCCTAACAGGTTTCAACTTTGGGGATAAATCACCAGAGTTCTGTGAACGTCATCACAGGAGCTTCTCTTAGTACAGCTGTCGTCAGATCAGGTCCAGAGTCTCATAAAGGGAGAGCACGTCTAAAAACACTACAACTTCTCAAATATGGCAAAAATTAAACTCAGTTATTCAAGTCACAGTTATCACTTCGTTGTGTTGCTCTTACCACTTTTAATAACCTCTGTATGCTTTGGTTTACTCACAGGGCCTCCTCACACTCCTCTGACCCTCAGGTGTGCGACAAGTTACCTGCCAACCACACACCTGAGCCCTGAGCTGACCCCTGGGCTCCTCCTGCTTTGGCAAAATTCTCAGGGTTGCAAATTTACTGAATTTTAATCTCTGCCGTGATTTTGTCTCCCCGTACTTAATTAAACACGATCAACCAATAGTGACAATTCATTCTTCCTACATGAGCCAATCACAGCTGTCCCCTGCACACCAGATTAAAGTCAGATAAACAAACAGGACGCAACCAAAAGCCACAGCGGAAGGTGAAGCACTCGCAAAGAGCGTAACTGATTGCACCGTCCGACAAAACATGACAACCTGCAGCATAACAGCCGCACGAAGGCCGAGGAAAACAAGGCAGCAGCTGCAATCGTGAAGCGCCCGACATCACCTCAGATGTCCATAAAGGTGAGAGCGTCCATCGCACTAACAACATGAAGTGGACGCACACTCACAGCGCACCTCGGATGGATCGCAAAACTTCTACAAAGATACCACCAACAACAAAACACACGCCACATCTTTATATAATATATTCAGACCTTTCAAACACAACAGAAGCAAAAAAAAAAACAAAAAAAAAAAAACAGCTTGGCGTTGACGGCGTCTGAGTTGGACTGAGCCTTTTACGCTGCTCTGACAGGATAAACAACCTCAGGGTTTCTGTTACATCAGCAGAACTTTAAATGGACTCTGGTGGGCGCTTTTATTCACAGAATGTGAAAAACTTTATACCCAATTTATGAAGATACTTTGAAAAAGCACGAATGACAATAACGATAATAACACAATAACAGCGTCGTCGCTCTCAGCTGCCGGCCTCTGGCGTTTTACCTGGGAGATGTAGTCGAACACTGAGCTCGGCTCGTAGTGCAACTTGTAGTCCAGCTCTGTTACGTCACTGTGGTGAAACGGCCCCAGGTGGTGGTTCCCGTGGTGCTCAGACTTGATGTAGTCGAGGCCACTGATCTCCATCTTGATCTGGTCCTGGCCCAGCTCGGCGGTGGACAGCGGCTGGATCTCTGACAGGTCCACGGTCCTGATGGGCTCCAGGTCACAGTCCTCCGGCTCGCTCTTCACGCACGGCAGCATCACCAGCGGCTCTGCGATCTCCGCCGCCAGTGAACTGAGCGTGGGCGTGGGACAGTCGGAGGAGAGGAGGGCCAGAGTGGGCGTCGGGGTTGAGCCGACGGGCCCGGCACCGCAGTCCACCTGCAGGGAGGAGTCCAGCGGCAGGGGAGGCGAGCCGCATTCGGGGGGCAGGCCCAGGCTCAGGCACTCACTCTCCAAGTCTGTCATGGTGAGGGGGCGGAGCTAATCCTCCTCACCTGCTCCGTTTCAACACCTGAGGTATCGCTGAGGTTGGTAAAAGTCCTCCTCCTCCTCCACTCCCCTCCTGCTGGTGAAGTCTGCTGGCCCTCACAGGAGGAGGGGCTGGGGGGGTGGGGGGGGGGGGGTTGGGAGTCCCTGAGAGCGTCCTCTGGAAAACGATGACGTAGTGAAAGATCAGCCAGATGTCAGCAGGTACGGCTGACCATCACGAGCCTGTAGAGAGAAGACAGAGGAGTTGCTTACCATGACAACAGCAGCTAAAGCCAATCAGAGTGACATGAGGAAACCCCCAACACTGCAGCACCTCTGAGCATGAAAGCCAGGTATGCAAGCATAGTTTGAAACCAGGATTCCCTGGGATTCCCCCCGCCCCCCAGGGGCTTGAGGCCACCACCGTTAGTGTCCGGCCCTGGCGCCTAATGTGTGGCGACTGGTGAGACTCTACTGAGGTTTTGAGGCTGCACCTGCAGCATGAGCACGCCTGAAAAACTCAGTCTGAATAACTTTACAGCAAACATTTTTACACTTTCAGGGGAGCAGATACCAGCGCCAATGTTAGAGATGACTCTTGGGAACATCCCTATAAACAGCTGCTGCGGTTCCGTTTCTGCACTGGTGCATGACAACAGTAAGACTGCAGTCAGCCGGTCACCGCCATCATGCAGACAAAGCTGATGTGGTGGCAGATGTAAATGGGGCACAGGTCGGCCTGCAGAGGTGCGCTGTTTGCAGGAGCAGGATGTCATTAGAAGAGACAGTCAGCTGCTGCAGCTGTGTGTATGCAGCGGCCTCCCACACACATGCGCTGAAAAGTTTTCAGGTGAAGTAGAACAGCCGCTCTGTGCACAGTGCTGCAGCTTCCTAGCCTCCCTGCCGCTCAGGTGAACATTACCTGCTCCTCCCTTCCATATTACCTGTCACCCCGCGAGCACTCAGGTGGCCCCTCCACTCGCCACGCAGCCGCCGCACTGCCTGCCTCCCGGGCTGCTGGCGGTGGTTCTCCCCGGAGGTTGCTCCTCTCCGCTCTCGCTCTAACACCTCCACATTCTTCGCCAACTCTGCACAACTTTTACTGTGGTTCGCACACACAAACCCACGGCTGCCAGCGGAAGGACACGCTCCGCAGCCGCCTCACAGCCCTACAAAGACGGGCAGGCTGCCATGTCTATCTGGCTGGCTGGCTGGCTGGCTAGCTAGCTAGCTAGCTAGCTAGCAGCTAGCCAGTGGCCATCTTGTTTATCGTCTGCAGCCTGCTAAACTAGCGCGCTGCTGCTGCTACTGCTAGCAGGGGGAGAAAGTGAGAGTGAGGCGGGGAGAGGGGGCAGCGGTTAGCCTGGCCCCCTCCACGGGGTTCCGGCGCTACGGCGAGCGGCTGACATCGCAACACAAAAGGAGCCAATAAACTACGGAGCCCGAGCGGCGGCACGGCGGTCATCGAGCGTCCGGCGGCGCGGTAAAACGGCAGGAAACCGAGCGGAGCGACGCGGCGACGCCGAGCAAGCGGCTGATAACGGCCGGACGTTACCTGCGGGTGGTCCGCTTCATGGCCGGCTGGCTGTCCACCTTGGTTCGGCTCCGCTGCCCGTCACTCGTAGCTCACTCCGCCGGACCCGCCACGTCCACCTCGGCAGAACACCCGCCGCCTCGCCTCCTCTCCTCCCCTCTATCACTGACTAATTCCGCTCCCTCCCTCCTTCTTACCTTCCTTTCCTCCCTCCTTCCTCTCTCGCTTCTCCCCCCCCTTTCCTTCCTTCCCTCCCTCCCTTCTCGCTCGTGCACATACCCGTTCAGTCGGGTATGTAGGTAACTATGACAACGGTAGTAGGTGGGTACAGCTCTCGGTGTGTGCGCGCGCGGGGCGGGTATGCGCTCGCTACATTGTTGCAACACAGACACCGTCATCCCCTCGCGCTCCCTTTGATCTCGGCTTGTTTCCATCCGCACGCGCCGGTGTGTTAATATGAATCAATAGGGAACAGCACGCGCCCGCAGAGCCGGGTCAAGGCAGTCAAGTGCAGGCGAGTGACGTCAGCACGTGTCCATGGGGTCGGCGTCTTTTTTTTTTATTAAGGCGGGTATCAGCTGCTAAAACTGGGGTCAGCTAGCTGAACAAAAGCAGGTGGGCGTCTTTGAAAATATCTTTCAAATAAAATACTTTTTTCCTGCAAAAAATATCAAAAATAAGAGCACGCCATCTGTCCTGCTACCAGTTCAGAATTTTACAGAAACAAGTTCAAGGTGTATGAAACAGCTGTCATTCGCATAGTTGCCAGTTGGTGTATGTAAAACTTGAAATTTATTCAAAGCCTTTTGAAATCAGATGACTGTTTCTGATACACCTTGTATTAATGCAGAATTTTTTTTTTTCATTGTTAATGTTGATCACAGTCACACAGATTGGCTGTCCTTATATGGTCATCTTAAGAGACCCTACCCACCTGCTGTTTAAACCTGCCAATCAGGTGAATACTGGCTGAGGAAGGGGGTGGCAAGGTGTTTGTTTCAGGGCAAAGTGAAAGTGAGTGTGGTTTGATTCCACAGACCCAAATCCCCTTCAGGGGTCACTTTAAATCAAACCACCTGTTGGGGGGCGATTGTGGCTCAAGAGTTGGGAGTTCGCCTTGTAATCGGAAGGTTGCCGGTTCGAGCCCCGGCTTGGACAGCCTTGGTCGTTGTGTCCTTGGGCAAGACACTTCACCCGTTGCCTACTGGTGGTGGTCAGAGGGCCCGGTGGCGCCAGTGACCGGCAGCCTCGCCTCTGTCAGTGCGCCCCAGGGTGGCTGTGGCTACAATGTAGCTGCCATCACCAGTGTGTGAATGTGTGTGTGAATGGGTGGATGACTGGATATGTAAAGCGCTTTGGGGTCCTTAGGGACTAGTAAAGCGCTATATAAATACAGGCCATTTACCATTTACCATTACCCACTGTGGCGCCCCCTTGTGACAAGGCGATGCAGCTTATAGAAGCTTTGTGTCAAAGTTTGGTATTTTTAGCCTTTATGAACATTTTGTATTTGAGTCTAAATTTGGAAACACTTTAACCTCATACATACGTGGACTACGAATATTTCAAGACAGCATTTGTCTCTGAGGGTTTTTTATTTTATTTTATCTGTTTAAACAGCATTTTGTTTAAATGTTGAAGCAACCAGGTCAAGTTGCTGAACATTTGTGAAATAACATTAACCTCCTAGGACCTGCGTCCACATATGTGGACATATGGGGTTATTTAGACCAAAATACTCAATTTTGCTCTACAAGGGCCTGATATCCACTTACGAGGACATTATGCTGCTACTGTTCTATCAAAATTTTAAACGAATACCCTCATATGTGGCTCTTATTTTTCTTAAAAACAAAAATAAGGAAAAAAAAAATCTGGTAATTCTTTGCTTTTACATTCATCAGCCCCCAATATGCCCAAATATCAAAGAGAAATCAAAAATGCTGCCGTGGAAGAGTTCGGGTCTTAGGAGGTTAAAGAACAGTCAGCGTTCCAGCCGGTAGTTATGAACATTTATTTGTTTCCTTTGAATGTTAACACTACAAAGTACCCATTCTGCTCGACTAAAACAGGCAATACATTTTTTTTTTTTTTTAAAAACAGCCACCGTAGCCTTCATCATCATCATCATCATCATCATCATCATCATGGCAGACCGTTGTAAGTTGGTGTTTAATGACATTCAGCCCATGCAGCGCTGATAAAACCAGGCACAAAGTAAACAACCAACACATCAGAGTCTGATAACTCACTCAGAACTGACACTGGTCACACAAGGTCAAAGGTCACATCAAGTCTGACCTTTAAAAAAACAAAAACAAATCCTGAAGCATTCAATCTACCATTTGGCTGATGTCCATTAAAAAAAAAAAACAAAAAAAAAAACAAAAAAAAAACAGGGAACATTTTATAAAAAGTATTGCATCACATCCAAAAAATGAGATGAACTGTTCTTTGACATACAGCGTTCATCAAGGTTAAACAGGAAGTAGAAATCCATATTTAAAGTTTAAAACAAACCCACCCCCGAATGAAGTTCCCCCATGTCTTCACAAAGAGCCTGACTTACAGGAAAACCTCCAACTGGAAATATTAACATGAAAAAAACAAAAGAAAACAAACCCGTTCGCCCCTCATTCACACGTCTGTTCCCTGAGGAACTCCTCGCCAACTTTTAAGGATCTTTATTAGTTTTTTGCTCACACCCAAAGTTTTAACTACAAAGGACTGAAGTACGAGTACCACACAACCACTTTTCACTGCTAACAAAAAAGAAAAAAAAAAAAAGAGCTCTGCAATGAGATTGCACGAATGTTTCAGTACTAGAAATGATACGACGATGCGTTACAGCCACGGACCTCTTCTGGAAGAGAAATGCATCTGGTCAGCTGCAAACATAACAAATGAATAAAGACCACCAGCAGGGAAATGTTACTCATTAATTATAACTTAAGAGATCAGGGTTTCACTCAATTTTCACCATCTGGAAAGAGTTTGCATTTTGCGTTGAGATTAGATCAGATTTAATGGAGCTCCAACATGGGCCTCAAACAGCACATAAACAAATGATGACAGTATTATCACGCATTTATGTTGATATCCAGGTTTTTAAACACAAAGTGTTACGCCACTCCTCTTCAAAGTTATTTCTAATATCATGTTTGTTTCTAGGCAGATGCATTCCTCTGTGTAAACAAGGACAGGAGGAGTTGTCGTCATTGGTTAAACAGGTCACATGATATCTCCAACGATCAGTGGTCCGACTCTTCAGGGCAGCATTAAGGTCAAACAGACGAAGCTTGCTCCTACACACTGTACATAAAAGATGGACATAAGGCTGTTCTCTAGTGTCCAGCAGGAGGCGGCTCCTCTGGTCCGAATGGGAAAATGAGCATCCTGCTCAGCTGATCTGAGCTCAGCAAACCCTGTTCTGATGTGTTTATGGTTCAGGTCTGACTGAAGAAAACAGGAAGTTTATTTTGGAGATTTTGGTCCCATCAGTCACCAAAAGGAAGTACGGAAGTACGGAAGTCGGTGCAGAAATCCATCGTCTTGCATCACGTCTGCTTTCTGAAAGCTGAGACGGTAAAATCCGTCAGCTCAACTCTTCATAAATGCGCTGACCACTGTTTATGCACATCTTTTACATACAGTCTATTTATGGCCTGTGATGGCAGCTGTGTGACATATAGAAAAAAAGGCCTGACGTCATCATAAACCTGTGATCAGTGTGTGAATGTGTGTGTGAATGGGTGGATGACAGGTTGTGTAAAGCGCTTTGGGGTCCTTAGGGACTAGAAAAGCGCTATACAAATACAGGCCATTTACCATCTCTCATTCAGGTCATCTCCTCTGGCACCTCCGCCCAGTTTTCCCAGAGTTCTGTCCCATTATGCCGAGTGAAGCTGCTTCAGGCTTCAACTCTCAGGAAGTAAAATCTGACGAATGGAGCGATCCGGCCCGACCGATGGGAAGAATACAGTCTGGACTTTAGGTTCTGGGTTCGGTTAATTCTGTCAGCACAAGCAGCCACACGAGGTTTTCAAAAGTCCAACAAGTTCTCAGTTTTTACTGAAATGTAGAAATTTGAACAAAGCAGTTTTGTAGCTTTGTTCATATATGCACAGTTTAGAGGTCCAGAACCCTAAAATCATATTAAATAAAATAATAACAGTGCAAATTTAGCGCTTCACACATCTGAAGTAAAAGGAGAGCTCTGGGCTTCTGTCAGGAAGGCCACGGAGACCCGAGGATTCACGGAGCAGCTGAAAAAAGCTTTTACGTCCTGATTTATCCGCCGCCCGGTGTTTGGCATTCCTCATCTGTCTACAGCTTTAACCACCCCTGATACATGAAAACTAAAGTAGAGACCAAAGAAACGCCGCACAGCCACGTCAGGAGTGCCAATGTTGGAGTCTGTCCACCAGAGGGCGCTCTGCCACGTTCCTATTGGCCAACACAGTTGATGGAAAGGCTGCTGCAGAGAAGGATGCTGGGATAGGGCAAACTGGTTAATCCGTCAGCTGAAGAACAGGAGAGAGCGAGGGACGGCTGCAGGAGGCGCACAAGGAGGAAGCCTTAAAGAGAGATCGGCCAAATTGAGCTCAGGATTAGGATTTTCTGAACTTTAACGGAACGTCCGATCCTTCTGCCGCCGGTGCGTAAAAACCACAAAAGCGAGCTTTTCTTTTCACCTGATTTTGTACACACGGAGCAGCCACAGTCCTGACAGAAAATTAAACTTCTGTTTGACAATAAAAAGAATTTCATTTTTACTGTGTACATACACGTTTAAATTCTTCACTAATGTAAACAGTTATTTACTCAACTTGATATCAAAAAACCAAAAAAACCAAACATTTTTTGTCAGATTTTGGATTCCGTATAAATCAAACCTTCAAAGAATAAAGTCCTAAAAAACAAAGAAACATCTCATGTCGAGTGGTTTTTATGTCAGACCAGGCCTGGGGAAAAAACTAAAATCTGCTCGTTGATCAGGTGAGATTTCGCCGCTGCGCTTCAGCTGAGGTAATGAGGTCTCATGGAAACAGGAAGTCAAAGAAACACTTGAAAAATGAGGTACGAAAACGAGACGAAGCGGTCGGTGAAGTAGAGACAGGACAGTTAAAAAAAAAAAAAAAAAAAAAAAAAGTCTGATTTTCGCCTGAGGTGACCAGAGTTCTGGATCCTCCAACGGTCAGACGGCCCCGGCTCGCAGACGGTTTTCATTTTGTGCATTTCTGGTCCTTGTTCAAATTGAACCACGGAGCTCTGCAGAGCTCGCCGTCGTATTGCTTCAGAGTTGAAAAAAAGGTTCACACATTTACACAGCGTGAAACAACGGATTCTGTGATTGTTCGTGCTGACGTTTCTCAGAGATAAAAACTAACTCCCAGGATGAATAACTTCCTGTCACCTGATCCTTCCTCCCTCCATCCTCTTCCTCCAGCAAAACATGAAAACGACACGCAGAATAAATCTTTAGATTTTCTTATTCAGAGTTTGACTTGGCGAACACTAAAAGACTTAAAACAGATGTTTACGTTGCATTTAACTATTTGACAGAGTGAAAAATTTGAAATTCATAATGAAAAATGTAAGAATGCAAATGTTAAAGCAAAAAAATTTAATTCAGGGGGAAAAAAAATTGCCACTCAAAGTGAAACCCAATGTTATGTTTTTTGGTAGGAATGGGCTTCCGTAGAGGACACAGCAGACTTACCAAAGGTCAATTCTTAGAATCAGTTCCAGCTGATGACCTACGGAAGCCCAGTTGTGCAAGAAAAGTGAAGATTTTGCCTTTATAAAATCAAAATGTTTCACAGCCTACAAAATCCTGAATTAATGAAGAATAAGGGGGGGCGATCGTCGCTCAAGAGTTGGGAGTTCGCCTTGTAATCGGAAGGTTGCCGGTTCGAGCCCCGGCTTGGACAGTCTCGATCGTTGTGTCCTTGGGCAAGACACTTCACCCGTTGCCTACTGGTGGTGGTCAGAGGGCCCGGTGGCGCCAGTGTCCGGCAGCCTCGCCTCTGTCAGTGCGCCCCAGGGTGGCTGTGGCTACAATGTAGCTGCCATCACCAGTGTGTGAATGTGTGGATGACTGGATATGTAAAGCGCTTTGGGGTCCTTAGGGACTAGTAAAAGCGCTATATAAATACAGGCCATTTACCATTTACCATAAGTCAAAGTTTCAATCTCATAATCCAGCCTTCATGATAAAAACTGACTGCAGTTCCTCTGACGCCCAGCAGAGGCAGCAGTGAGTCAGCCCCCCTAGACTCCCATGTTAAAATAAACACGTTGGTCTCTGTGGATCATTTCCTGTACGGGGCAGAATGTTTTCACAACTCACCTGTTTAAAGGTTGCATTATTAGGGGCGTGGCCTCAGATAGGTGGTTGGTGACACAGGCGGCTGTAGCTGCTAGCTTCACCTCACCCCATAATATGACTGCTGTGAGCTCAGCTGGTTTAACCAGTCTGAGCTGTGGGTAAAATGCTAACGCTGAGGCGACTCGTAGCTTCATGGAGTTCAATTATGTCTGAACAACAAAATATGAGAAAACAAAGAAATTCTGCAAGTGTGACACATTTTGTGTTGGTGAGATGGAAGGAGGAAGGAGCTCACCGCTGAGCTTCGCATTGGAACTGAAGACCCCTCCGATGGACAGGAAGTTGTTCCTTCCCTGTGTGTTTTCGTCCTCGGAGTTGATCGAGGAACGCTGATAAAACCACAGACATGGACTCGACGATAATCCAAAGAGAAACCTAAAAAAGGGCACTTCAAAACCAAACGAGTAGAAAACGTGTGCACGCCGCACAGACACAAACCAGCAGGCAGCGAGCAAAGAAGCCAAAACAAGCCTACAATTTACAGGAGGAGGATGTGTGCGTGTTTTCCCTCAGTTACCCCTGACCTTTGACCTCCTCCGCCTCAAAAGTTTCTGCACTGGTTCAGATTCACGCTGTCGAGTCACCTCCAAAAAACGTTTCCAGGTTCTCAAATGTGCGAATTGGCCTCCGTATAAACCCAAAGACATGCAGACTTTACACCGATCTTCCTCCTGAATTTGAGGCTTTAATTTTGAAATTGTTCTAATAAACTTCAAATAAATGTCAGATTTTTCCTCGCTCGTCTTCCTGTCAAACTGAAATCAAACAGTTTCAGCAGTTTGTTCCAGACCAAACGTTAGTAAACGTGACAATTTTAGATTTCTTTCTGTTTTGAGCTCAAATTTCAGAAAAATTACTGAATTAAAAAAATAATCTGAAAATAATCGAAACGAACTTCAGACGCAGCCCGCGACTGTGTTCTGTTTTGTCTAAAGTTTTTCTGGTTGAGAAATAAAAAAGTTAGAGACCTGAAAACTTTCAGGAATTTTAAATATTTGAAGAAACAAACATCAAAGTTAGAAAAAAAAAAACTTTGGCAGAACGTTTTCGCTCTAACGTTTCCTGTCGCTGAGCCGGATCGTTCAGAACCCGGGATCCTGCTCCGGGGGTACCAATGAGAGCAGGCCGCTCTGATTAGAGGTCAGTTTTGCAGTTACTTCCTGTGGCCTTCCAAACTGTCTGTGTAGCAGAATAAAACGTCCCGCTGCTCTCGCCTGCGTACCGTCTGGTCCCAGATCAGGATTGGTCGCTGTGATGCTGAGTCCGGATGTGGCTGTGGAGACGTGTTGCCGAGGAGAACCTTTTGCCGCAGTCGGAGCAGCGGAGTGGCGAGGCAGCTCCGGCGGGCGGCGATGAAGGCGATGATGTGGCGGCGTTTCCAGCGCTGTGAGTCTGGCGGTGAGCCTTCAGGAGGGCTATCCGGCTGAACCTGCGGCCGCACTCCTCGCACTCAGACCAAACCCGCCGCCGCTTCCGCTGAAAGACAGAAAGAGATGTCAGCTCGCCATCTAAACATTAAAAATCAACCTTTGTCTGCTTCCTGCCCTCTTGTGCGCTCCTCACCTTCATCCCTTTATCCTCCTCGTCTTCCTCCTCTCCCTCCTCCTCCTCCTCCTCCTCTCTGCCAGTCTGAGCAGGCGGCTCGACGGCGTCTTGCGGCCTGATGGAGCCGTCAAACGCCAGACAGCCGAGCGTCTCCTTGGCGGTGGCTTCCTCATCGTCATCAAGCAGCTGGGAGGGGAGCGTGAGGAGGCGATGAAGCATGGAGGCTGAGGACCGTTGACCTGAAGGAGGGAGCGAGGTCAAAGGTCACGGTTTCAGATTCCTCTCAGTGTCAATAAAAACATCATCAGATATTTTTACAAACACTAAGTTTTCTGACTTTTTATTCATGAAACTAAAAATCATGCATCCTGTTTCGCCCACTTCTCCTTATCAGGGTCATGGGGGGTGGAGCCTATCACGGCTGTGACAGGGTGAGAGGCAGGGCACACCTGGACAGGTCGCACCCAAAACTAAAACGCAGCCATGCAATACTCATACATATATGTATGAAAACATATACATACTGGAAAAATACATATTAGTACATATAACTGATCATTAATGTTGCTCTTTTTATAGGATCCAGTTGTTTCCATTCACGCTGCTTTAGGAAGCGTAAACTTCACTGTCACGCTCTCAGATGTTAAAATGTTACTACTGAGTATTTCCTTCTTATTTAATCACACATAAACCTGTTAATGTTACATTGTTTCCTGAAGCACTGAGGATAAACTGCAGGTGCCTCACATGTGGGGCTGAGGGGGGGTCCGGGTGGAGGTCCGGGTGGAGGTCTGACAGCGGCGGCAGCGCTTATCAGACTGCCCGCAGCTTCATCTTCATCGGGAGAAAACACCTCCATGTCCTCCAAAGGAGTCCAGCGGGGGTCCTGCTGTGGGGAGGAGGGGGAGGGCTCCAGGGTCACTGCCGGGGTGGGGGCGGGGACAATATGAGTCACACTCTCTCCTAACCCCCGCCCACTTCCTCCTCCTCCACCCCCGCCAACCTCTTTGACGTTCCAGACGTCGCTGCACCACTTCTGACCGAAGACTTTGTCCAGGATGGGAACCCAGTCCTGAGAGACAGACAGGACGGGGGGACGCTCCGGGACTGGGGGGGGTAAAGAGGGGGAGGAGGAAGGTTAGCTTCAGCTAAAATAACAGTCACTCCACACACCTGATCTGACTCACCTGTGGAAACACAAAACAGGACACCAGCCACACCCAGTCAGGCTCACTGACAGCCAATCACAACCAACCAGCCGGTCAGAGTACGACACTCAGTTCCTTCCAGCTGATCACTCACCGTGTGTCTGCGGCGTCTCTTTGGACGCAGTGACCACAGCGACCTCCTCACGGGCGTCTTCTGAGCCGCTCGGGGACACAGAGTCGTTCTCCGAGCCCCTCCTCCCCCTACCGCCGCCTTTCCCTTTGTCCCCGCCTCCTCGTTCAGCACCCTTTCCCAGCCTCTTCTCCAGCAGCTGCTGCTCTCGCTCCATCTTGGTGATCTCCAGAAGCAGGTCGTCGAATGACGCCTCCACGATCTTCGTCAGCTCACGCACGGCGAAGTCCAGGACGTGCTCCATGACGGACTTCAGCTGGTCTGTGGAACAGAGATGGGGGCGGGGCTAATTATTGGAGAGACTGGCTGTGAAATCACAGTTCATGATGAAACAGGTTGCAGGGCCAGCTGAACAGCGCCCAGCAGGGCAGAGCTTCACACAACTAAAACAACTATTTTCTGAAACTTTGATTGATCGATTGATTGGTTGGCTGATGGTTCTGTCACAGTGACAACGACTTTCATTAAAGCTGCTAGCAGCCGAGCAGCCGTCGCGGATCAGAGGATTTTCAGCACGCTACGATTTGGGGATACTTCAGTGACACTCTGTGAAACTCAGGCTTTCACCGGGTTCACCAGCTGTCAAGCATCGTCTGACCGTCAAAGCTTTTCCCTTCAGCATCGTCATCCTTTCTATCCACACACAGCAGTTTGACCTTTGACCTGTGGGGTGTGTATGAGGACGTTAGGAAGTGAACTGATGCTTTCTGACGCCGCCATCGCTGATATCCTGAACTCTGGTGATGCATGACGGTGACCTAGTAATCTCGGCGTGGGTGGGGCTCAGCAGCGTGTTTGTGTGCTGCAGTCGACAGATGTGTGCATGCATGCGAGAGAGCGTCTTTTATCTCCTGCTCACATGTCCCTGCATGTGGACGCTGCTGCAGTGCAGTGAGAGACAGAGTGTGTGTGTGGCGTGAAGACCTCAGCACAGCGGGCGCTCATCGTGGGGTTACTCCGATTCAAATCATTTCCTGTTTTTTCCTTGAGTCTTTGTGGGAATTTCAGGATAAAGTGGAGTCCCTCACACTCCTGACGTCTTTCCCGCTCGTGTGATAAATTAAATGTTTCTCATCCTTAAACACGGCAGCTGCTGAACAGCGGGCGGACGTTTGCTCGTCAGACATTTTTCCAACCTGCTGTGCAGTGAGATCATTATGTAAACATCTGGAAAAAATCATGTTATTGAATCAAAGTGCTCACAGTTTAAAACCTGCAAAGACGGCATGAGCAGAGCTCAGAGCTCTTTGGGTCTGTCTGAGCGAGCGTTCAGGAGGATCCTGCCGCAGGGACCTGACTGTAATGGCGAGTAAGGCGAACATACCGTGCGGGGGTGGGTTCAGTTTCTGCATCCACGAGTCCACTCGGGTCCGACTTCAGCGTCATGGTGAATCATCCACAGAGAAACACTGACCGAGGAGGATTTCAGAGCAGCGTGACAGTTACGAGTTTAACCTCAGAGTGAACCAACGCAGCTGGACTCTGTCAGAGCGCAGGGCGCCAACAGACAATGTGCCGACACATTCAGCCTGAAACGAGCACGTAGGCGTGAGACGCCAGTCTGTAATGACCTCCTTCTGACTCCAGCCGAGCCGCTTCCTGCAGGGTGATCATGACCCGACAGGACGGGCACCTGTGCGCTGTGCGGTCATCACCTGTGTGGAAGAGTACTGAAATCGTGCCACCGGCCGAATCAGCTTCGTGCTGTGAAGTCTTTTCTTTCCACATGATTCTCCGGCAGGCTCCTCCCACCTCCACAAATGAGGAACGCCACACTTGCGGACACCCGTGGCCCGGAGCGGTCGTGCTCCGGCTGATGAATCTGACCCGACATCCATGAAACGTCACTGAGGCATCACTCAAGTCACTGCGTCAGGTTGATAGTCAGCATGTCCTCCTCCCTTTCTCCTGCGGTCTTCTGCATGCCCCCCTCCTCCTCACCAGCACAACTCCTTTCCTGCGGGAGGGCGTGGCTTGTTTTACGATCCTCGGCTGCACACCTGCTTTTTATTTTCAGCCCTGCCACATTCACACTCGAGTTCCTCGACTTCTCCTCGTGAAGCTGCAGCGTTACCGTCTCTGACGTGACGCTCAGACGGACGATTACACGCAAAGTCCACATTTCTCTGCAGGGTCACTGCGTCCAGCTTCACCTGTGTCACAGACACATTAGAACCAATGGAAATGCTCCCCCAGCACACGAGAGTTCTCGTCCAATCACCTGCAGGCGTCACCTTTTTTCATCGAAAAGATGACATCACACCTGCACGTGCTAACACGTAGCATCGCCTCCAAACGCCACAGCCAGCTGCTCTCAGACTGGTCGCAGTGTTTCCATGGAAACCAGTTCGAGCCCGTGAAATACATGTCAAATCCAGCGAGCTTCCGAATGTCACGAAAAAACCACTAAAACACGTGGAATCGTTCACAAATCATCAAGTAACTCGTGTCCACCGAACACTGCAGGCTCCTGGATCAGGGCTCAGCGGGCGCTCAGGCGTCCCACCACACGGTGCTTTACGGTTTCTTGTTGAAGGCTGACGTCCGGGCGAGGTCACCGTAAGTCGACCTGGAAGGACGCCGAGGTGGCGTCCGACACGTCGTTTGTCGTCCACCTGAGACCGAACACTGTGTCGGACGGCGTTATTGTTTGGAAGCTGATTGTTCAGTTATGGATGACGTCATAATTACGTTGAATTTGTCAGAACTAAAGTGAAACAGTGTGGAGCACGAGGGCTGCCTCACAGCGCCTCCTGCTGGCCAGCAGGCATATTTGTTTGTTTGCTTTTGGAAAACGGGATTAATAGGAAGTGAAACGTGTGTGTGTGTGTGTGTGTGTGTGTGTGTTGTGTAACGGGTGCCTACCCACGACTCGTCCTCTCTGCTCCAGACGGCGTGTGTCGGTGGGCACGCCAGGCCCCGTGCCCTGTCCCCCGGGCTGCTGCTCGGGTTTCGCCCGCCCGCTATCCGCCCTCTCCCCGGCTTTGTTCTTACCAGCCACCGGGGAGCCTCCTCCTCCTCCGTCGTCTGAAGCGGAGGCTCGGCCCCGTTTCTCCCGCGCCTGGAGCTGGAGCCCGAGCCGGCGGTTTTCCTGCTCCTTCACGGCCGTCTCCAGCAGGAGGCCGTTCAGGCTGGAGCCCACCGTCTTGCTTATTTCCTGGACAGCGAGCTGAACGACCTGCTCGAGCACGGACTCCAGCTGGCCTTGGAAGAACGACATATACACGGCCCCGTTCATGTTTGCGCGCCCTGCGGTGAGAGGGCTCTCTCATTCTTCTGTGCCCGAGCCCCCAGCCCACCGCCTTCCCGAGTTCCCGACGGAAATCTGGGTTAAAATCGGCGGCGGGTCGCGGAGCTCCTCCAGCGGCTCTTCGGCGCTGCTGCTGCGGTTGCTGCTGCTCTGTGAGTCGCGCGTGTTCAGCCGCTCCGGAGGAGGCCGGAAAGACCCGAGTAGAGGCGCAGCAGCATTTTCCCGCCCACATGTCTTGGCCCACGCTCGCGCCCTTGCAGTCAGTCACGCCATTTTGGCTGTGAGAAAATAACATCAGTCATTCCCAAACATCAGACTGCAGCCTGCAGCTGACCCGGGACCAGCCTCAGCATCTGCTGCAGCTGCTCATAGACGTGTTCCAGCACACAAAAGCACCATTATTAATTAATGTGAATCCTAAACTCTGTGACCTTATGCATTTAGTGGAGCCGCAGCACACACTGTATATAAAAGATGGCCACAGGCTACTGTTGCCGGTGAGCTCCGTCCTTTGAAGCCTCGCCTCCGTCACCGAGCTGGATCTTGGAGCCCGAAGTGAGGGTGGAGTTATCAACTTATGCTAGCATGCTAGGTGTGCAAGCTGCTTGATCCACAGGGAGCATCACACAGACATATGCTAATTAATGCTAGCATCCCAACGTTATACAAAGGCGGATTCAGGCTTCTGTGGGGAATCTTTGCATCACTGTTGGTATTTCTGCTCATGCTTAGCATTCTGTGTTAGTGTGGTCTTCTCTCGCTGATTTAGAAGCGATATCAGATGATGGAAAATAAAATGATAGGACTTCCTCTGCTCCTGGGTCCTTGCTCTCTGGTTTCTCAGGTCAAACATATTTGTCCCTCATGGTTTTCCAGTTTGCACGTTCCCGACAGCTTCGTCAGTCTCTCTGTTCAAGTCACTTCAGGATTACTTATTAGCACCAAATCACAACAACAGTTGCCTGAAGTTGCTTTGGTATTAGTGACTCCTCACGTTGAAGCTGTAATTGTGGTTCTCTGTGCTGATTGTTATTCACAGATAAACTCAAACAGTGGGTGAAATGCTCCTTAGGAAGCGATGCTGCAGACCAACCGCAGTAGCTGCAGTCTGGGTCAACCCGATGTGTCATGAACTTTTTCTGCAGGGTGCAGATGGGCGACCTCCGTGGGGCGTTCCCGCCCGTTGCTGTTTGGCAGCTGGGATAGTGGGATAGGTCTCACCGTGTACTCATCCACAAATAATAACCATGAAGACTGAAACTGCTGAGCAGTGCTAGCTTTGAAACGCTGCCATCTCTGAGTGTTGCACACCAACAGGAATTTTCCCGCCACATGCTCAGTAATCCAGGTGAGACAGAACAGGAAGTTGCTGCTGAGCGTGTCCCTCAGTGTCAGCTGACACATTATAAACAGCACAGCTGCAGAACTGAAACCAGCAGCACTGACTAACAATGAGCCAGCAGCTCGTTTTCATGGTGTTAATGTGCAAACTGTCCCCTCACCCAGGCCACAATCCACGCTCTGTGAGACAGCACATAGCCTCACACCTGCAGTGTTACCATGGTGAAGTAGAGCACCTTTATACGACTGTTAAAGTTTATTCGTTAGACTCAAATCGACCTCTGAGAGGAAGCATCAAGACAAACACATACAGACACACACACTCTCTGATGGATGCATCGGGGAAACTCTGGGTTCTGTATCTTGCCTAAGGGTGCTTCGACATGCAGGTTGGAGGACGCAGGGAGTGAACCCCCAACCTCCTGAGCCCCACCCCAAACATCTTAAATTAGGAGTTAGTAAAATCAGAGGAGCTCGGTGCCTCTGCAGGTGTTCAGGCTGAGGTCGTGCCGGGTTCCTGCTGTGTTCAGGAGCCTGGTTTCTGTCGGTTTTCTGAGCCACATGCGTCGCAGGTTTGCATTGGAAATGAGTCAGCCTTTGTTTGTGCAGTAAAAACAAGTCTTATGTAGGCTCATGAGCTCTGTACACAGAGCTGCCCGTCCACCAGAGACACGCTCACTCCCATTGAAGAGCCATCTTTCTTTTCTGTCGACCAACGAAGCCACTTTCAAACACGTGTTTCACAGAGTTCATAAAGCTTTGACTCAGAGTCACCTGAAGCCTGATCCAAGTGTGCTGCTGAGGTATCTTTAATGTGCCGTCAGAGATGGAAGAATCTTTGTTGTGTATCGATGTGTTAGATAACCAGGACTTTGATCTGATGTCGATATCATTTTCACTGTTAAAGGCAGAAGCAGTGGATATTTGTGTGTTGGAGGGCTGGGAGGAGGTGGAGTGACTCACTTCACCGCTCACATCTGAGGCTCGGTTTGACTCAGACAGCTGACAGATTTTTACACTTAACACGGATTTGAAACAGAACAGACTCAGGATCAGATGCTTTCATGACGACCTGATGCAGATGGGTGTATTTAACTGTCATTGGCTGCTGGGAGATGTGATCTGTGTCTGCAGGTCTGGGTGAGGCCAGCTCCCACAGGCGGGCCCTGCTCTGGTGTCAGGGACCTGCAGGGATGCTGCTTTTGCGCCTTTATTTCGGGATTACGTCACTTACAACATAAGTCCACCCCCCCCCCCCCCCCCCCATCCCCTTCCCAACCTCTCTCTGATTGAGCGCATGCCGCAGAGAAGCGACACGCCCCCTAAAGTCTCGTGCGCCTCTTCTAGAGTTACTACGGCAATCACGTAAAATCGTTGCTTGAGAAGAGGGCGGGGCCTTCCCGTCGATCATCTGCGGCTTTGTTGTCGTGAGAGGCCGAGCTGCACCTGTCCCCCTCCCGCAGCTCTCCGTCCTACCGACCCGGCCTCCAGGAGCTCCAGGCCGCCGCGGGGCTCCCCTCCGCCGGCTGCAGAGGCAGGGGCGGCTCGGTTGGTGAGACGGAGAGCCGCGGGAAGTGGTTTCATCATTTCCTCCTTATTTGTGTTGTTTACCGCGTCACTTACATAAAGGAGGAAAAGGCCGCGTTAATGTCGGAGCTTCAGTTTAATCTGAGCAGGAAGAAGCACTTTCACTTCCGGCCTCAGATCCACGAAAATGCTCTTAAACACGTCGCGAGCCCCATCGTAGCAGAGCCACAGTATGGAAGCTCATTCGTGACGAGATTTTTCGAGCATAAGAAAAAGTATATTTTTTAATTAATTCTTAAGTTATTGTTAAAAAATGCTGCTTCAGTCTAACTGACGGGGAAGTCAAAATTAGTTGTTTTTTTAATTAAACTTTTAAAATTAGAATTATGGAAGAAACAAAGTGAAAGGTCAAATTTTTAAACAGTTTCTTTAAATTGTTTTTGATAATAGTTAATTCTAAATCTTAACATAAATAATAATTCAAGCAACTTAATTTATGTTAAATTTGTTTTGGAATACAAACATCAGCACCATAAACAGACGTTAACTTAAAACTAGCCTCACGAATTCAAAGCAGGGCTTAAAGTCAGAATTAATTAACCGAAATTCAAATTTTTTTAATTCAAAATGTTTAGAGACGTTTTTATTCCACTGATTGGGTTTTAAGTCTGAATTAACAGTTAGTCTATGAAACTATAAACATCACTTTAACACAGAAACATGGAGGTTGTTTCTGAGCTGCTGGTTTCTTCTTCACTCTGAGACCACAGAAACCTCCTCAGATCGCTGGTGGAGGATGGCGCTCACCAATAATTCATAAGTCCTTCTCAAAGCAAACCCATCTGCTGCTTTCTCCTGTGATGGGAACAAAAAATCAATTTCCTCTTTGTCAGCATAATGCCAGCTGTGACAGATGTGCTTCATCTGATACTCTTGTGTTTGTGCAGGAGGCAAGCACGCCAGCTCCGCCTGCAGACACAACAGAGGGAGAATTAACCCTCTGACCGTCAGACTTTAGCTTCATTAAAGCCACAAGCGTCAGACTTCAGGAGGCGGAGCTTCGTCAGATTTATTCCTAACAAACTGAGAATGGAAGTTAGAATTGAAGAACGCGCCCACCAACACTTCACGGTCCATGTAATCCCACTTTTTCCTGCCTTTGAGTTTAGTTACTTCCTGAAGTATCTGCAGCCTAATGAGAGTGGGTTTAATGAGGGAAGGACAGAAGGAGGAAAAGAAGGATGGAAGGAAGAAAGAGAGAAACAAGGATAAGAAAATGGAATGACGGAAATCAAGGATTAAGGGAAAGAAGTTAGAAAACAGGAAAAGAAGGAAGAATTAGGGAGGAAAGAAAGGAGTAAAAGTAGAAAGGAAGTGAGGAAAAGGGGAAGGAAAGAGACGGAACGAATGAAAGAAAGAAGAAAGAAAGGAGAAGGAAAGGACAGATGTAGGGACGGAAGGAGAGAAGAAACGTTAGCAAAGAAGAAAAAAAGGACAGAAAGCAGAATTAAAGAAGGAAGGAATCAAGAAAGGAGAAAAAGAAAGGAAGGGCAGGAAGAAGGAAGGATGGAAGGACAGATGAAAAGCATGAGAGAAAGAAGGAAGCAAAAGGACGGTAAATAGAATCATGACATAAGTAGGAAACTTTGGGACTATTGACACATTTCTTTCCCTTTTTTACTGAATAAGGAGCTTCAGTGCTTCTTTCATTACCTCCTTAGGGTAGGTAACACTGGAGCATCCTTTATGAAAAGAGAGGACATAATGACATCCCATAATTCATAGTGTAGCTGATGGTGAGCGAGGTCAGAGTGAACGAGTGGCCTTGTCTCAGAGGACTCGGTGGGACGGGGTCGGCTCGTGGAGACTCCTTCCTCCAGCTTTATCTGCCCGGCCGCGTTCACATATTAACTCTTGCCTTTAATTGTCTCCATTAGCAGCCGGAAACCCGGAGGAGCCAGGCTGTTTGGGCCTCTTTTCTCTCCGGATCATTTCTGACTCTGAGACGAGCGTTCCCGGGCCGGTGTCCAAGGCACACGCAGTAAAATCCCTGTAACTACAGGAGCCGAGCGCACATAGGCCTCGTAAAATGGAGCGGGCCCCTCGCTCCACATCAGCCATGAACTCTGAGAGAAAGACGAAACTTTGACTCATGGCCGCGAGGAAGCGTGGAGAAACCAGCCGCCGGGTGACGGATGTTCAGAGACGGGAAAAAATGAAGTGCAGGAGCCAAACAAGTTTAGAGGTTAGCCTTTGTTACCATTGGCTCGGTGCTCGGCCATTTTTAATGGCTGTAACTCCGTTACTGTTTACACCAGGGAGGAAACTCAAATTGTTCCCAAAACATGAGAATTGTTTTGTAATTTTACAACCAGTCGACTGGATGATTCTGTTGAAGGGTTAAAATGATGAGGAAGAGCTGACATCTGGTCCGTCTAATTAATACTTACTTTAAATATTAAAATAAGTTACAGTGTTATGATGGTTTTAGGAGTAAAAGGAATAATAAAACCTTTTCTTCCAAGTCTATTCAAACATCTTTAAACATTTTAAAACATAAAAAACACATCTGGTTAATGAACTGTGAGGCTGTGTTTGCTCCTCTCAGACTGTCAAACAGTGCTGTAGTATAAGGAGAGGAAACTCAGTTGAGCTCTGGGACCAAAGCTCACGCACTCAGTTTCATTTCTGGCTTTTAAATTTCTGGCTTTGCCAGACACATGAACTGTGGAAGTGAAACAAAAGATAAAAGAGGAACGATCAGTGCAGAGAAGGCCACAGGAAGGGATGGAAACCCCACTGTGTGTGTGCGCGCTCGTCAGGCTGTCTTTGTGAGGACTGGTTTCATTTTTAGTCCTTACAGGGACGATGAGTCATTTGAAGTCATTTACGGAGCTGCTGTCCTCACAGAGATGGAAGAACACACACACACACACACACACACACACACACACACACACACACACACACACACACACACACTGCCCTTCAGCCTCCTCCAAGGTGAAAGTCTGCTGCAATGTGACAACAGACCAGCAGGGGGCAGAAGAGACAGCAGAGAGACATCAGGAGGAGGAAGTCTTCAAAGGACCTAAAACTGTAATCTTTGGAGTATTTTTACTTTTTCTGAATTCAGAATTTTACACGTTTCTCCGTCTGTTTTTTACATTTTTTAAATTTCTTTCTTCCTTTCATGTTTCTTCTCATCTTTAAAGCTTTATCGTAGGAGGACGGGAGGATGTTTAGCAGCTGTGATTTAACTCAAACATGGTGAAGTTTTAAAAAATAAAACTTTAATATTCTTGTAAAAAATCCCACTTTTCATTTGCTCTTTTATTTAAAAGTGTCTCTTTGGCTTTTTCCATGTTGCCCACCATGTATTTGTTTTTGTTTTTTAAAGGTGTTTTCATATTTTTGATGCAGTGTTAAATTGTAATTTTTGTAATGTTTTTACATTTTTGTTTCTGAAGTTGTTTGAAGTCCTGTTGGATGTTTCATAAATATTATTAATTTAATTAGTTTTTAAATTAATCTTTACATTTAAAAAAACAAATAAATAATTTAATTAATTAACATCTCCAGATTGTTCCTGTTAAAAGGGAGTTCTTCCTCCCCACTGTCACTGAGTGCTGCTCGGGTGGAATCGTCTGATTGGTGGGTTTCTCTCTGCCATTGACACTGAGGTGACTGTTGTTGTGAATTGGTGTAGAAACTGTCATCACTTCTTCAGGAAGTTGTTTTTGTGGTTTCACAGTCGTGACAACAGTTTGACTACAACTGCAACTTTTCTGCTGAGTCTGTGCATACATACACACACGTACACACACACACACACACACACACGTACACACACGTACACACACACACACACACACACATACACACGTACACACACACGTACACACACACACACACACACATACACACACACACACACACACACACACACACACGTACACACACACACACACACACACACGTACACACACGTACACACACACACACACACACACACATACACACGTACACACACACGTACACACACACACACACACACATACACACACACACACACACACGTACACACACACACACGTACACACACACACACACACACACACACACACACATGTACACACGTACACACACACACACATGTACACACACACACACACACATGTACACACACGTACACACACACACACACAGCCTCCTGGTCTCCTTCACTCCTATAAGGCTGCCGTGTGTGAAGAGCTCTTACTAACAAGCTGTGTTGTTCAGTCTGTTTCTAATTGTGTTGCCATGAACTTTAACCTTTAACCTTTGACTGAGGCCTGTGGAGTCTGAGATGGAGCTGACCTTTGGGCTTTAACACACCTGACCTGCAAACTGCAGAGGTACTCACTCTAATGATGATTAGTTATGAGAAATACAGAAAGGTCAAAGGTCGCAATGTTTCAGTCATTTAATTGAATTATTAATCATCCAGTAAGAAGGGAATTAATAAAGTGAGTATAAATGTTATGATTATTGCAGGTTGAGACTCCACAGCTGATGACTTGAACAAATCTCAAAGTATTTTCTAACTAATAACTGTAGAAGCGTCACGTTCAGGAGGTTAGTGAGGCAGAAATCATTCAGCGATGATCAAAGGCAAAGGACGGATATGGTTCAGACGCATGTTTCACTAAAAACTTTACACCTTGTAGGCTTAACAGAAATATTAGATTCCCAAAAGAATGGAAAAGGCAGAAGTTTACAAAGGAGGGGACGATGGTTAGACTGTGTCCCAAAGTCAAAGGTTCTTTGGGTGGTTCTGGCAGTGTGATCGGTCGTCCACCACCAAACACTTCAGCCCAGAAAAGCTGAAACTGCAAACGGATATTTTGTCGAACACGTCAAACACTGAAGAAGTGCGACACTTTCTTCACTGTGTGGAGGTGTGATCACGCAGCCACGTCTGGGTTTAAACGCTGCTCCTCGCACAGCAGACTTCACTGATCGCCATCATCAGCAGGTCAGCCGCCTTTCTCATTTCTTATGTTTTTAACGCTAATGTAACTTTAAATATCTAAAAAACACAGAATTAGTTTTACTTGTTTTCTTTTAAAAAATCTGCATCGTATATGTCAAAGTTATAAAATGTCAAATTGGCTTTTATGTGACAGAAAACACAGGATATAGACAGAAATACAAAAATGAATTCAAATAAAATGTTTAAATGTTGTTTAAAACTTTACATTTAAAACAAATAGAAACATTATTTTTTTAATATTTTCTCATGAAAAATGTAAATTCTGAAATATAAAATGATTTCATTCACATATATATACGATCTATTTATATATAGATCGACACAGATGTCAGAGATCAATGAAATTGCTGATTTTGTATCTGAATCGTGTTTTACGTGATGTCATATCCTGCTCTCATAGAATAAATGATTATAAATGTGTGTCATCTGCACACGTAGCTGATCACACACGCAGAAACGATGGTGTGAGAAAGTCTCGATTTCCTATTTTTCGTATGTTTTTCACACTTTTATGTTTCACATCTTCAAACTCATCGTAATATTGAACAATGATAACAAAGTAAACACAAAATGCAGTTTTAAAAGACGATTTCATTCATTAAGGGAACAAACATATCAAACCTACCTGCCCTGTGTGCAAACTGCCCCCCAACCCCGATGGCTGTTCCCCCCGCGGCAGCAGCGGCTGCAGTCAGTTATTCCTTCAGTGAGTTTTTCACGTCACTGTGGGGGATTTTTAGCCCACTCTTGGAGGGTTTTCCAACACGAAGCATCTTCTAGGCCAAACCCTTCATGTGGGCTGGCATTCTCTTTTTTTATTGTGGAATGACGACCTCTGACCTTAAGTGTTCCGGGTTCCTGTTGACTTGGAATTATTCTGCAGCATGAATTATGATCGACCCGTCCAGCCCGGGTTGTCTTTGTCTAATGTTGAAATGTGCTTGCTGATCTGAAACATGTAAGCGATTGACTTTCTTCTTCCTCCCAGCTGCGATGCTGTCCTCCTTCCTCCTCCTCGTCTTCCTCCCTCTCTGTCTGGGGTGTCAGACCAGCTCGTTCACCGAGTGTCAGAAGGTCCCCTTCGTGCCGGGTCACAATCTGGTCGGCGAGGGTTTCGATGTGGTGAAGCTGCAGACCAGCGGGGCCCTTGTGGTCAACGTGAAGGACTACATGGTGGGGGGTGCTCAGGGGAACTGCACCGTGTGCCACAACCGCCTCCTCAACCAGGTGCCTCCCCTCCCAAAGCTCTTTCAGCAGTTTCAGTCGTGCCGCTGCTGTTTCTGCTCACTCACAGAGAAATGCTGTCCTCCTCCCACAGATCCAGAAGCTGCCCGTTTCAGTGCTCGACTGGCGCATCAAGGTCAGCACATTCACACGTTTTATTTATGCAGACAGCTTATGTGAACTATTAAAACTGACTTCTTGAAAGAAAAAATAATATTCACATCTATTTGATGTCATTCTCGCACTGTCAACATGCGCTTGCATGACTGACTTCATTCTTTAAACTTTGTTTTAAATATTTCAAAATAATTCGCACAATAATTCCAACAGGGTTAAAAAAGTAATTAAAATGTACGACATGTGCTAACACAAAAATATGACACAACACAGAGTCTGATGACACTTCCTTTTTGTTGTTGTAATCTTACAGATTTCATTCTTAATTATTTTCTAAATCGATAGATGTTTAAATGAAAGCAATAAAACCAAACAAAGTTTAGGTTAATGTCTCTAAATATTCTTATTTCCTCAGCTTTCACATTTCTGCTCTTATTGCATTTGGTGTCAACTTCTGCAGAAATTCGGGTTCTTCATCTTAAGCACTGACGGCAGCAAAGGTCTTTCTGTCCAGCCAGCAGCACTCCGGAGCTCCTTACCAAAGTAATGCAATAATCGTTTGCCACATCATAACCACGTTCAGGATCCATATGCAGGAACTGCTTCTCAAAGTACAAACAGTCACCTCTGCTGGCTTTGGCCTCCATACGCAAATGCCCCAGAAGATTCTCATCAGACATCGGAACGCCGTTCAAATCGTAACGTTTTGAAAATGCCTTCAGATGCTTCCTCCTCGGCTTGTGGCTGCACTAAACGTTGTCAGGGAGCTGATGTGAAGCACATGTAAAACATCACTATTGTCTCGACTTTGGTTCAGCGTCTGCTGATGTCCTTGGGATGTGCTCAGAGTAAGATCTGATTCTTCCCTGTGCCTTACCAAGTTCCTTGGAGGTGGTTCATATTCCGTGGCCACGGAGTTTCACAAAGTGCAGGTTGCTGAGTGTTTCTTTTCTTTCTCCAGCTGTTTCTGCTTTGCCTGCTGGAGTTCTTACTGGACACACAGTGCTAAAATCATCACCAGCCTCAGTTTGACCTTTACAGGTGATGACACAACTGACACCATCTTCATCGCCACCCCGTGTCATCAACCATTTCAGTACATCACTGATGAAGTCATTCTTTATAATCTTTCAACATCCTCACCATGGAGTACATGAAAGGTCCTGACCCTGTTAAGCATCCTTCCTGCCCCACTGAATCCTAAATCCATGGCCACCTTGTTCAGTTCCTTCGGCGTCTCCGTGGGAGCTAATCAACAATTGCCAACCAGCAGCTTCTGTTGCCCCGCAGACCAACACAAATCCCAATGCTAATGAGGACACGTGTACAAGCTTTCTTTTAGTTTTTACATATGAGCTCAAAGCTGAAAGCACAAAGCAAAGATGAACATCAGCCCAAAGAGACTTCAAAGAGGTTGCCATGGTGATTTTACAGTGAACACTTAAACAGGTAGAAACAGAAGCTGCAGGCTGATCATCACTGCCTTTGTTACCTGTTGACCTTCAGGCTCTGGCTGCTGTGCTCGGGTCTGCATGCATTTATTCTTATGTTCACTGTGTTTTCTTTGCTAGCTTTGTGTTAGCATGTGTCTGTACAGATGTGTTAGCAGTGTAATCCAGTTGTTTCTGTCCTGCAAGCTGTTTCCACTTTACAGTCACTTGTCTCTCTAACTTGAAGAAGTTATAACATAACAGAAGTTCTAGCCAACCCCCTTTTCTCCTCTTTGAAGAGTAAACATGGTGTTTATGTCGATGTGAACAGCATCACCCAGCGTGCTCTCTGTCCTCAGGTGCAGTGCGAGCACAGCCTCAGCAGCAAGCTCTTTGAGTCCAGCCAGTCAGTGATGAAGGAGAGGAGTTCATCGCTGGGAGTCAGCTGGAAGGTTGAAGAGTTTCTGACTTCAGCAAATAACACACACAAACTGCATATAAAAGATGGACAGAAGCCCATTAAGCTTCCATTCTATTAATGTCCAGCAGGGGGCGACCTGAGCCTGGGGGAAAACCCCACAGGTAACAGGGTGGACAGGACATAACACTGATAACACACCTATGAATATTTACCCCACCCTAAAGTAATTTGATTTACATTAATCAGATGAAATGCTGCTTCAACTTCATGTCCCAGTCATCCTAATTCACACTGTTTAAGAAAATTATAATCCTGTAAACGTTTAAGTTTCCAAATTCAAAATAATATATAATCCCAAAACTTTTTAATAACACTCTCTCATATTTTCAGCAGTCCTTAATTATTTTTTAATTTTAAGTGTTTTATGGACACTTGTATTAACGTTTGGCATATATTTAACTTTTAAATGAAATAAAGATTATTATGATAATTACTGATTTCCTAGTTTTACATTGGTTGTATCGGTTGACAGGGAAACCATACAGTTGACTGACTGAATTAGGCGATTAATAATAATAATAAAGAGAGAGCTGCAACAGCATCAATCTCTTAACAAAATGCTCAGTTTAATTTTTTCAACAGCTTTCAAATTAATCACAAACTGAGCACTTTAATTTTAATCTATTCTATGGTGGGGGGGGGGGGGGGTAATGGTGTAAGACAAGCTTTAGGAAATAGATATTGGTCCATTTTTGAACAAAATACACTCACTTTGTTCTGGAATACAAACTCCGAGTCTACCGCTCACGTGATCTCTGAGCTCAGTAAATTCTGATGGTCTCAGTCCAGCACTGCGGTCATGGTTAACAGAAATATTGGACTATGATTTTGAAATAAAACATAGAATCAACACGTAAATCAGATCAAAGGGACCACATCAAACTCTTCGCTTTGCTCTTCCCTGGAAGTTAAACACGATCCTTGCTTATGCTAAATTCTCTTGTTGATGTTGATTGCAACACTCTCTGAGTACCATGTCTCATGTTTCTGGTATACCTCTTCTCAGGTGGGCCTCGGCATTAAGGGAATTGCTGGTGTCGCCATCGGAGGATCTCACTCCATGTCATCAACGTTTGCAGAGTCTCGCAGCCGGAGTGATAAGTTTAGCTTCACTAGCCACGAATTCAAATGCAAATACTACACGTGAGTTTGATTCTCTTGTCCTGACGTCACCTATCCAGGTGACTGCTTGTGTCGGTCCTGAAAAGGTGTCCCTCCTCTGTGCTCCTGTGTGGCTGTATTCTTGCATGCCTCAGTCAACCCTTACCTTCTTTACCGTCAGCTTCCGTCTTCACTCCCGTCCCCCACTGAGCAAAGAGTTTGAGGTCTCCCTGAAGAACCTTCCCTCCACCTATGATCACAAAAACACCTCCGCCTTCCGTCAGTTTATCTCCATCTACGGGACCCACTTTATCCGCAGAGTTCAACTCGGGGGTCGGGTTCACTCCATGACCGCAATCCGGACCTGCCAAACCTCCATGTCTGGACTGTCAATCCAGGCTGTCAGCACCTGTCTGTCTGCCGAAGCCAGCGCAACCATTAAGGGCATCCCTGTTCACGCCTCCAGTGAGTTCTGCCGCCGGAAGAGCAAGAGCCTTAAAACCGCTTCAACCTTCAGTACGGCCTTCTCCGACAGGAAGACCCAGGTGCTGGGCGGAGATGGGGGTATAACGGACATCCTGTTCAATCCCAGAGGGTCTGAGGGGTATAAGAAATGGCTTGCGTCTCTGAAGAGTGTCCCAGGAGTGGTTTCCTACCAGATCAGCCCTCTGCACTTATTGGTGAGGAACAAATGAAGGGTAAACTGAGCTGATAAAGTTATTATTTCCCTTTAAATGTCTTCAGATGGTTTTGGTTAGGGTTTGGGTAACCATGGCAGTTTGAGTCATAAAAGTCACGGTTAAAAGAAATCTGACTGCTGACTGTGAATTAAAAATGAAAGTTTGTTTGGGTGACCCATCTCTCCACCCTAACCTCCTCCTTATGCCATGTTCACAACTACTTCAGCAACTGGAGGGTGCTGCTGCTCTAAAATATATCTATGCATCATGTGAAGAAAAGCCCAACCAACTCTTGAGTTTTTCTTATTAAAGTGGCGTTTTTTTAATGCTTACGTTTTTCATGTGCGATTTATACAAATATGGTTATAGTTTTAATAACAGATTTTAATAGCTAGTTAAATCCCCAAGCATTATATTCTGCTGACATTTTAAAGGCCAAAGCAATGTTTACACAAACTGTCACAATATTCAGGTCACATTTGTTCTGTCTGCATACAGACACGTGTACAGTTTAAAGATATCAAGTAGAAACTTAAGAGCATCGTTGTTTTTTTTAACCAAATATAACTTGCATCAGTTTAGCTGCCTTTTAGCATCAGTCTGAGCCTCATTCAGTCTTTTGGTTTTACTCTTAATCTGTTACTTTCAGCCTCAACCAGATTATTTAAAAGCTCTATTCTCTTTGTTAGATAAGAGACAATCCCATCCTAAAGGCCAGCCTGCGAGACGCCATCAGTGACTACATTCTCACAAGCGCCAAGCCGCTCCACTGCCCCGTCGACTGCAAGATTGGCCACCGGAAGCAGAACTGCGCGTGCCAGTGTCAAGGTCATCGAATGGTTGACTCCCATTGCTGTCCTGCCGCGGCAGGTGTAGCTCAGATGAACGTGACGGTGGTCCGAGCTGAGGCACTGTGGGGCGACTATTTCAGCAAGACAGACGGATATGTTAAAGTTTTCTACAACAACCAAGGAGGCACGACGCCAGTGATCTGGAACAACAACTTCCCCCAGTGGAACTACCTCTTTACTTTTGGAAGCATCAACCTCAAAGAACAAAAGTGAGCAACACTAATTATTACTAATCAATTTCAGTTTCTGCAAGATCTGAGACTTACAGCCACTCTTTGGGCTGTAAACCAAAACCTGCAGTTTCTCTAGCATTCACTTGAGGTTCCAGCAGTGAGTCAGTCCTCATAGATGTGCATGTTAAAATGTCCAAATCAAAAAGAGCGTGAGGTATTCAAGAACCAAAATAAAAGATTTCCTAAACAGTAGCTTAGAGAAGCACAAGTAGAATCAGGTGATCTCTGATGTAGTGCTTCTGTGTTTCCTCCACAGACCCGTTGTTTTCGAGGTTTGGGATCGGGACAGCATCTGGGACGATGACCTGCTGGGGAAAGTGTCTGTCATCCCCACGATGGGTCGAAACATCAACAAGAAGTTCAAGCTGAAGCACGGCTCAGTGCTGGTCCACCTGTCTGTCGTGTGCGGTCCCAGCCTGGAGGGGTCGCTGTGCGAGCGCTACATCCCCTCGCCTACCTACCAGGACGTGATGGGATATGCAAAGAACCACCAGGGTTACTGAAACTGGAGGAAAAAGCAGTGCATGGATTACAAAATAATTTAAGAAAATCCAAGCAAGCATGAAATGTTGATGTTATCTCAATACCGGTCGCCAACACCAACCCACAGATGGGACAAAACCTTTGATTTGTTCATTGTAATGTAGAAATAAAATGCATGTTTCTGTCTCTTTAAACCCAATACAATTTGATTGATGAGTAATTTGGCCACAAAAAGCCATCTCAGGCAGACCAGTATCACCAGAGGAAAAGACTGAAACCAGTTATGGTGATGTATGAGTAAAATGTCTCATTTGTATGGTGAATTTAACATATCTGGACTGTCACAGGAATCATCCTCTGTCCCCGATATCATTGATATGAAACCTGTTATATGACCTAAGCAGTGTGTAGTCTGTCAGATCAGTGGGGGGACAAACATCCCCAAAGTTTGGAATTTTGCTCAATTCTCTCAATCAAGAAGGTTTAAATTAAAAAACAACAACTTAACACAGATTTCCTGTTGTTAGAAAGTCCAAGAAGGACATTCAGCAGACATTAAATAAAGATATCAGATCAGAATCCGAAGGCAGAGAAGGATGTCCAGAAGGCACTCGAGAAAAACCGATAGCAACATTCCTGAAGGACATCAAGCTATGTTCAAGGTGGACATTCAACTAAGATGTCCAGGACGTAACATCTTCAACATCTGCCCAGTTTTCCTTTTGGAACCAACATCAGACACAGAGAAAAGATCAGCTGATGGTTACTGAACTTCAAAACGTTTGCTGTTTGGGAATCTTCAGCTATTCCTCTGCGTAGCATCCAGATGTTAAACTTCTCAAAAGTCTCCAAAGCAGAATGAGCTCACATCATGGAAACTCACCAGCAGGTTGTTGTAAAATGACCCGAACACCAACAAAACTTCAAATCCAAATGAGCTTCATCGATACAACCCAGCAAACACATCGATGAACAGCTGCCCAGCTTCTCTTGCTGTCCAGTCAGGGTTGAAAAAGGTTCCAAAATGAAAAATGTGCTGATGACAAAGAAGGAATTTCACCATCTGCTGGACATCAAATAACCTTTGACCTGTGACAGTCCAGACATGGTCAGTTTACCATGGCAACAAGTAGGATAGAATTTAGATGTAAGGTAAGCTTAATGGCCTCAAAGTGTGGTTCAAATATAAAAACAGGTTCTGATCACAATCATTCATCTGTGCTTCGGTTCTCGCAGTGATACAGAGACCAGTTTTTACTGGGACGATACCATCGCTGTTCCTACCATGTTTGCTGGGAAGCTTCCCACGGTTGGAGCTTCAGGCTGATATTTGGTGGATTTCCTTTGGTTGTAATTGGTTTTATGAATCAGCTGCATAAGTAAAACCTTCTAAATGTGCAGAAAGTTTTTTATCCTCTGAATGACTGACAGAAGTACAGGATGGAGTATTTTACAGAGTGTTAACTCCACTTTAAAGCTCACAGAGCTCAAACAGTGATGACAGATGTAATGAAATGGTGAATATTTCAGCCGCTGTCAGCAGTCCTGACTGTTAAACAGTCCGAACACACACTGCTGACAGTGTGACACACAGGCTGCGGTAAACTGTCGCTTACTCACTGCTGAAGACTCCTCAGCAGAACAGGAACAAACACAAATCCAACATGTTTGCAATGACAGTGTAGTACGTCACCAATAAATGACAATAACTGATCAGCTGAAATTACACCAACCTGTCATGTTATGAATTTAGAAGTCTGTTTGTCGGTTATGCTTGAGATTAGAGACCTGCAGGAACAAAACCTATACCCACTGGCCAATCAGATGTCTGGAAAGTAGCGTCCCCCTTCCTGGAAGATCCCTCAGACTTCCCAGTGCTGACGGAAGCTTTCAGTCCGTCTTTATCTGATAAGCATCAGAACTACAGATTAGGAGAAACTTTATTTCTGCTTTTTTCTGTTGGCTGCCATTTTTAACTATTTTAGTCTTCTGTAAGTCCTGATATTTGACCTTGAGCAGGACATTTATTTGTTTTTGCTGAGCTCGTATTAAATTTCCAAGCAGATTAATCCTGTTTGAATTCTGGTTTCTGACTCATCATTTCCAGTGTTGCTGAAGGAAATTTCTGCATTTCATTGTGAAACTGTGTTACGTATTAATTTAAAACCATGAAAGGCGACTTGCTTTATGTAGTCTTAGTCAAATATCAGTGAAGGGAAGTCAGGCAGGTGAGGTGACTCTGCCAGGTGAGTCGCTTATTTACAGAGCTGAAACTCAGACCAGAGAAAACTGCAAAATGAAACAGAAACTGAGAATAACCGGCCCCACCTCTCCTGACCCGAGGGACCTGCTGACTGCCTGCGCAGTCCTGTGAAAGCGTCCATCCTTACTGCTTCCACAAGAATTAAGAGGATGAGCAGCAGCCAGGTGCTGCTAATCAATTGCATTGATTAACTGATCACCATCAGTGTGATCGTCTCTGTAAAAGCTGAAGTTTTTGGCATTTTGAAGGTCTGGAACATTCAGGTGTGTAAACACAATTCCACAATCTTCCTAAGTGTGCAGAAAACCCCAAAACCAGACTCTACAGTTAGCAGGTTAAAGTTCATGACAGCACAATTAGACTAAGGCTGAACGAGGATGGACTGTTTGGGTTGCAGGAGAAAGCAAAAAAAAAAATTACGGCTTCACTTTGCAGAGCTGCACCTGAAGAAAGAAGAAATGAGACCAAAGTGGAGCTGTTTGTTTATAATGCACAGCACCACGTTTGGAGGAAACCAAACACCTCACAATAGCTGTCAGCACGGCGGTGGAGGGATCAGGGTTTGGGCGTCTTGCAGTCACTGAGAGAACTTGGAGAAAACTGGGTCATCAGCAAGACAGAGGTCCATGAACTGCATGCAACCTGGCGAGAGGCTGTGCGTACACGAATGCTGCAAAGCTGAATAAGCTGAAGCAACGCAGCATGGACGAGTGGACCAAAACCCCTCCACAGTGATGACAGAGACAAACCTCCGTCATAAACACCAGACCTGCATGGAGGCCTGCATATACAGTTGACCTGCACGGTCAAATGTATATTATCGTCTTTTCAGCCTCATTGCCATCACTGGTTCAACAGTTAATAGATGATCAATCAATTATGATCAAAACAGGTATGAATCAGTGTGACTCCAGTGTCAGTGTTTCATCAGCAAAGATGATCTAAGATTTATTAAGTGCTCAGATTTTAATCTCGATTATAAAGACAAAGTAAACTTTCAGAGTCGTTTTCCTTTCTGGGGAAGCAACCCCTGAAAAATGAAGACAAACGCTAACACTGATGTAGCTTCACACAGAGACAGTATTAGCCAGCTAGCTGCTATCTTGGGTATTAAGTACTCTGTTAGCCAACATTAGCCAGAACAAAGACAGTTTTCTCAAACAAAGACCATCAGATTTGATTTTTGTGAACATTTGATTCGTGAAGGAGTTCTTTGATTTGGAGGTTCAAATCCAACCCTCAGCTAATGTTAGCTAGCAGTTGCATGCATGCTAACATGGACAGATTGAGTATCATGCGTCTGAGAAGCTCGATTCATTTTAAAAGACTTTAAACTGGCAGACCTCCAAATGTTCGGTTATCTTTTAGAAGACCCCAGCTGGTTTTTACCATCAGCTCTGTAAGGCCCTCCAGCTCCGTCTCTCTGTGCTCTGATTGGTCAGAGCGGCATGGACTCGTGACTCAGCTCTGACTCACAGCGTTGACCTCTGGCCGACTGAGTCAGGAGGTTCAGAGACCCTCGTTTACATTTAACGGTGGTGCGAGTGAACGTACGTCAGACGTCTGAGATCTTCGTCGTTAGAACACGTCTGCATGCCCTCTCCTGCCTCACAGCAATGACCCTGTTTCAGATGTTTACAGTTACAGGGCATTATTAAAACTGTAGATATCTGAAGGCTCAAGAGGCAGCTGGGAGGATGAGGAAGGCCTGCTTCAGAGGTAGAGAAGGACATCCTCAGGTTAGAAGTTGTCGTAGTCTTGATTTAATACATTCTGAATGGGCTGCAGGGTTCGCATCACTGCTTTTCTACTATTGTTTCACAGATTTCCCTGAAAACCACATTTAATGCAGCTCCTCCCTGACTTTTTATATTTTTCATCCTTTTTCTTTTGTTCATGCTTTTAAAATATACAAACTCCACTTTGGACAGTGGTTACTGAAAAAGTTCAGAAGTAGATTTGTGAAGTAGTCAGACTCGAACGTCAAGGAAGGTGGTAGGAAAGCAGACTAGCAGACATTTCAGGTTTCCAGAGGTGAGCAATTTATTTACAGTGAACTCAATTTAATGTGCAACTTAACAAAACTTCCCCCCAAAGTAACTTAATTAACAAAACTCAACAGACCATGGCTCTGTTAACACAGCTCACCTCTCCTCTCTCATCTGAGTCTGGTAGGGACTGGCTTTAAATAGGGCCATCAATTTCCAGCCAGTACCCCTCACTCACACTGAGGGATCTAAAACTCTACACAGATGATTAAAAAAGACACAAAACCTCACACTTCTAATATTCACGTTTACACAACTAAATGGCAGTATTAATGAAAAGAAAAAGATTCAACAAATCCCTTCAGACCTGGACACAAACAAAAGGAAGCATCTCCACTTGGTTTGACCTGCTGATGTCATGTGTGACATCATCAGGACTTTAAAATGAGGAAATGCTAAGCAGGCGTTTCCCCACACCTGACCCACGTGAAGACTGAGAAGACAGAACAAAGTATGAACAAATGACTTAATCTGTAACACAATAAAATATAAAGAAGCGTGTAACTGAGTATTTACCTTAATTTGCCGAATGTTTAATTTGCCGGCAACAGAACGCTTCCGCAAACAAACCCGGGATAGTGAGTGCAGCAATGTTACATGACAAATAGCAAATCATAGCAAATACATAGAAACAGAATAATGTGTATAATGTGCAAATAAAAGGTAAACACATATGGGACAAATGGAGAGCATTGCAGCTGCTCATCCACTTTGTCACAAGATTAAAATATCAAAAGATGTAAAATTTTAAGAGAAGCAACAAAACAGCTTTAAATCCAAATGAAAGCTGGACGACCAGCAAAGTTCATGAAGGAGTCGGTGAGCTCAGATAATTTCTGTAGCACATTTAAACACAGCTGACGTAAAAGCAATCTAACAATTAAATATATGGTTAGTATAAAAGAAGTAACAATGATAAAGAATAAAAATAATAATAAAAGACACAGTGAGAAGGAAAAGCTACTGAGGGGAAGAAGAACCTTTAAAAGCATTCAAACATTCTGATCAGCTTTTATTTTGAAATTATTTTCCAACAAAGGCTCAAGGTAGAGGAAGCAAACCGCAAACTGTCTGCTTCAGAAATCTGGAGACATCAGCAGCCACAGCGAGGGATTTGGCGATGGCCGAGCCACACCAGTGTCCCGCTGGCCGCTGTGCAGGGCTGGACTGGGACAGAAAATCGGCCCAGGCATTTTGACTAGAGACCGGCCCCCCAGGTATTACAGGAAAAGCCTTTGAATGAAAACAAACGCTGTTGTGACAGTGATGTACTGTCTTGTTGGTATATGTATGATTTCTATACGTTGTACATCAGATAAAAGATTCAGATAATTATTTGTTAAAAGCAGTTTAAATGAGAATAAGAAAGAAAAGTATTTCTTTGTGCCCCCCTCTCCCTGTTAATGTCCTACCTGCCCCCCTGGCAGCACTTTGCTAGACCCGCCCCTGCACAGTTACCAGCTGTCAGCTACTTAGAAAAGGATCCTGGTGTTATTTGTCTCTCAGAAACAGTTCATAACTTCAACTCATTCATGTCACCTAAAAGGTAAACCTGTTTCTCCATCACCTGTTCAGCTCTGATGGTTCAGTAAGGACATCTCCTGGTTTCATCTTCATGTTTCCCTCTCACCACATATCCAAACCAACATCATGACCAAGCATTTCACTACATATCGTACTGTGTATGACTGTGTACGTGACAAATAAAAATTTGAATTTGAATTTGACCAGCAGCTTTACAGCTGTGGCTCCAGCAAACATCAGCTGATACTAGAAATTAATATTAAATAAATTCTAACAACAGCTGATCAAACGTGCTGCTGTTGTTTAGCGCGACATCCGCTGGTTTCCTCTTTCTGGCACAAAGTGGGCGATAAACAAACAAGAGAGCTGATCAGCTGATCATTGATCAGTTTCATGATTGAAGTAGAAACAGGAGAGAGAGGGGGGAGGATGAGAGAAGAAGAAGCAGCTGTGCAGCAAAGACAGAATAACTCCAGCTTTGTGTCTTTTTCATTGTAGCTGAAGTCCGGGACAAACTGTTCCTTTTCACCTCAATACGAAACGCGTAATATTTTCTCTGAATGAAATACGAGACAATTCCGTTTTTTAGGGGACGGTTGGCAACTCTACTAACTAACCTTATGAGTAAAATAAAGTTCACTATCATAGCATTTGCCCAGTATGCCCGATGGCCAGTCCAGCTATGCCGCTGTGATGTCACCTCACTTCAAGTCAAATTTTGAAGCATGGATGTGAATATTCTGGCCGATGCCGCCTCGGTGCTTTGAGGCTGTGGCGAGTGAGGGCTCGCTGTGGAACGACACCCTCATTGCCTGCAGTCACCCATCAGTGAGCGTATCCTGGGTAATCTTCCAATGATTTGTACAGATGACTTTTATTTTCATTCACTGTGACCCGACATGAGTGACTGAGCCCAGAAACTGATCAGCAGTGTTACTGAGGTCAGGCTGATTCAATAATGGGTCACACTGTTCACCTGCGGGGCGGGCGAGACGGCAAGGTGAATCTGTGATGACACCAGAGTCCTTTTACCATCATGTCAAACAGACCTCCCTCCTCCTCCTCTCCGATCACACAAAGAGCTCCTTTTTCCCGTCGAGCACCGAACATTTAAATAACGATTTGACAAGTGAGGATGAGGAGGGGGTGAAAGGAGTGTGGTAATGGAGGTGGGTGGGGGCTGGTGGTGCTTCTCCCGGGCGCTGAGCCAGCCCGTCGGAGATCCAGATCCATCTCCACCATTAAAACTCCATTTAGGAGACCGAGGACTCGTTTATCACGCCCCCCTGAAAGCTCACATCTCCACGCTCAGACCTCATATTGCACTGAACACACACTGGACACTTTATTAGGTACACCTTTGTCTTTCACGCATCAGATTCAACAGGCTGCTGGAAACGTTCCTCCATGTTGACATCATCATGATATCATCACATGACCGCCTCATCCATGATGGGAATCGGCTGTCCCTCCACATCCCAAAGCTGAGATCTGTGACAGTGGAGCTGTGCGCTCAGAGACGCTCTTTTGCAGACCTTCCTTGTAAAACGTACTTATTTGACTTCCTGTTTCCTTCTTATCGGATGCTCAGCGCGCGGCTTGTCTTCACCATACAAGCTTAAATGCCGCTGTTGCCACGTGATTGGCTGTTTGGGTTAATGAGCAGGTGAAAAGTTAACAAAGCGGCTGGTGAGTGTGTCTCATTTGAATTGTTAATAATGTGTGAAATCTTCACCAAAGTTTAATGAACTGTTTGCATGTGGATGTTCGTTCATGTGTTAATGAACACGTGATGATCCAACAGGAACGTTCCTGTGCTCTCTTACCCTGCTGTGATTTACATGTATGACCCCCCCTTCTTGAACCTGATTCACCTGAATTCAAGCACACCTCCTCCCTCCCCTCCTCCCTGCCTCTGCTGCGGACGGGGGAGGAGGGGGAGCAGGTAGGGAGGGCGGGGAGGGAACTGCGCCTGCGCCCAGTCTCTCCATTCCCTCCGCATCGCCCCCACCCCTCTCCTCCCTCCCTCCCTCCTCTCTCTTTTCTGCAGCATCAGTACCACCTCCCCCGTGCCTCCTCCCCCTCTCTCACTCGCTCGGTTTTCCTGCCGGGCTGCTGCTTTGCGCGCTGCGGGGCCACACTGCGACCACACCGAGGAGGAAGAAGAGAAAGCCGCGGACCGACGGGGGGGCCAGCCGAGCCAGAGCGGCGGACATTAAAAAAAAAAACCGAATAAGAAGAAGGACGCGGGAGGAAGAAGGAGGCGCGGACAGCGAGCCCGAGGAGCAGAAGCAGAAGGCGGAGACGCGTTCCTCCCTCCATCTCTGCCTCCGTGAAGAAGAGCCGAGAGGAGCAGCAGCAGGAGGACCGCGAGGACCTCGCAGCGGAGAAAACGACGAACGACGCGGAGCCGGAAGCCTCCCCCCCTCCCCCCTGGACCAGGGACGATTCTCCGTTTGTAGCAGCGGCGCGGCGACACGATGAAGGACCGCACGGCGGAACTGCGAAGCGTAAGCTCTCCTCCTCCGTCTCCTCTTCCCTGTCGGCCTCCATCATGTTCGCACATCCTCCTCCTGCGGCCTCCGGAGGAGCGGGGGGAGGGGGAGGGGGTCTGTGGCTCTGCGGAGCTTCATGCTGTGAATACAGAGCGCGAGGACGGACCGTTACTGTCGGCTTGAGCGCGTGCTCCGTGCGCGTGCGTGAGTGGAGGTCACGGCTGCGGCCGGACACTTTCCCGCTTTTTTTATTTCTGCTGTTTTTTGGGGTTTTGTGGCGCTAACATCAAAGGCCGCCGCAGAGCCCCCCCGTGCATGATGGGAAAACGGCTTCAACACGCGCCCATCCGCGCGCATTCAGGCCGCGCGTGCCTGTGTGACCTGATGGGGGGAAGGGGGGGGGTCCAAAATGCAGAGATTTTTTTTTTCCAGGCCGCATCCAGGAGCTGCGCGCGCCTCCTCCCCGACGGAGCCGCGTGAGTGTGGGGCCACCGTCAGAAGGGAGGGATCGGGGGGGGGGGGGGGGGGGGGGGGGTCACGGTCCTGTGCGGCTTTGACGCGGGTGCGGAATGCGGAGAGATGCGGCGTTTATGCGGCCGCCGCGAGCGAACAGCTGATGCTGGGTGGTGGTGGGAGGGAGGGGAGGGGGGGATGTCACATCAGCGAGTCAAACTCTGCAGCACCTCCACGCGCCTCCCGCCGCCTTGGGTTCAGCCGGGTTCGCGTGAGGCGGAGCACAGCTGCACGCGCACATTCGTACACGCATCGATTCGCCATCAGCGCGTGTCACCGATTATTGATCGACCCTGGGATGTTTTTATGAATGAATCCTCATTTGTTGCGGTTTCTTCACCTCCATCTTTCTCCTCCACCTCCCTGTGTTTCTGGGAGGAGCCTGATCAATAATACGTGATCAATAAATCAGCAGCTGAATGCTGTATGTGTGTGTTGAGGTGATTTGCATTGAAAAAGTGAGGGGCTCAGCAGCGCCTGAGTTTACCGCACTGCTGTCCGTCCACCCCCCTGCCTCCTCTCTGCCTCCTTTTCCTCCTCTCTGCCTCCTTTTCCTCCTCTCAACCTCCTCTCTGCCTCCTTTTCCTCCTCGCTGCCTCCTCGCTGCCTCCTCTCTGCCTCCGTTTCCTCCTCTTTTCCTCCTCTCTGCCTCCTTTTCGTCCTCGCTGCCTCCTGTGAGGCTGTACCTGACTGGTGTGGCTGTTTACACCTGAGTGTGGGTCAGCTGCTGGTGGGCTGTGCTAATGTTAGCTTGTGTTGCTGCTCTTATTGTTGCTCTGTAGGTGAGACACACTCGCCTGTTTATTTCTGTGAATAACTCACCGAATGACAAAAAAACTTCCTGAATCTTGAATCAGTCATCCGCCCTTCTCTCATTCTCTCCTCATCCCTCCATCTTCACCTCTTTTCCTCCACCGATCCTTCCTTTAACGTGTATTACCTCGATCACTTCTTCTCTGGCCCTTTTGCTTCTTATTTCCTTATCTCCTCCCTTCCTACACCTTCCTAGCTTCCTCTCTTCTCTCTTTTATTGTCCTTTCTCCCTCTGTCAGTCTGCCTCCTGCTTCCTGATCAAAAAGAAAATCAGTGATTGGAACTTGAGAGCAGCTGAACAGACACAGATTTGACTCTTTCCTCAGACAGAAAGACTAAAATCAGCTAAATTTCACTGAATTATCAGAAAATCGTTGAACTGTTTCCTGCTGTGTGAACAAAGAGACTCACCTGATGTAAAGAGGACGATTCTGCCTGATAGATGAGCTCAGACTTTACAATGAGCCGCTCGGTCTGCTAAAACTGGTCCCAACCCCAAGTCCTGGACTCACCAGAGCCTCTGATGTGTCACCAGAAAACGGATCTGCTGTGAAGTCGTTTCTGGAACTTTTCTTTTGGTGAAATCACTGCGAATCATTCTTGTGTCAGACTTAACTTTATAAAATGAAATGTGATGAATAAAAACTAAGAATAATAAAAGTTAGCAGGACAAAGATGAATGAGGTCGTCTACTGTGGACACCTGCCAGCTGACCAGTTGGCAGGCGGTTGCTGGTAGTTTTCAGGTGAAAGTGGTCGAAAGATGGTTGCTTTGGTTTCTAGCAGGTTTCCATGGTCGCCCATAATTTGCATGGAAGACGCCGATTTGTCTGCAAACACTCGCCAACTTCTCTTCAAGCAGAAGAGTCACAAACTGGAAATGGAGACCAGTCACCTCCAAAGTAAAAGTTGCACCTTTTTGCACTAGTTAAGCACAACTTTTACTCTGAAAGAACACAGTCTTGTGTCGCCCTCTCTCCGGTCTCACGGCTCGCTCGTTAGAAAGACGCTAACGTGGAGATGAGTTGCCTTCTTCAATGTATCTAAGTGCAACTCTGCCAACCTGCTGGTGACCAAAGCAATCACACAGAGGTTTTTGGTGCCCCCATCTTTTGCGACCAATCTCACGCAGTGACAGCCAGCACGTTTCCCTAGCAACCGATGGTTGATAGGCGGCCTGGGTGATGAGGGTCAAGCTTGTCACCTCCCTGCTCTTATGTGAACGCTTCAGTGCTTGATGTTGGTGTTCTTCATGTTTGTGGGCGTATCTCTGCTACCTTCATGGTCACGGTGTTGGTAACTAACCACCACGAGGCAAGCTAGTCGTGCTTCAATTAGCAGTTAGCAAAGCTAGCTGCCTGTGAGTAACTGTGTTCTGAAACACAGTGATTGTTCCCCGCAGCGATTCCCACATTTTGAGCAGGTCACGCTGCCCGCTCGCTCTCTTGGCTTTGGTAACGTGATTTCATCGTTTGACTCGATGTGACTTGGCTGATGCTTTTGCTTCAACAATTGAAATAATAATAATAATAATAATAAACTTTATTTATAAAGCACACTAAAAAACCAAGGGTATACCAAGGTGCTTGACAAAAATAAAACAGGAAAAGGGAGAAGGGAGGGAAAAGAGAAAGGACCTGGCACGTATCAATTATAAAAACCTTGACAATCATAAGATATAAAAGTAGTTCACAAGCATAACGGATAAAAATGTACCAACGCACACCCAAGTGTTAACTAGGTGGAAAGGCAAGATTATACAAATAAGTCTTCAGCCGTGATTTAAACAGTGGCATAGAGTCAGACGCCCGGATAGCGACAGGAAGGTTGTTCCATAAGACCGGGGCAGCTACAGCAAACGCGCGGTCACCGCGAGACTTCAGCCGAGAACGAGGTTGCTCCAGAAGAATTTGGGTAGCAGATCTAAGTGCTCTGACAGGAGTGTGTAACCTGAGAAGCTCATTGAGGTAGCTCGGCGCCAAGTTATTAATGGTTTTGTAGGTGAAAAGTAGTATTTTCAATTGAATGCGGTATTTAATTGGAAGCCAGTGCAAGCCAGCGAGAACAGGAGTGATGGAAGAAAACTTCCTGCTACCTGTCAAAAGGCGTGCCGCCGCATTCTGGACAGTCTGCAATCTAACGAGAAGGGTGGAGGAAAGGCCAGTGTAAAGAGTTGCAGTAGTCCAACCTGGAAGTCACGAATGCGTGAATGAGTTTTTCCAGGTCAGTGTGCGGAATATAGCGCTTAGCCTTAGAAATGAGGCGCAGCTGATTAAAACTAGACCTCACAACAGCAGACACTTGCTTGTCAAATTTAAGCAAGCTATCCAGTAGTGCCCAAATTACTGGCATAATCAGAAGGAGAGCTAGCAAAAGGCATCAGAGCAGCGCACAGTTGGTCGCGGGGGATTTTACTATCAAACACCACGATCTCCGTTTTCATTTCGTTCAGGACAAGAGAATTACTCTTGAACCAACCTTTAACCTCACGCATGCATTCACGAAAATAGTGAAAAGACATAGCAAGATCGTCAGTAATCTCAAAATAAATCTGTATATCATCAGCATAGCAATGAAAGGCAATATTATACTTCTCAAAAATTGCTCCAAGAGGGAGCAGATATAGCGAAATTCTTTCAAATTTCAGTGCAAACAATTTCGAGCAAAGCGAAACACTTCTGCACGTCGCCTTGCTCAAAGCCAACGGGAACACCGAACGCCACCTTTTCTCACCGCACACGGAGCAGAGCAGGTGGAGACCGGAGGACCGAAATAACCAATTTAAAGGCAACATGCTAGCTTAATATACACAAAATAAAAGCTTCCCAACAAGGCTGTGTCCTAACAGAAAGGTTAACATGGTAGAAACACAGCGGTTAGTCTCTTGATGTGGTTGTCTTGGAGATGATCGAGGAGCCTGTCCGTGACGACTTCATTCTCAGTTCAGTCAGTAACGTAATGAACCTCCCTCAGCGTCTGAGCTGAGTCTCAACTGAAAAGTCTTTAAATCAGGATAAAAAGCAAACAGTTGAAATATGTTTCTACGTGAGGCCAGCAGACGGGGGTCCCTCGCTGTGTGGGACCATTTTTAAAGTCGCTATTTTCTGATGAATCACTTTTATTTTCACTTTCTGTTGGGCTTAGGTTATTTGCTGCAGCATGAGAATTAAAATGAGTCCCTGTACTTTGTCTCCATCGGATATACGATTGGCTGCCTGAAGGCTCAAAGTTCACAGAGTTCACTTTAACGCAGTAATGAGGTCAGACAGTGGCGAGGCTGTGCTGAGGACGTCCTCACAGTTACCGCCCTGTGAAACACCTCTGATGCTCAGATCGTACAAAGACCGGAGACCCATCAGCAGCCCTGCTGAGCACGCAGCTCGCTTGCGTTGTGATTGATGTTCGACTGTAATAAAGACACGATTCATTCAAATAATCGACTCAGGATAGAGTTTACTCCTTCTGTCTCCACTTAGTGCTTAATAACTTCTTACAGAACCTCGTTAGAGGCGTCGCATGAATAAGACATAAACTGCATGAGCTTCATTTGGACCAAATCTGAGTCTCAAACATTTGGTCTGCTAATCAGATCTCAGGCTCATGTTTGAAGCTGGAATAAAAACCAAAGGTGGAGATGGAAGAAGCTTTTATTGGCTGCAGACAGAGCGCTCTAAACCCGATAAATCTAACGTAAAACTCACCGACACTTTTCAGGATGTCAGAGTTTCTGTCTGTGCCCGTTCTGACTTTTATTCCTGGGCTCTGTCAGAGGAGCTTAGCATGAGTCATGCTGGGCCTCAGTTCATCCTCTGTCTGAAATAAGCTGGAAGTTCTAACAGCAGATGGGCGGGGCTTCTGAGCCTGAGATGACCATATTAGGAATTCGTATCGTGGCTCATGCAGTTCCAAAAATGAGATGTGAAGATGAACCAGCTGCTGTGGCCTCACTTTATTTTTGCTCTCTGAATATTTTCTCAGATTTTCCTCCACCTTTCATTTGTGCACGTGCTCCCTGCGTCTTTCTTTTCTCCTCCACCACCTCTTCCATGATTTTTTCCTCCCTCCATTTCATCCTCTCCTCCATCTTTCCTCCCACCCCTTCCTCTTTTTGCTGCTTCTCTGCATCCCTCTCTTATTTCCACCCGTGTCCTGGCAGCTTTCCTTCTTCCCCGTGTTTCCCGTCGGTGTGAGGCACCAATCTTTTTGGTTCCTGGTGACTGAATCTCCTCGCTCCTTTTTTCTTTTCCTTTTCAATTGTTCCTGAATTTTTCCTCTCTGTCGGCCATGTTGGATGATCACCGGAGTGAAATCCAGCTCACGTAATCCTGCCGGTAACAGATGCTGCTGTATCATGCAGCAGCAGCAGCTCTGTAGTAATAATTATTTTTTTATGTAATCGTCCACATCACAGTGATGCTGCCAGCTCTCCTCCTCCTCCAATCTCCACAAGTCTGAACAAACGCTGCAAGTGAGGACAGTACAAACCTGCTGTGGTGCTTTCATTCCAACACACACCAGGCTAACTTCTAGTTTTCATGCTAATGCTGTGCTGATACATGACCTGCTTTCACACATGTTTGTTGTGAGTTTAACTTGCTGTTATCTTTTAAATAACCCAAACCTCCAGGAGGAGCTGTATCCTTGTGCTTGTCCCATGAATATGTGAATTTCAGCTTTAGTTTAGGAACAGAATCAGAATCAGAATACTTTATTCATCCCGAGGGAAATTAGGGGTTACAGCAGGCAGCACGCTAATGGCGCATGCGCACTCACAAAGGAACCTTCTGACCAACTTTACACAAACATCACATTGGGGAGACATGTCAGAAAGGTAGGCTGATAGGAAAAAACAACGAAAATACATAACATGAGGTGAGAGGAGGAGAAAAAAAAACTCCACTCAGACTGAGCTCCTGGTGGGAGAACAGTTTGATAACAGAAAAAACACCTCAGCACAAAAGCACATGACTATCAACACACCATAGAAACACGAGACAAGCAACAGGGGCGGGTAAAGGGTAAGAGAGAGCCGGCGTAGACAGCGCATCCGGTCCTGCAGCATCTGTGCTGGTCCAGTTGACTGCTATCATCCCCGGTAGGGCACAAGCATCGAAGGCGTTGGAAAGGGAGGGGGATGAGTGAGTGCTTGTCAGTGTAAGTGTGTGCGTGTCCATAGTTTAGCTGAGACAGTGTCCTTCGCACTATCAGGCTAAGTAAGCAGTCTGCCAGCCAACCCAGGTGGCCTTCATGGGACGGGAAGAATAGTCATCACACAGTCGTTATCAGGGAGTTGTTTTGGTGGGCTCCAGCCTTGGGCCTGCAGCTGGCGCCGTGGTGTCCGAATGTTGAATATTGTTGATTTCTGAAATGAGAGAATTCACAAAGGAGCAGATTTCTAACCTGTTGGCGGTTCTTTAGTGTGCTCTGTGGTTATGGGAGCGTTGAGTCACACCTGTTCCTGGTGGGAGACGGACTCTTCCAGGAATCCTGGGGTTGAACCTGGACAGTACCTGTACGTTTTTGTTACCACGGCATGGAAAGGTTTAGGTGTGAGGATGATTCGTGGCTTCCAGCGTGCACTGGGATGGTTTGCACCGGGGTTGTTGGTTTGAAGCCAGTGAAGTGGTTGCTTTGTGTTGGGAAAGAGTGGAACCAGTTTTTCAGGTGTAATGGTGCAGCATCAGCAGTGATGAGGATGCTGCGTTGGTCTGCTGTGGTGGAGGTGATGGTGAAGCTGTTGATTGAGCCTCACCTGTGACTGTGAGCTGTGACTGAACGACTGAGGTCAGAAGCAGCAGAAAAGAGTTTCCTCAGAGCCGGAGTGAGGGTCTCCAACCATGAGGAGGCCCGGGACACGTGGGAGGAGATTATGTCTCACAGCTAGCATGGGAACATCCCTGCCACCTCCTCCAGAAGAGTTGGGGGGTCTGGGCATCACTGCCCCCGAGTCCCAGATAAGTAGCAGAAAATGGATAAAATGTACGATTAGTCTCTCCTCAGCTCAGTTTTAGACGGAACATCTTCAGGAACGGAGCTGAAAAGCAACAGTCTCATACGAGCAGCTTCCTGAAAATGCTGCAAGAAAATCAGTCCAGCAAAGAAAGTGCTGCATCATTTCTCCATCTGCTAAACGCTTCGTCATGTTACGCTGCTTCACCCTGCAGCAGCAGCGCTTCCATGCTGCCGTCAGTTTTGATGATGCCGCAGGTCGTCGTTGGCTGGACGTCGGGTTTCGATGCTGCAGGAGAGAAAGATTTTAAATCAAATGAAATAATAAAATATCTCACTGATATTTCTGAGCAAACGCAGAGACAGAAGGACTGTGTGTGTTTGCATATCCTATTTCTGTTTCATTGATTGTAGCAGCTGGGGGTGGGTGGGGTTGGGGCAGGTAGGGGCTGGGGGGGGGGGGGGGGGTTAAGTGGCGTCACTGAGATGGAAAAACAGCCACGTGTCACTGCAGCCACACGCGGTCTCGTTTCCATCGCTGCTCCTGCAGACTCACCTTTAAAGCAGGTTTCATGATCAAATGTACTGATGGACCTCACGGGGACGTGGTGTCCACAGAGGGAGCGGTCCCCTCACTGTGTGAGCGTCTGTGTGTCCCTTCAGTAACACAGACACACTCGGGTTCTCTCATTTTTGATTTAAATTGTTGTCCTTGAACGTGACGTTACCTTCTCACCCAGGTGTGCAGCTGCTGGTCAGTCACGTGGTTCACTCTGTAGCTGGTGTTGCTAACCTCAGGTGTGTGCGTGCTCAGTCAGAGACACTCGTTGTGGTTTGTTTTGTCCTCCTGGCAGCACCAGGTGGGTGGTCTGTGTTTGTTTGACTTTATTTACCCAGCAAACACACACACACACACCTGCAGCAGGGACTTGCTCAAGGGCACCTTGATGGCAGATGTCTGGCACTTTCAAAATAAAGTTCAACAGAACTTCTTTTAAAGCAAATGATTGATAAAGAAAGAGCTGCTGTTTAAATGTGTGTGAGCCTTTTAAACAGGATGTCCTGATCATTAGATCATTTTTCCTAACGACAGCATCACGGCCTTTTGATTTTTAAATAAATCACATTTACAACACAAGTGGCTCCAAAGATGCACGTGCATTGGTTTCTATCTAATTGAATAATTATTTTAAAAGCTTTAAATTAAAGTAATAAAACAAGGCCTCGCAGACAGCCACGCCCCTAATTGTGCAAACTCTAAGCCTTAATGTGCAGGTGTCATCTATAGAGCAGGTTTTGTGTCGGGCTGTAAACACGACCGGCGCCTCTGCTGGACGATGAAGGAACTGCAGACTTGTCTTCCTTTTCCTGCTCCATGTTTCAGCCTCACAGTACACACATGTCTGAATAGCAGCTCTCTCTTTAACACTTTCTTGTTGTGTCTGGTGCTCTGTGGACTCACGGTCTCACTGTGGATCTGTTGTAGCACGAAGGTTAGCAACAGGAGCCAGAGGCTAAATGCACCAACAAAGACTGGGTCGTCCTCCAGTGTGGGAGGGTCCGGCCCTGCTTTGTGTCTCCTGCTAATCTGCAGGTAGTGACAAGTTGGGTGGAGCTGCAGCGCTGCACGGGGGCTGCTGCTACCAACAGTCTGCAGGTTGTTAACCCAGCCGCGCAGGTTAACGAAGCCTCGGAGAGTTTAACTTTACCGAATAAACTGCAGCTGTAGCTCGGAAGATACTGTCCTGGCTGAAGGCTTGATACTAATGATAGCTAGCTCATCAGTCTGAAAGCCTGTGTGTGTGTGTCAGTGGCCATCGTTCAGCCAAGTCAAGGGCAAACCCTCATCACTGCTGGCACGCCGGAGGTCACTTTTCCTGCTCGCACTGTCTCTGCTGCTCTTTTTGCTGTTGACGTGGGTTTTCTTCTTCTTCTTCTTTTAAATTGACGTTTTTTCTCGTTTAATTAGCGCGGAGGCAGCCATCGTTTAACCCCGACTCGTTTTCTCGCTTGAGCGCTCACAGAGGTGAGATACAGTAGATTTCAATTGGATTGCGGTCTGATTAGATTAGCAATTTCCTCCTATTAGTCCACACACAAACACACATTTGTACATCTGCACTTGTGAAGACGCTCATCTTCATAAGCTTAAACTAATTGTGGCTTCATTACAGAGCTCGCCTGTGAGGAAGGACGGCTGCACGTAGAGTTTTAAAGCAGATTTCAACAACTTCTTTATTCATGGATTAAAAAGGCATCGTTGAATCTAATTTACAAATACGTGATCTTCTTCGTCTGGTTTTTCCTCTTCTGATGAGCTCAAATTGAATAAAGCAGATAAAACAGGAAGCTAAACTTACCGTGCAGCTGCTCTGTGAATAGTAAGACTGAAGAATAGCTCCAAAAATGAAACACAACAAAATGCCTTCACTTCAGAAATAACCAGTAAGTCCCAAACATTGGTCCACATTTTAACATAAGAGCGCCACTTTCAAAATAAAATGTAAGCAGGTTTTCTTAAACATTTGCCAGATGTCCCCCACAGCCCACATGTCCTCTGTACGTCCTGCACGTTGAATTGAGGTCTTTGGTTTTTGGAAATGGCTCATTGTTCGTTAGTTATTCTAATTTCAAGAACATTTCTAAACATTGCTTCTCACATGTTCATTTTCTTACATCATATTCAAACACTTCTCTTAATGCTGTCCCATTACACGATGTTCCTGAATAACGCCTCACATTCCAAATATCTTTGTTTTTCCTCTGATGTTTGTGCTGCTCCCAGATGTTCATAAATGTTATAACTCAGTTTTCCCTTAAAATGTCCCCAGTTCCTAAGATGTCCTCACTTACAGGCCTTAATAGCTGATCCCCACAATGGCAGCAATACGAGCGCACACACACACCGCTCCCACGTACTATCGACCGCGCGGTATCTGCTGACTGAATCCTGTGTGGGGGCTGATTGGTCAGTGGGAGGCTGGTCACGTGATTTATGGCTGCGTCTCCATTTAATGGCCCCGCAGTCCTCCCTGGCCTCCTTTGTGTGTGCGTTCTTGTGTGTTTGCTTATGTGCGTCTGTGCATGTGAGTCCTCATGCATTATAGATGTACCCCTCCCCCCACCGCAGCTCGGAGAGCAGCCTCCTGACAAACGTCCTCCTCTTCATCAGCTCCTCGTCTGAACTTCGTTCCTTTTATTTCGCTCAGCATCTCATTTTTAATCCGCTCAGCCAATCAGATCGCGGTGATGGGAGACGTGGCGAGGCAGTGACGTCGTGCTGATGTCACAGCCTGCTCTCAGCATTAACCAATCAGTCGTTTTCTTCCTGACCGTAAACGACGGACTTTGGCCGAACTTCAGCTCTTTGCTCAGAAACGTTCGTGTTGACTGTTTGTGGAGGAAGGACTGAGAAGACCTGGGTGGAGGGGTTTACTCTGTGTTAATAACGTCTAAGACATTTCATTAAAACAACATTTATGTCTGCATAATCTTTTATTTGTTAGTAAGACTGGTGGATTTGGGTTAATGGTGGCAGCAGTCCTGCAGTAAACTGGCTGAGAGCAGGTTTGGTGCTGAAAGCTTAAATAAGTGCTACATCTGTCTTTATTGATTGTTCGGTGACAGCCGCCCAGGCTGATACGATCAAACGTCCTGATTTAAACGTTTGGGATTTGGTTGATGAATCGAATGATTGCGACTCAGTCATTTTGAACTTGTGTTAATATTAAGTTCATCCTCAGAACGTCCGGCGAGTATTTCGTTCAATAATCAGTTAGATTCATGAATATGTTTGAAAATCGAACATAGTTTTGAAAAGGTAAAACAGACCGATGGCGCTGTGGTTTGGCTCCACCTACTCATGTGTAAATCAGCCTGTAAGATTCCTTCTACGCGTCTCAGGAACGTTTAAAACCTGCTCCCAGTTTCACCTGCTGACTCATCGCTTCAGCTTTTGTCCTACTTTTAATCGTTTTCATGGCTCCCATCCAGAGATGCAGATGGAGTATACAGGGGACTGTCTGGTGTTTTGCTCGTGGGCACTTTGGCAGGAGAGACTGCTGCTACTGTACCGTCTGTAGTGCAGGAAAACGCAGTATAAATAGTCCCGAGCCAAAGTGATTACAGGCAGTTATTGAATTGAATTAGAGCATTAAAAGGTCGGCGGATGGCTGAACTCGCCTCCCTCAGCCGGAGCGCGCCTTTCCTTTAAATAGATTCCTGCAGCTAATGCCTGACAGGAAGTCGAGCTGTGAGCAACCATTACCTCATCCTCAAAGTTCAGAGAGAAGAAGAAACGGCAGCTCGAGGCCGTTTACTGGTCGTGTTTGCTTACTGGGAGTATTCAGATGAGCCCAGCACACCTCACAGGTCCTGAACGCGACTTAAAGACGTCCGTACGAAGGAATGCCCCTACGCGTTAGTGCTCGAGCCTCGACTTTAAATATTTAAAGGCTCGGGCTTTTAATGCTGTTTACATGACTTGTTCTTTATTTTAATATCCAGATGTGACGAGTTCATTCTGAATTAAATGGACGTGATTTTAGACTTTTACTCGTTTTTGTTTTTTCATCTTTTTAACTGAACAACGAAACTTGGTTTGGTTATTTTAGGTGATGTGGACTCTTCATGATTGCTGACTTGGTGCTTTTGAAGGGAGACTTGTTCTCGTTTTTGAGCGATCATATTACCCAGATTCTCCAAAGTCTTTGACGTTCGTTCATTTCGTGTTAAAGACTCGACATTCCCAACGATCAAGGACTCTGTCGGGTTTTTGGATGACTGGAAACTAAACTCGGTTAAACTGAGTGTTTCCAAACCAAACCAGAGCTGAGCGGGAATTAGACCAAAGAACTTTACCCGACATTTCAAAGGACTTTGTGATTTCAGCTAAAGACGCAGCTGCTGAGGTTTATGGGAAATGCAGTTCTTGCAGATGAGCTGTTCTCTAACAGTTCTTCTCTATTGGCTACAAATCAGGGCGGGGCACTGCGTGAGATCAGAGAGGGTCACGGTGAGGTCACGCTTCACAGCAGAGAGGATTCTGGGTAATAACTTCACTGTTCGCTCTCTGTTCCCACTCACTACAGGAGATCACATCACGCGTGAAAGAAAAATCTGATTTGGGTCACTGTTACCTGAACACACACACACACACACACACACACACACACACACACACACACACACACACAGTGACATGGTGCGCTCTCTGGGGAACAGGAAGTGGAATCAGGACGTTTTGGGAACGCAGGAAATTGATCCTGAAGGACGTTTGGGTCGAACAAACCAGATATTTGCTCTCATTAATTTACTCAGAGGACCGCAGAGCAGTGTTATTATCACGATGATGATGATGAGCATGGAAGGCCTCGGATGATTTCTTCATGAGTTGTACCTCACAGAGGAACGAGCGGAGGACTAACGAGGTAATGGAAGGGAAGTCGGTGGCCCGGTTAGCGAGGTGAGGCGGTGATGAATGAATCAAACGTCCCCGCATCAGTGTGAGCGTGAGCAGCCAGACAGGAAGTGAGTCATTTATCTTCATCATCTGAGCTGCCTCTTCACCCAGGTGTGTCTGGCATGAGTTCACCTGTGCTGCTGCAGACGGTTCAGCTTCGTTTAAGGATCTGACCCACAGTCACTGTGTCACCTGCAGCAGGTGGCAGTAGGCCACGCCCCCAAACAGACAGAAACTGGAGCCATTTACAGCTGTTGACACAGATTTTTACACACCTGAGAGAATCAGTGTGGGTTTAAGTGGATGACAGAATTGCCATCAGACAGGAAGTGCAGCAGAGTCCATTCATAAAGACGTTTTCACCTGGCTAAATCACCATGGTAACAGATGCTGTAAACATCACGTTCAGGGTTTCAGTTTAAAATCCTCTGTTGTCTCTGATTCAGTCTCTGCGGGGGGAACGTGGTTTGTTGTTGCACTTGATCTTTGATCTGATTTAAACGTGTCCTTCATCAGGCTGTGGGACAATAGGTTTAAAGTTTCAGAGCTCGAATCATCTCACCTTTGATTGGAGCAGGTGGCGCTCGTGGGGGCGGGGTTAGGTTTGGATGAGTCACAAACAAAGCCTGGATATGTTGCTCTGTAGTCTGGTCAGTGTGTGTGTTACTGTGAGGTTCCCAGAGTGAGTCTGGCGGCTCCTTACTTACTGCGTCGTTTCCACTAATGTGTAACTGTTCATTATTATTGTTGTTGTGGAGGCGGGGCTTCAGAAGGAGAGGAGAGCAGGAAACAGGAAATGCTTTATATACAAACATGTGACTAATTATGTGTTTAAAAATATTATTGACATACTTCTGTTATCATAACACTTTGCTCTGGCTTCAATGTATTTGATGCGCTCTGTCAGGTTTTAGTGTTTCCGTATTTATTCATGCAAAATTTGATTAAATGAGATTAAAATCACGTTTGCAGCAAAAATAGATCACACATGGTCCGTCAATCAGTCCTCAGAGGAGAGGTCCTGATTGTGTCACTCTGATGCTTATTGCCATGGGTCAATACCTGATCAATGCTGTATTGATCAGGTGCGGTGCTGGATGCGTTTAAGAGCTGCTTGAAGAGCCGGAGAAACCCATCAGGAGGGCTGTGTCCTTTCTCAAGACGTGGTACAGGATAATTCCTGGTTTCAGACTTTATAAATTCAGCTTTTTATGTATAAATTCATGTGCAGCGAACGACATGTGAGCGTAGCTGAGACCTTTATCTAGATTAACGTGAAAAGCAGCTGCCTGAATGTTTTTTCTCTGCAGTAGTTTTAGTTTATTTAATGAAGTCATGCAGAATTTTACTTTCATACTATGCATATTTTCAAAATAAAAGAGCAGTGGGTTGAAGTTTGGTGCTCGTTTTTTCCTCATAACTTCTAAGCACAGCTGATATCCACGCTGAATGTTCAGCGGTTGTTGATCAATGGTCGTTAGAATTTGCATATTTATGATGAAGGTGACCTCCCAGCCCGTTGTTCCTTCAGTGGGCTGGTTTCAGTCACCGTGCAGATGTTTGTAAGGTTGGAAACCTGCAGTCAGCTGAGACTGAAGGAGTCACTTCGATGAGAGATGAAATGTTTCAGATGAACAGAATCAACTTTTGGAGATAAATTAACAATGCAAAAAAACTAGTAATTACAAAAACATGTTTGTATAAGAGTGGACAGAAGCAGAAACGCCTCCTGTTTGATGATGAGGATGGTGGATCAGTGAACCCACTCCATTTATTTTAAAGCAGCAGAGGCAGAGATGTCCCCGTGAAACCGAAGCGAGGCAGAAAAGCTGATGTCATTGTAACTGAACCGTTGTTTTGTTTCATGGAGGAAAACGTTCACAGTTCGGGTTCAGACGCGATGAGCCGGCGCCGCTCTCGTGATCGACCCTCGGCTGATGCTCTGTAGGGCTGCCACGATTTGTCGACTAGTCACGATTACGTCGACTATCAAAATAATCGTTTGTGGCAGCTCTAATGCTCTGCTTTTTCCTTTCATCTGGACGTGTGAGGGTAACGGTGCGAATGAGAGCAGGTTAGCTGTCGATGTGATCGGTGCGCGAAAGCAGGATGAGCCGGAGTGAAATCAAAGCGCTGCACTGAGGACAGAGAGCGCCGGTCTGAGGCCGCCTGCCAGTCGTCTAAAACAAGATCATCAATTCCCTGACTCACTGGATCCTGGGAAAGCGACTTGATTACCCAGAGTGCCTCGGTGCTGCTGTGGAGGGCTTGTGTTGTTGGCGTGATCGTTTCTTCACGTGCGCTTGGTTCACATTGTGACGACACTGAGCGCATCACTCAGGCTGAGCTGCTGTGACGCTGCGTCTGCACATGCAGTCAACGTTTCTGCCCTCAGCTCGAGCAGAGCGGCTCAGCATGAGCCACAGATCAGAATAATCCTTCTTTAAATGCTCTGTCAGCTCCTCCCCCTTTAAGGCAGGGTTCTTCTGATTGGCTGTTGTTTAAGACCTTGATTGGCTAAAGTTAGCCAGACAGATTTTCCCTGTGATGTCTAAGCTTATGAAATGTTCTCCTCAGTGATCCTGCCTTAATTTAAAATGAGCTCATCTAAAGTTATCTCCGAGGACATTATCTAAACCTTACTTAAACTTAGCTTTATTTTAGCTCAGCTAATTTTAGGATAATTTAAGCCTGGATTCTCACAGGCTAACTGTAGCTCACATTTGGACCAATAAAGAAGTTACTTCAGTTTAACCTTCATCCGGACACGTCATAGATGTTTTTCTTAAAACAATATTTGAATGAAGCTAAAATTCAGTTAATCAGTCAAAATGTATTTATATAATTTTCATACATAGGTGATAATTAAAGGAATCCACGTGAATTAATGAATCATTAATTAATCAGCCTGTAATTACATTAATAGTAAAACTAGAAATTAGAAACCAAAAAGTTTAAAAAAGGATAAAATGATCTTTAATCTGTGAATAAATGAGTGAAATCTCAGATTTCAACCTCCTCCATCCTTCCTCTTTCTTACCTCAAACCCCGCCCCCACCCCCACGTGTCCATTATCAGACCTCTAAAAGCCCCGTCCACCCTCGCCGTCCTTTCTTTTGTCCTCCATCTCTTTATTCACCCGCTCGTCCCTCTGGCGTCTCCTCGGCAGAGAACAAGTCAGACTATTTATTTATAGATTCAAAGAAATAAAGAAAGAAGACGGATGCAGAGTGTGTGTGTGTGTGTGTGTGTGCGTGTGTGTGCGTGTGTGTGTGTGTGTGAGTGTGTGTGTGTGTGTGTGAGTGTGTGTGTGTGTGTGTGTGTGTGTGAGTGTGTGTGTGTGTGTGTGAGTGTGTGTGTGTCAGGACGGTTTGATGTCACTCAGCTTGTCGTCTGACTCTTCTCGGAGGTGAACACCTGGTCAGGTCGCTGTCATACCTGAAACACGAAAGAGAAACAACACTCTGACGCCTGCAGCCGCCTCAGCTTTCACGCTGCTAATCAAACGTTATTAACTGATCGTCGTTTCTGTGAAAGCTGAACCTCAATGAGAACGCAGTTTCCGGATACTCTTATCGATTCTCATTGGCTCCGCTTTGAGCAGCATTGCTAAGCAGCAAATCAAAGATATTGCATTCATGCAATTATTAGCATGTTAGCTGACTTTCAGGCTCTGCCTGCTGGGCTGGGTTTTTGGCTAGCTTAGCGTTAGCGTGCTGTCTGTGCAAAGAGCTGAATTTAGCAGTGTTAGCATCTGTTTCAGTCCTGCATGCAGTTTCCTCTTTACCGTTGCAATCTCATCCTTTTGTGCAATAAAAGTCAAAGTAATGTCCATCTCCAGACACACAAACCGAGATCAGCTGATCGTAGCGCGAGTGCAAGAACCAATGGGAGGGACCCACAGGCAGGCAGACTAACTGGTCTTACAATCAGTTCACGATAGACTGTCATGGTGGTTATGTCCATCTTTTATATACAGTTATGATTCAGACTAACATGAGAAAAATCATAGAAATCGACTTTTTTTAATACTTGGACACAAACAGATGTTTGGAGGAGACGCATGAACGTCAACCTGAGGGAGAAACTTTATTGACCAAACTGGATGACGGAGGATCTGGATCTGTTCTCTGAGCCAGTGTCGATCCACAGCCTCCTGTTCAATCAGCGGTGAAAAATGTGTCATCGTAAAGTTCACTTTAAACACTTTGAACAGATAAACTGAAGAATCACATAAATTCATCTGTGCGAATGAAACAGTGAAAACATCCAAATGTTTAAGCAGCTTTTTTATTTGGTTTTAATCTTCAGACTGAAAACATTTGCAGCCCCGAGCAGCAGCGCTGCGTTTGAGTGCTCATGAGAAGCTCTGAATTCTGAGTGTCTGCTGCTGAATCAGCACCTGAGCTCTGAAAGTGAACGATTAAAGGAGCTTTTCAGGTTTTAAAAATCGGGAGAAGTCGGTTTGTGGGGGAACATTAGCGGTCACACGGAGCACAGATGGACTCTGGGTAGCGCCAGAGATCCCATGGGATTGTGGGTAACGCGGCTCGCTGCTGGCATGGTTTACTGCTAACATGCACACACACATAGAGTGTGTATTCATGCGTGCAAACACACAAACGCACACTATGCTGGCATCACTCTGACACCTGAGGTCAGCGTCCTGATTTAAGTCTGCATGACATGAGAGGAAGAGGAGGGGGAGGGGGAAAGGAAAGGAGGAATGGAAGGAAGGAAAGCAAAGAAGAAATTAAAAGAAAAGGAAAAGACTTTAAAAGCTTCATTTATCCCAGATTTGTGATATCTGGGATAAATAAAAATCCGCATTAAAAGGTGATGAAGAATAAAACACGCATAGACGAACAGTCTCATTATGTTTATTATCAACAACTCGTTACTAAAACCAACAAATGGATCCTGACATAATGAAAATGTTCCTCATTAAGGAAACGAGACGTCCGTCGGCTCATTTCCTCGTTAGTACTCGACCTGACAGGTGGAGGCGCTGACGTCAGGTCATGTGATCAGAATCAGACAGATATTGGATGCATTGCAGCCGCAGAGCTCCTGTCCTCGTCCCCCTCCCCCACCCCGCGGTCTCCGCTCTCTTCACCATCACCCTCCTCTTCCTCCCCTCCCCCATGTTATCCACCACCTCTCTGCGCCTCCTCTTCATCTCCTCGCTCTCTCGTCTTCCTGCAGAGCCGCGGGCTTCGTGTTCGCTCGCTCGCGTTAATCGCATTCGCTTGTCCGTAAACACACACGTGTGCGTGTGTTGGTCTGTGCGTGGTCGTCTGTACAGTATAATAAAAATATGATGAGCGAGGAGTCGCTCGCTGACTGTTGGGATTTATTCAGACTGTGACATCACGAGATCTGAACTTTCATGTATCCGACTCGTTTGGAGGCGGGAATCAAACTCAAGCGTTTGTCTATGAAATGATTTAATGTTCGACTGAGATGGATTATTTTTACACAATATTCAACTCAGTTTTATCAAATCACAACAACAGCCGCCTCAGTGTGCTTCATATTGTACAGCAGACCCTACAATAACACATACAGAGAAAACCCAACAATCATACGACCCCCTGTGAACAAGCACTTTGGCAACAGTGGGAAGGAAAAACTCCCTTTTAACAGGAAGAAACCTCCGGCAGCACCAGGCTCAGGGAGGGGTGAACAAGGCCGACATGGACTCTTCATGAGTTCAGATGAACCTTCTGAGGCCGGAGGGTTGCTGGTTCAATCCCCACCTGGATGCTTTGGAGTGTGAATGTTAGATTAAGTGTAGAGAAAAGTGCTTGTATGAATGTGTGAAGGAGGCATGTTGGAGCTCAGAGTAGAAAAGAAGTGAAAATGCGGAGCTGATCGATTAATGGAAAACAGATTTCATGATCAATGCCTGGCAGACCAATCAGGTCCTCATCTCTGCATTCATGCAAACCCAGCTAGTCGAGCTTTAAGCTTTCATTTTAAACACGTTTTCCTCGAGCCCTCTTTAGTATGTGTAATTCCTCGGTAAACCCTTGGCCCTTCACTTGTAGGGATGCCTCTGCTGTACTTCGTGATCATTTTTCAAACGATTTCACTGACAAAATATCAGCTCTGAGGGCGTCTCTCTCATCTGAGTCGTCGTTAGTTTCTGACCCTGTTGCAGTCCCTGAATGCTTGACTGTCTTTCAACAGTTCAAGCCACTGTCTTATTCTGATCTCTAACTTCCCCCATGATATCCTTCCCTCTCGTTTTCTTTGCCCACTATCGGTCCCTGTATCCAACTTTTACTGAATGCATCCCTGTCATCAGGTTGTGCACCGTCAGTATTTAAGCTCGCTGTCGTGCAACCCGTTATAAAGAAAAAGGATCTTGACCCTTGTGCTCTAACTACAGACGCCCTCTGATATCCAAAATTCTGGAAAAAGTGTTTCTAAAACAACTTCAGTCCTTCCTTGATTCTAACGGTATCAATGAAAGTCAGTCTGGCTTTAAACCTCGCCATCGCAGCGAGACAGCGTTAGTTAGGCTTTTTAATGATCTACCTGTGGACTCGGGCCATGTGACTGTGATGTGATTTGTATGCGACGACATACAGATTTATTTCCCTTTGACATCAGATGTCTCTACTGCCCTGCAACCCCTATTTGACTGTCTAAATGAGGTCCAAACGTATCACGTCTCTCACACCGAACCAGGATAAGACAGTTACAGTTTGTGATAGTCACACCGCGCTGGAACAACTAACTGGGCCCCTTTGCTAGGACCCTTCATCAGGGTCTTAGTAAAACATTGGAGAAAATTGCTTAAATACAAGACAGGAAACAGAAAAAAATTCAAATTAACCAGTCAAACCTTCATAGATCAGCTGACATATAACAGCTAGGTATTGGTTATTTGGTTAAGTCACGCCCAAGTGATGATGTAATCTTGTTTTTTAATTCAAACGTGCTTTTATTATTAAACACTGCCCTTTGTCCCCCTGTTTGTGTATATTCATAGCATCCTTCTTATGCATTTCATGCATGTGTTATTTTCAGACAGGTGGGGGTTATGTCACCTCCCCCCCCCTCATCATTTATGGTCTAGTCCAGTATTTACTTGGGCGTGACTTAACCAAATAACCAATACCTACCTGTTATATGTCAGCTGATCTATCTGTGAAGTTTTGACTGGTTAATTTGAATTTTTTTCTGTTTCCTGTCTTATTGTCAGCTCTGGTAAAAAACAGTTTCTACCAGCTGCATCAGATGTCTAAAACAAAGCCATACCTCCCTTTGAAGGACCTTACAAAACACTTATCACTTCCAAATTAAGACTACTGTAAATCCCTCTACTCGGGCGTCCCATCGTCCTCTACTCACCGGCTCCAGTTAGTTCAAAACGCAGCTGCGCGTCTAACTGATACTAGAAATTATGCCCACATCACACCAGTTTTAGCCAACCTACATTGGCTTCCTGTTGATTATCGTATCAATTTCAAAATTCTTTTGCTTACCTTAAAAACTCCTCAAACTCCTTCATTTGTATATCCCTAATAAGGCACTTAGATCGTCCAATCAAATGCTCCTGACCAACCGAGGTGTCGTCTGAAGTCCAGAGGTGATCGGGCCTTTGCTGTCAAAGCTCCCAGACTCTGGAATAACCTCGCTCCTTATATTCGTTCCTCTGAGTCCATCCAGTCTTTTGCGTCTAAAAACTACTTTGTTACTTCGTGGCTAGTTTTTGTTTCAAACAGTTGTCATATTGTTTCCTTTAAACTCTTTCTTTTCATTCCTTCTTGTGCTTTTGCTCTGACCGACTCTGAAGCACTTTGGTCAACTTGGTTGTATTTTTATGTGCTATAGAAATAAATTTTGATTTTTTTAAAATTTTTGATTCACATCAGATTGTTTTGGCATCGCGGCGAGCTGCGATAATCCCGGGCGTGCCAGGTGGCTAAGGTCAAAGGTCACTGTATCTAAGGCTGCAGACAAAAGCTGTGTCCCAAAAAGTCGGCTGCTTCCTCCTGAGGCCGCATTTGTAGGCCGATTACATCACAGCGACGCGCCCAAGTCTGTCCCAATTCGTCGACTCCTCCGAATGCCGCTGACAAACGCGTCCTCCTTTTCCCCGAATTTGAAGGATGGGTCGGGTGTGTCCTTCCAACCTATCCCAGAATTCATAGCGCGGCCCAGCCAATTCCAGTTTCCAACAATGGCGACAGCTAAGTTTTATTATTACTCTTATTAATCTTTCTGGGTCACAAAATAAACTTTTAAGATATTTTCAGATGAGAAAGTAGCTGTGCAAACTTCAAATATCTGCTCAGTTTATCAAGACATCACATATTTGTGCTGCGACGTTTTCGGAGACGTCTGTTACCCACCAGCTCGATCGCTGACCGGGGGGTTCAATGGTCACTCAAGCCGGCAAAAACAGCGAACTCCCTGCTTCATCGCGGTCTACGTGGGCTGGGTCCTTCGAAGACCGAGAAGGCCGGGTCCTCTGAAGGACGCCGCCTGCGTTTTGGGACACAGCTAATGATGTGGAACACCTGACCGTCCTCTGAAACCACAGAAACGTGTTTCTGTGTTTACGTGCAACAGACCGTGAACGCCTCAGCCACACGTGGCGTCGGGCTCACCTCCTCCTGTTCTTCTCTGGTGTGACGCCTCTTCATCATCTTCATTCCACCTTGTTTCTGTTCGTACTCAAAAATGAACGACGCTGCGTAAACATCTCGTTTGATGCGGATGTGTGTCGCCTGCCTGCTTTATTTAAATATTGGCTTGTGTGTGTGTATATTTCACATTTGTCCATTTCAGTGTTTATTTAAGGTTTATGACATAACAGGATGTTATGTAATGAATAACTAATAAACAGAATCCTGTATGAAATGAACTCATGGAAACCCAAAGAACACAATCGCAGCCGAGCCGACACCGAAACGTGAAGGTCGGCATTTTGTGCAGTTTTTTTATTTTTAGGATCTTCGGCCTCTTCGCTGATTTTCTCTTCTCTCTCTGTGCTCTGATGCCTCTTCCTCCTCCTCCTCCTCCTCCTCAGATGGTTGGATAAGGAGAAAACAGCCGAGTGTGTCTCAGCCTCTGCTGTTATGTAACAGTGTTCAGATATTAGTCAGGGCCGGCCTCCTCGTTACACTCAAAGCTGAGACCCTGCAGAGAAACCGAGCGCTGGATTTCATCTGATTAAAAGGTTCCTTCACCCAGATTTTACCGCTGATCCCTCAGTGGGATTTTCCTGACTCACAGGCTCCAGTTTCAAGGCATCGAAGACCCACCTTAGCTCCCCGCGCCGCTCTCGTCGGGGCCCTGCAGGTCGTCACGTGCTAAACTGTGGAAACACCCTGAAGCCACATATCCTGCTGAGGGGGGAGCACAGACTGTATATAAAAGACGGACATGATGGCTCCTCCCACCTGAGCAGTGACCAAACACCGTGCCCATCCATGAGTGAAAACCAGGAACTAATCGGCTCATGTGAGAGACGGGTGGGTGCTTTAGTTGTTTGGTTGTTTTTAGTGTCTGTGTGATGTCAGACTGAACACACGTAAGAACACGCCCACTCGCCAGCAACCTTCCAATCATCTGCTCTCTGTCGTTTCTGTCTCGGCTGAGTCAATGCAGACACCAGAGGGGACGGTGTAGGTGCGGCTGTGGCTATTTCCTGGAACAACCTGTGCAGCACAGGCAGCGCCCTCGTCAGGCTGTCTGAGAGTTGCTGGACAAGAGCAGGAGCGATGCTACATCATTTATACCGCCATCGCAGCGTTGCACCTCCTGCCTCTTTCTGCTGGTCTCAGATCAGCGTTTACCGTCACGGCCTTCACGTCCTCTGACGGCCGGGTCACACGCAGACCTGCAGGCTGACAACGTTTCACTGATTATTAATCAAACTCTGTCCATTGACTTCCATCAGCCCCTGACCTTTGACCTCTCATTCTATGTGTGTGCATTTCTAAACTGGATGGTGATGTGGAGGAACAGCAGCGAGGGAACAGACTCTGATTGGCTGGTTTTGGAGGCAGGGATGATGCTGATTGGCTGCTGGTGGAGCTGTTTTCAGACTGGCTGAAGTTTTATATAAAACATATTTTTAAGCTGGAATTAAATATTTAATCTTACAGGATCATTTTCTTTGATAGATTTCAGAAAGTTTATAAAACGTATGAATTTTTTTTGTGGGGGGGGGGTCATATTTGGAAAAAGATTTATTTAAATAACTTGATTTATATTATTGGCCTTACACTTAAAAAGCCAGTTTAAAATGTGAAATTTTGTATTTTATGTATTTTTTGTTTCAGATTTGATCTTAGCTGTGTGTGTGTGGTGGGGCTGGGGGGCATCTATCTCCTGGGTGTGTTTGAAGGTCAGCGAGTCCTCTGCTGTCACGTCCTCTGTTAAGGATTTCCACAGGGAGGCGCCCGCGATGCCTTCAGGGACCTTGTCTCACACGTACATGTTTGTACTGAACATCCCCAGACCCTCAACCCGAACCCTGAGCTGGACCTGAAAACCTGAAACCGTCGTTCCGGACCGGAGCAGTGCAGCCGTTCTGATGAAATTCGTTGCTGGAAGGATCCGATGATTTTAAATCGGTGAAGAATGCAGTGATTTTAACAACCTTACTGCAGCCGTAGGCGGGATGACAGCGACGTTTACCGGTTTTAAAAACATGAAATTGGTGCATCGTGTCCAACATTCGCCCTGAAGGCCGGCGGCTCGTTATCAGGAGGAACCAGCGAGAGGAGCTCAGGAGAAATTCGTCTCCTGGTCGATCGGCTCGGCGCTGAAGCGATGAATGAACTCGTTTCTGCCTGCAGATGCTCACGTTATTATTTTTATTATTTTTCCTCCTGTAGGTTTTTTTCTTGAAGAAGTAGAGCGACCCAGTTTCAGACATGTGGTGTGTTTTTTGCCGGGGGGATCGGGAATAACGAACCATCTGCAGGATGGAGTCGGCGCCGTGCGGGTCGCGAACAGACGCTCGTACGTTCAATCTAAAGCTTTTCCTTTTTCCTGCACAGTGTCAGGCTTTACAAACCGCAGAGGACGGCCCCAAACGTGACCGATGAGACGCTGCGATGAGTTCGTAGCCTCATCTCCATAAATTCACATCAGATATGAACAAAGTAAAATGTTTAACACGCTGCAGGAATCCATGATCAGCGATTTTAACTGCATGATCTAAAAGTAAGTGAGAGCTTCCAGGAAGTTCTTGGACCCAAACAGACACACTTACATCTTCTTAAACCGTTAAACACAACGCCAGAGTTCGAGTAACTGTTGGAGGAAGTCCTTCCTCTTTGTCCGCTCTGCAGGAGGCGGGACTACCGAGGGTCTTAGAGCTCAGTTTTTAAAGGAAGAAGAACATAGTGCGCCGTGATTGGTCAGCACGTCAGCGAGTCCTCGTCCTGTCTCTTCCCCCTCAGCCTGAACCGGTCGCAGCAGATGGCCCCGCCCCTCCCTGAGCCTGTTTCTGCCACAGGTTCCTGTTAAAAGGGAGTTTTTCCTTCCTACTGTTGCTCACAGGGGGTGATGATGGTTTAGGTTTCTCTGTATTACCTCAGGGTCTGACAGTATAAGATGCTAAAGAAATAAGAGTGAATGAAACATGACCTGTGCCCTCAGCAGCACTTCACTGGGACGTGACAGTGATGTCAGTGTCGCTGAGAGTCTGAAACAGCTTCAGCACCTTTACCTGGTCAGGTGTTACATCACTGCAGCTGCTGTCTCATTAAGTTAATTTTGGAAATGTCAGTCACAGGGGGGTTGGGGTACCCTGTGAGTGGGCGTGGCTACTCTACGATCATGTGGTTTAACGCTGGCTTTTTCAGTTCAGCTTGAATCACTCGGCTTGAAGCTTCCAGATGAGCCTTTGCAAACCAGTGGGTGACATCGTGGATACGTCTGTCTTTTATTTACAGTCTATAGTCTATCCTGACACTGGGAGCGTTCAGGTCCGTGGACAGAGCGATGCTGATGTCCGCCTGTCTCACTCTGGTGTGTCGGCGTGTGTTTCCTGTGTGTGTTGATGCCGTGGCATCGGGTCTTTGGCTCAGGCGAGAGAGAGCATCAGGCCTGCAGCTAGCTGACATCATTAGCATCGCCCACAGTGAGAACTGTTGGCAGGATGGACTGAGGAAGCTGCCACGGCCTCTATGGGCGGGCGGCGGAGCCAGGTGGAGACACCTGAGTGGGACTCAGAGGACATGTTTACAGCAGAAACAAATAAATCACAGTGCTGATGAAAGCAAAGGCAGACGTGACGCCTCATCTTCAAGGCAGGCATGTGCCGGCAGAAACGTGTGTGACGAGTGGCTTTAATGTTTGGTTTGTAAAACATAAAAATAGATATGTTAGTGACACCTTCTTCTTCTTCCCAGCAGTTAAAACTGGAACAACATGATCATTAGTAATCAATGAGTTTGTGGACTGATTAATCCAAACACTGAGTCTCCTCTGCAGAGGCAGAGTGACGCAGGGGGAGGACAGAGGGTGCAGAGGGACACCATCTCTGCACGTATAAAATAAATAAAATAAAAATAAAAATGCCATGTTAAAATAAACACGTTTATTTTAACATGGCAGTCTATAGGGACAGACTCGCTGCTGCCTCTGCTGGACGTCAGAGGAACTGCAGGTTTCGATGGGTTTAACGGAGCTTTAACAACGTGCTGAGCGCTGGTTTAGATTTGACACAGAAACAAAGTTCACTTCTTTTATCTTCCTTTAGTTTTTATGGTTTTATGGAGGCGGAGCTTCATATTGTGAAGAATGGGCCTCATAGATACAGTAACCTGATCCCGCCTTCAGCCTGTCCACCTGCCTGTGTGTCGGGTATCTGCAGAGAGTTTACTGAACATCAGGGATTGTGCTTTTTGTCGTCTGCGGTCGGCAGACACACACACACACACACACACACACACACACACACACACACACACACACACACACACACACACACACACGTCTGTATTGATAATAACAGAATTCCATTCAGTGTAACTGAACACCTGTTTCAGCCTGAAGCACCTGTCCCTCTCTCCTCTAAGGAGAACATCTGAGTTTAATAAAATGTTCCTGCGTTCGTCTGTGAAACAACTCCATCATCGTCATCTTCATCCTGGACTATTTCAATAATATTATTAATTTTTCTGTCTTTTTATTCCCCTGTGTTCGTTTTTCTTTAATTTTCTTAATATTTTATTTAATTTCGTTTTAACATGTTTGTGTATTTACTTTATTTTTAAATGTTGTTCCTTCTCTTTCTTCATTAAAATGCTGAATTATTATTTAATTTTAAATTTATTTATTTGAAGCAATAATATGTCATATTTGTCGTATTCAATTTATTTTAATATTTTTTATTTGATGTCTTTACATTTTTATTTCATTATTTCTTTAAATATTATATCATTTTTCAATTTTATTTAACAATAATGTCATATTTAAATAAACTGAAAATTACTTTCTCGGTCGTTGGCGTGGTGATGCCCTGCTGCGGTTGCTTGGAAACCTCCTGTTTGCTTTTACGGAGCGGTTTCCCTCTGTGTGTCCGTCTGTGGGCCTCAGCGTCAGTCTTCATCACTGAAGCATCATCACCACACCGATGACATCATGTTTCCTGTCTGCAGGCAAAGGACAGCGACGACGATGAGGAGGTGGTGCAGGTGGACAGGGACCACTTCATGGACGAGTTCTTCGAACAGGTGAGGCAGCGCGCTCAGGTGACTGCAGGCAGTCATGTGACCACTGGGTTAAATCATGAACTGGACACTGTGAGGGTCGTAAACAGCAGCTGGGAACACTGGGACTGTTCAGTCTGAGACAAACGATTACTCAGAGGTCGCTGTTTGCACCGAAACAAAGACACAAAGGTGTCCTGAGGCAGACGCGACCGAAAACACAGAAATAAAAATGTTTTGGCTGCGATGGAGCGAGCTCAGGATTCAGGCTGCACGCCATCAGCACGTTGAAAAATATCAGCAAAAGCAGACAAAGAAGTAATGATGTGCAAAATCACATTAACCTTTAAAGCCCACCGTAGAACCAAGTCTGCCCGAGCGTAGCTTCATATCTTTACCTGCTGTAGTGACGTAGTTTGGAGCATTTCAAGTTGCTTTACATCAATATGCCCCAAGTTTTAATGACATGTTTGCATTAAGTTCATAATAACGAAATACATTAAACAAGAAAATAAAAGTCGTTTCTGTTTTTTTACACATATTTCGAGCTTCATCCCTCAGAATGCAAAGTTGCACAAAATCGTTTCAACCACAGGAAATTTATTCTGAGTGTCTTCATAGTTTCATTTTTGAGATTCAAGAATTTTTACAAACTGCAGGAAAAACAAATATAAATATTATTGTTCACAATTTACAAAAACCGCATCAAAATAAACTGTTTCCAACAGTGAAAGCACACAGGCACAAAGTAAACCTTTGGACCTGTGCGGCAGACAGGAACCGCGACCTGGGTCGAGCTGAGTTTCATATGCAAACTAAATTATTGCGCTAGCTTAAGTGGTTGAAATTCTACCAGGATTTAAAATGGTTGCACGAATCAGAGCGTGCACCCTTAAAAGGTTAATGGACATTAGGACGTCCCAGAGTAGAAGAACATAAACATCAACATGAAAACATCAAGTGAGCGAAAACTCATAAAACATCTTCAAAACATCAGAAACAGGCGACAGAAGTATGGGCTCAAAATGTGGTCATAAACTTTTTGTACTTGTAAATCAGGATTTGTATGTGTAAAAAAGATTTGTGTGTGGACTTAGAAAAAAACCCTGCAAGTTACAAGTACGGATTTTGACCCTATTTTTCTTCCTTTCATCTGATTGGTCAATGTCATGTCAATCACAAATGTAACGATCCAATCAGAGAACAGATGGGTTTGGCTGTCGAGGGGCGCTTTTTTTGAACTGCAGGTCCTTGAAGGGAATAAATGCTCTTTTACATGCCAACCCAGCGTTTTCCTTCATCACCACGAAGGAAAACAGTCTGTGGTCGTCCGAGTTTGGTGATTTTTGTGTCACAGGTCTACGTGTTTAATACAGGGACTTCCACAGCCTTTTCAACAGCGCTGCGGACCGCGGGGTGGGGGCGGGCAGTGTTTTGGAAATGACAGTCTTCATTACAAAGCTTTCTTCGTTATGAATTAGCATACATGTTTTTATTGAACATTTGAAGAACCAGCAAAAACAAACTCTTGTAGTTCACATAAAGTCAGAGATAGAAAAGACAAGGAGCAGGTGCATCTAGTACAGGTAGAGCTGCTGCAAAACCCCACAGAGCCCAGCAGCCAGCAGCAAATTCTGGATTCTTTGCTTTTAGTTAGCAGTTAGCATTAGCAGCACATCCTGCGTCCGATGTGAAAGGACCTTTATGCTGCGCACTGTGACTCACAGCAATGGTCCTGGGTCAGCCCTGACTTTGTGTTAAACTAATCCTAAAGTAATAATGTATTTCTAACCACTGATATAGCACAACTTTATCCTTTCAACAGCTGCTGAAAGTTAGGGGACCTAGCTGCTATCGGATATTTATATAGAGATCCTCCAGCTTCAAACTGTATCACCCTTCAAGGACCTGCAGTTCAAAAAAAGCGCCCCTCGACAGCCAAACCCATCTGTTCTCTGATTGGATTGTTACATTTGTGATTGACATGACATTGACCAATCAGATGAAAGGAAGAAAAATAGGGTCAAAATCCGTACTTGTAACTTGCAGGATTTTTTTGGCTAAGTCCACACACAAATTTTTTTTACACACACAAATCCTGATTTACAAGTACAAAATATTTATGACCACATTTCGAGCCCATACAGAAGCTGTAAAAAACTAAAGCTTGGCTTAAACAAGCTGTGATCAGGTTTAATGTTATCACTGACTGAGGCCCTAAAACCAGTTCATGATGGGAAATAAATGTCGTGTTTGAAGACTGATTTTGTTCTTGTGTGTTTTTGGTTCAGGTGGAGGAGATCCGAGGCTGTATAGAAAAGCTGTCGGAGGACGTGGAGCAGGTCAAGAAGCAGCACAGCGCCATCCTGGCCGCACCCAATCCTGACGAAAGTAAGACCCTCAGGCAGCCTCACGGAGCCGCCGCGACGTCTCGCAAACGTCTCAGTTTCAGCTTCTTTCCGACTCCATCGCCGCAGAGTACAACTAATGCAGTGACCAGCAGGTGGCGATATCTGCGGTTCTGTAGGAGTCTGTTATCTAAGGAGCTCGGACAGAAACGATTCGGGTGATGTTACCATGGTCGCTACAAACGAGAGTTTAACACCGAGCTGTGGCGACTTTCATTTTTGTGAAGTTGCTAAAAAAAAGTCAGAAATTAGCTTCAAAAATCATAAAAGAAACGAAGGCGACTGAACCGTGAACTGGTTAAAAGTAAGGAGGTATGAAGAGCAGCGTCACAGCGTATCCCTCCGCCACAGCAGCTGTGTGAGGTTGTGCTGGTCGATCGGCGGGCGCTCTCCAAACGCTGTCCACGTGTCAGAACCCTTCAGTAACTCGACCCCCGACCTCAGAGTGACCTCTAATCCCGTTAACTGCTGGCTGACGAATGCTGCAGCTCGCTGCTGGCAAACCGCCACTGAGCGCGCCCATCCGTTGCTCCGCCGCTCGTCCGGACACTGTGGGGGGACGATAAGAGCGTCTCCGGTCTGAGAGCACGAGGCCTGGCGAGTCCCAATCTCGACACGGCGTGCTGTGACTCAGCAACAATGACTCAATGTCAGCGCTGACACCGACAGCCACGTCTGCGCCGTCAGAGTCTCCGCCTCAGGGGTTCCGCTCCGCGTCGGGCTTCGACCCTTTTTAGCTCTTCGTTGGCGAGACGCCGTCCACGCCTTTTACCCCTGAAATCCTCCTGACAGAAGCCGCCTGCTGTCAGGTTTCCTTCGGTGTCGAAGAGGTCCAGAGACATTTCTGTCTCCGTGCACGAGCAAACTGCCTGGGTTTATGAAATGTGGAGTTGATGCTGGTTAATGGCGTGCATGAGCAAAATGAGCCTCTGAGGAAGTTCTAGCAGCAGGAAACGTAAACAGGCGCTGAACGGCGACTTTGTCGAACAGCTGACTGTGAACAGCTGACTGTGAACAGCTGACTGTAAGTCATCAGCTGGACCCACCTGCTGTGACCTCGTAGCGCCCGCACGCCGCCCGCTCCTGTTTAGCCGCGTGAGGAGATGATTTATAACCTTCTGTGTCTGTTTGAAGAACAGGATGCGGCTTCATGTTTGCACCTTTTCTGTTTGCTCTGCATGCTGTCCGACTGTCTGCACGCTGTTTTTCTCTTTTGTTGCTGCATGATTTAAGTTCTTTTCCTGTTTTTCCATCCTTTCCTTTTTCCTTTCCTCCACCCTCTCCTCCCTCTCTCTCGCTGTCTTCGTCTCCTTCGTCGCCGTCGCTCCCTCTGATCCCCGCCCTCATGCTGTGAAGTCTGTTTAAACTGCATGAAGTGACGTTAACCTCGGAGGAGATGACGAGCCTCGGCTGCCTCGCCGTAAGTGTGTGTAACGCTGTGAGTGTGCGGTGACATGTGAAACCCTTCGGTCGGCGTGAGCTGTGCAGGAAAATGACCGAAGGGGAACGGGTGGGCGCAGCTCTACCTGAGAGTCAGTGCTGTTACACGCCGATACGGGCTAACGAAGAAACGCTGCGTCTACAGGGTGACCCCGACCAAACGCGCCCTCGCTGCAGAGCTACTCTCAGATGCATGCTGGGAGTTTGTGAGACTTTTATAATCCACAAATCTGAGTTTAAACCTGGTTAACTGAAGACTTCTTCCCAGCACACGGACGCTACACGACGCAGAATCATTGCTGCATCATAACTATTGACCCCTGATATCTGCTGGGTCCCAAACTCCTCAAAACTAAACCCGGAAACAAATCTGAACGTTTCCAGAGTTTCCAGAGCAAGCGAACGACCGTGTGACATCACAGGGATCCTGAATGTTAGTGATGCTTTACATGTTTACGGCGAGGAACATTAAGCAGAGTTAAAACACGAGCGCAGCCACACGGTCTCCAAGTATTTTAGGTTACATGAAAGCAGAGCGTTGACGTTCTTCTTTAAACCCTACAGCAGATCGAATGTTAAAGGATGTTCGGTGACGTCTGCAGTACAGACAGCGGCTGAGGTTCTGGAGCTCAGACGGGATCTCTGATGTCTTTAAGCGTCACTTCGTGTTCGTCTGACCTCCGACTCTTCTTCTCCTTCTGGTGAAATCATGTCGCTTTCTGTCTTCTTCTCCCCCTCAGTTCTGGGTCAGCTCGCGCTCAGCTGCCGACAGGCCGTCATGCAAAATGCATCCCTGTGTTTCTGCCTGAATAATGCATGATGGGAATTGTAGTGAGAGCAGAGGAGTACAGCCCATTCATAAACACCCCGCTCGGCCTCGTTCGTCGCAGACCGATATCCGTCCAACGCTCGTCGTCGTCGCCTGACAGGAAGAGGAACAAACCGGTGACCTTGACTAGCTCGTGGTCTCAGTCGCTGGTTTCAGGTCTCCCTGAATAAAACGTGACGTTTGTTTTGGGCGTCATCAGCATCAGGAAGGAGCAGGAAGTAGGATTTTCTGTGTGGCTGACGGGTCGCTGCCGCACGGATCCACAGTCCCTCCGTCGTCACGCCTCCATAGCCCAAGAGTACTGTGGGCACTTCCATCTTTTATGTACAGCCTGTGGAGTCAAAATGGAGGCACCTGCGTTCAGGCGTACTGGAGGTACAACAACTTCCTGTTGTTATGGTAACACGTTGAAATTCGGCATCACTCGTTTCGTCATATCGGACCGACGTATTGTGATCTCGATTCTGTAGGAATTTGTCCTGATTTTCAGAATAAAAGTACCTGAAAGTGTAAAGAAAGATTTTTGATATAAAAAGAAACCGATGAAGCTTCAGGTCACGTTGGAGACCAACTTCCTGTAAGTCTATAACATGGCCGACGACCACAAAGGGGCAGAAAATGAGTGATTATGATCAGCTCAAGACACAGGCTCGCCGCACAGAAAAGTAAAGTCAGTGTTTAACCGTCACACGTGGAGAGGACCTCGCTGAGGCCGCCGCTACAGCGTCACGTCTTTTCTTTACCAGCAGTTTTAAAAAAGTCGCTGACTCGTCAGAAATGAGTGGAAAAAGGTCATCAGTGGGCTAAACTGAGCTGTGTGCAGCCTCTGCAGGCATGGATGTGCTGACGTTCGAGTCCCACTCGCAGACTGTTCCCTAGCTTTAGCATGACATGCTAATGAGAGCTGCAGGAGTGAAGCGAGTCAGTGGCGGGAAAGGCCAAGCGGCGCTGCAGCGCTTGTAAATCTCAGCGCGCAGCTGCAGTTGGCGCCTGCTGCCTCCGCTGTCCTCCATCATGGCTGACAGGATGTGATGTTTCTGCACGCCCTCCTGCTCGTCTGCTTCCTCCAGCCTCAGCGCTTACACGACTGCGTGCATCGACCTGATTGGACTCTTAGTGGAAGCCTCGATACACCAGCAGTGAAGGGGGAGGCAAACACGACAGCTCAGCTTCTACACAAAACCAAGAGCTGCTTAGCAAAAACAGCTAACAGCCAATCAGAGCCTCTGAATTCAACTCCGACTCGTCGCTGGGAGTTTGAAGGGAAGAGGTGGAGGTCAGGTGGAGTTTGAAGAGGCTGCTCTCAGAACACCAGTTTGTTTTTAACCTCGTCAGATCCAGCAGAAGTCTCGTGATGGTGAAACACCCGATCGATCCTAGAGAATACAAATGATCAAATATGAAATATAAATTAACCATGAAGGGAAATACAGATGTTTGTCTTTCTCTGGCGTTCCAGAAGCTTCCTGAAGAGATCAAACGTGAATCATTTTTCATGATCGTTTCACAAATAGCAGCTCGTCAAATATGAGGAATAATAAAAACCTGATGATAACCCAGAACAACCGTTTTATTGTGTTAGGGCCAGATCTGAGTCAGGAACACCTGTACACCAGGTGCTGGCAGCTGACACCGACAGGAAACAGGCTCACAGTGTTGGATCTTTATGATGTCAGAGAGGACCACAAAGCCCGCCCACCCGCTCTTCAAACTTTTTGCAGCCAATCAGAAAAAAGCTTTAGCCTTAACGAGTGAGACTGTTTCAGCTTTAGCTTCAGATCTCTGCTGTTGGCATCACAAACTCACTGTGTTGGTTCTTTTCTTTGCAGAGACCAAGCAGGAGTTGGAGGACCTCACAGCTGACATCAAGAAGACAGCCAATAAAGTTCGCTCAAAATTAAAAGGTACGTCCTGGCGCTGCTGCAGGAAACATCACGGTGCAGGCGAGGAGCTCTGATGAGGAAGCATCTTCTCAGACAGAGCGGAGACGCTCGTATCCAAACCCATTTATATCGACGTCCTGCTGCAGACAGCGCCGAGTGAATTCACGACGCATTCTTTAATTACTTTACAGGATCTACTGCGAGGCTCTAGAAGTTCACATTACTCGCTGTAAGTCAGTTTGGGTTCTCAGGGAAATCTCTGAAGGACGAGTGTATTTATATTCCTGTCCCATCCCAGCAGCATGAATCCGTTTCCTGCTGCTGTTTGAAGAGGCAGGACTTCGTGCTGCAGCCTGAGAGCTTATTTCGGTGCGCTGTGAGCAGCTTGTTTCAGCACAGAGTCAAACACGAGCTCAGCGCGCAGCTTGCAGGTGATTTTCAGCGTCTGTGAACGTTTGAGTTTTGCTGGTTGCTGTAAAACTCTTCAATTAAAAGCAGGATAGTTTACAAGTGTAAATAAAGACCCAGAACAAGGTAAAGAAGGATTATTCTGAACGGATTCATGCAAAGCAGCTATATCAAAGAGTCCAAGAACATGCAGATGGAGGTAGAAATGAGGAGTAGGGTCCTTAAATTACCTGTCAATGACGCGTGTCAGAGGATGTAAAGCTTGCCGTTGTCCCGCCCCCTGATCCACAGCCAAGCTGGCTCACAATCGATCCAGAAGTGGTGATGTCACGTAAGTATAACTTTTAGAGTCAGTCGTACGCTCGGGATCTTTGGTCTATTTGTGTGTTCCTAATATTTTGGACACTGACCTCTGAAAGCCCCTCTCTTGTTCTCACCTGTGTGAAACATGTGACCAGTTCTTTGTGACATTCACAGCAAATAATTCACCTGTGAACAGGTGACACAGGAGGCCACGCCTCATGAGGCCGCCATTCCTACACCCGTGACGTTTTAATGTGAGTCCAGCTTTATTGGAGGGTTTACGGTGTTTTCTGTTGACCTTCAGCAAAAGAAGACAATGTTCAGAAACAGGCGTGGCGGTATATCGAGCAGCAGTCGTTGGTACAGCAACACACGCACTCGCAGGCCAATGAGCTTAAAGCTACTGAGTCAGTTCATGCTGAAGGTTCAAGGACATCACCGCTTTAATATGAACACCCTGAGGATGAAACACACTCACACACACACCAGAACGATGTGCGGTCTGAGAATAGCGCTGATGCTGGAGATAAAGCTATAACTGGAACCCCTGCGAGGCTACGAGTGTTTTTATAAACACACACAGTGCAGCAGGTCCTACTGTAGATCTGTCATCCTCGGGGGGTGTTTGAGGGATGGGTACAGACAGGCTCTGCCCACAGCAGATTTGTGTTCTTAAAAAGTCTTTGTCTCCGCGTCTGAGCGACTGTGGGTTCAGACTGTGAAACTGTCCAGTTTTTAAAGAGACAGTACCCCTGAATAACATCTGAAATAAGCCCGGCTGCAGTTGCATAGCAGCTTACAGAGGTGGGGCAAGCACATCCACGCCACGAGGTGTTCTGGCGTGACGCGTCGATATTATGTTTTTGATGTTGTCAGCGGTCAGGATGTGTGCGATAAAGCCCTCATTCAAAGATTCACTCATCTGCTGGACTTTTACCAAGAAGAGCAAAGTTTGGGGATGAAGCTCCTTTTTTTAGACATTCTGCTTCCTATTTCTATCTGTTTCAGTAACATCAATCATCAGTGTGTTCATCAATATGTCAGATTTTCTGTTTCATCATGCTCCTGGACCGTGGTCAGCATGAAGCTCATAGTCCTGCAACAGATTTTTACGTAAGAACAAACATGTTTTTTTCTAAATAAGCTAAAGATGCTAAAGTCGTCCTCAATCACACGAGGACCCACAAGCTGTTGCTTACTCACCGAGTTTTCATCTCACTGTCACACAGACAAATGCACACCAACACCGCGCACACACACACCATCAGTGCTACGTGATACTGCTGAGTCATTGTGGATCCAGCAGCGAGCAGCTGGGCCACGAGCCAGGAAGCACACACACACCGTGATTTTATCACATTACAAGATATCAACTTGCATTAATTTCATGGAGACTTAAAGCAGGTCCTAGCATAAGATTTCATCATCTTCATTACCACAGTGTTCCCAACAGACATGGGTCCCCACATTGTATCTAAAACAAGAACAGTGACTGAGTGGAAACCATTATGTAAGCATTTCAGCTCATCAAATGCCAGAGACAAACTCACATCAGAGTCACATGACACAGGACAGACCTGCAGCCGGTTACCATGGTGTCCACGCATGCACACACACTGCACTGAGGTAACGTCCAGCTGTGACGTTCTTTTCATTTTACATTCCTCACAGATCTCAGTCTGTCTGACCTTGCATTAGTTCATCTGCAGCTCTAGTCTTTGCATCGCCCCCTTCAGGCTGACAAGCTTATTACAAAATCCACACTTCAGGAGCGGTTCTCATGCTGTGGGCAAAAAGCCACTAAGGAATTGGCAATAATCACCCAATATAAAGAGAAACTAAGACGAATAACTAAATCAAATCAATCTACTGCGGAGTTTGTGCTGAAGTAACACAAACAAATGTTCACAGCAGACGAGGAGAAACGTGTCGGTTCCTGTTACTGCAGCCAAAGGTTTAGTGTTTGTAGGTTCAACAGTGTTTGTGTTCACTGCAGTCAGGCTGCTTCAGTTTGACATCGTTACACTTAACAGAGCTTTTGACGCCATGTAGTCGACCTCTGCTGTCACAGCTTCTGGATTGTAATGAAGGTTTTAATCTGTGAAGTTGGACTTTTATAAACACAGGTCATGTTTGAGAATTAGAAAGTATCTCTAACACCAGCTGTACAAATCATGCACGTCGTTTACGGTCAGAGCAGCGACAAAGCAGATTTCAGCCTGAATATATGACAACAGACCTGATTTTGACACATCGACGTTGTTCCTGTGGAGCTTCTTTGGTGTTGCATTATTCAACTTCATTCGAGCGCTGAGGCGATGAAGCAGGGTGAGGATGAGGGGGGCAGTGTTGGTGAACAGGCTGTTTAACGTCAGTTTACTGTCCCATTCTTTCATTTGTCATATGGAAAAAAAACATTTTCAAAAATGTGTTTCCCTGCTGCTCAACGAAGGCAGCGAGTTTCAGTTTCCTGCATGAATTCTGAAAGAGGCCAAAACACATTTAGCAGAAACACTGGACACAAACCGCTGCGCTGGTGGAAGGATGAAAGATGTCTGTTTGCTGTTTGGAGTTTTGGTGGTTTCAGTAATTCAGTGTTGTTATTATATTGAATTACTCGCTTTCAGTCTTTGGTTGAAGTTCACTATGATAACCTTAGTTTGAAGCTGTTTAACGGTTTTCTCAGTGAACCTGCTGAACTCTGAGCGAGGCGTTCGGTCCTCGTTCGCCCTCGTTGTTTCCCGTTGGCGCGTCTGTTGCGTTGCCAGCTTTGCTTCAGCGTTGAACTCGCTCTGTTTGTTTTCCCGCAGCAATCGAGCAGAGCATCGAGCAGGAGGAGGGGCTCAACAGATCATCAGCGGACCTCAGGATCCGTAAGACGCAGGTGAGCCGTGCTTTTGTCAGGAGAGCAGATGTGACGTGGAACATCTGACCTCTGAAACAAGCCACGTGTACGGGGTCGTTTCAGCTGCATGACAATAAATTCATACCTTTCAAGTGAAACCTCATACGCTCGTTTTGACATCACCGTTTCAAACAGGCCAGAAAGCCCTCCTCCTGACCCCTGACCCCTGCTGGATGTTAGGAGGCTATTTTGTGTTTAATTGCCCTTCCAGCTGAAATGTTAACAGCCCCTTCATGCAAGCGGTGACCCTTGACCCCGTGCTGTCACCCACTCAAGGATCCTCCCTTCCTGCTGTACCTTCCTTTCTTCTTTCTGTTCTAACGTCCTACTGAGCGTGTGCGCCTCCTCACAGGAACCATGTGACTTGGTGCTATTTGTGTTCTCCAGGCGCCCTCTCGCCTCCGCAGCTCGTCTCGTGATTTGTCTGTAATTTGACCCTGCAGTATTCTGCTTTGTCATTGGCTCCTGGCTCCCCCCACTCCTCTCCAGCAGTCTGCTCCCTGCTGCCTCCTGGTGGCAGAGAAAAAGAACTGCAACACCACTGACAGCAGTGTGCGTGCTTTATGTCTGAACGCACACACACACATGATCTGATGAGACAAAGCTTTTGATGCATTTTAAGCTTTTCAAAGCTGTTTTATTGTCATCTTATAGTTTTGTCTAAATGTGTGACACACAGGTGTAGATTTCAGGGTGGAGGCCGAACGAGCCACAAAACTGCAGAGAAGTTTTTTATGAATGCAGACGTGGATGAATTTATGGCTCCAGGTAAAAGTGTTCTGTGTTCCTGCAGCACTCGACATTGTCACGCAAGTTCGTGGAGGTGATGACTGAGTACAACACCACGCAGTCCAAGTACCGTGACCGCTGCAAGGACCGCATCCAGAGACAGCTGGAGATCAGTGAGTACACAACACGCCAGCAACACGCAGTCTTACTGTATGTCAGCACCATGGTTGTTCAGAGGTCAGAGGTCATCTCTCAACCTGAAGGCTCGAAGGTCTTGATGACTCTGAACTGGCTGTAGGTGAGATAAAGCTTTGAGTGGTCAGCGAGACTAGAAAGGCAGCACAAACCTGTGGATGGAAGATAATGACAATCTAAACATCAGAGCTGCTGCTGTTTGAACCCACATCTGTCCGTGTGGGGCTGGCTCACCGCTGCCTCTGCTGGACGTCACAGGAACTGCAGCTGTTGGTGTTTCAGTCAGTTTGATGGCTGTAAATAATAAATGAGGTCAACACAGTGTGTAGATAAACATCACAGGACAACACACACACAGGGACACACACACTGATGCAGACAGATAAACAGTACAGACTGCAGAGGCCGCGTGCAGCTACTTTCCTCTCAGCAGCATCAGCTGACCTTCACACAGCTGCCAGACTTACCCTGTGTGGCCAAAAGTTTGTGGACACATGGCCACTGTGAAAACATGGAACATATTACAGGGCTCTAGAGTGCCACCAATTTGGTCGCAAATGCGACCAAATTTTTCAGTGGTGCGACTAAAAATAAATATTTGGTCGCACAGGTGCGACCAACTGTTCCGGTAACAAAAAAAAATCTCTGTAACTCTCCGTGTGGTCAACAACAGACACACATTTTGCCCCTATCGTGGACTAAACCAATCAGAGATAGTCAGGGGCGGGACCTCTCTGATTGGCCGTGGTCCAGTTGAAAGTGCAGGTGGAAGAGAGAGGTGAGTAGCTTGAATAAAGCGATATCAATTCATTAACGGATTCCACACAAAGACCTAAACACGGAGCGGACCCAACACATCAGAATCAGCTTCGTCTTTCTCGGCTTTCTCACCCGACGGCCTGAACACGGACACGCTGTCGGAGCTTAGCGATTCTTCGGGTCCGCGCTGTGTTTACGTCTTTTTGCGCTGATTCTGAGCTGCAGGTTTTGCCTCTCTCCAACCAAAATTCACCGAGCCTGCAGCAAAAGAAGCAGCAAACTGCGCTTCACATTTGATCAATGTCGTCATGAATTCCCTCTGACTTTTGCTGTTTTGCTTCCACCACGATAAAAATCACACTTCCTGCACAGCTCTCTCTCTCTCTGTACTTCAGGAACAGTTTCCCCGTCTCAAATCTGTTTTCTGCATTATTCATTCGCTTATTACCCACCAGTCTAGCGTTGTTTACAGCGCTTTTTCTTTTTTCACTTAAATGACCTCGGACAAGAAAGCCTAATTTCTGCTGTTCAATACTGAAGAAATTTAAATTTCTTAAAATTATGCAAAATTGCAGAATATTTTTAAGGTTATCTGCTATAAAAAGCCAGACCAGGAAAATCTCCTTCATGTTTTCCTGTGTTTTATTCTCAGTTACTTTCACACAAAGGCATCTGCTGTGATTTTCACAATTCTGATGAAGTCTCATGTGTATCAGTACTGATAAATGATCAGAATTATAATATTTCTGACTGTCTGAGGCTAAATTGAATCAAATCAGGACTTTGAGAACCGGAATTGAATGGATTATAGAAATCAGTGATGATACTCAGCCCTAGTGAGCAGCCTAGGCCTGAGAGAAGTGGATGTAGCTGTGGGTAACAAGAAAAGATGAAAAGAACGATTGATAACTTTTTTGTTAAGTTAAGGCCTGATCTGTCTGAAATTCATAGCCAGTGCTCTGACACGGTGCCATCAATATTTGAATGCTGAAAAAGCACAGTGTATCCAGAAAACACATTATATGCTGCAGTAAATGCACTGCCCAAGTGTCCCCTCTCCCCACGGCCTTTCAGCAGCAGACAGCAGCAAACAGGTCGTCAGAGGAGGCCAAGATGATGATTAAGTTTTTAACATTTTCTACAATATTGACAAAGCACTTTAAGCACAAGTTTGTTAGTTAATAATTTAGAAATTAATATTGTCTGTATGGACTTCCCCCCCCAAAGAAAGTGCACATGTAAAACTGCGGTGTTAAGCGATGCGGTTGAAAAATTTGAGTGCGCCTAACTTTTGTGCCGGTACGCCTAAATTTTTAAAGTTAGGCGTACCGGTGCGCCCATGTCAAAAAGTTAGTCTAGAGCCCTGTATTAACGTTTTCATCATGAGCCAAAACTCTGGCCTTGATTATTTTTTAATTCTACGTAAGTTTAGTCTCTCGGCTGTGGGTTTATACCAAGCACATGACCAAAGAGCTTGTATTAGTTATGTTCATACAGATTTCCTGTTGGATCGTGTTCAGGCGTGTAAGATAACGTGTCCAAGAACAGCGTCCCAGCTTTACTGTTTAACATCGGGCTGGATTCAGTTTAACTCTCAAGTGACTGAGTGCCATCAGCTGTTCGATTATGTGTCTCTGTTGGTGTGTTTAGCAAAACCTCATTTTCTGTCAGCTTCTTTTCCTGATTCGTCGTTTTCTCGCTGCGATGCTGTGCGACTCTAACTGTGTTGCTCTGTGTTCTCTCTCTGCAGCTGGAAGAACCACTACCAACGAGGAGCTCGAGGACATGTTGGAGAGTGGCAAGCTGGCCATCTTCACTGATGATGTAAGCAACGCACCTGAGCCCACCCGGCTTACGTTACCTGTGCCGTTCTGCATCCCGGCAAGTGTCTGGGATGCAGAACGGCCACGAGGTGCGCTGAGACATCAAGCGAACACGGCCACTGTCACATGACAGAAAGGGGACGGAGGGGGAGGGGTATGATGGGAGCTGCAGAGGTTTTTAATTTGAAGGAGTTGTGTCATGCTATTCCTGCTCCTTCAAATTAAAAGCTCCCATGTTTGCTGGTGACTGTAACTGAACACTGAGCTGCCAATCAGCACTGAGCTCGTCTGGTTGTGACGTCACAGTATAGTGACTGGGACACCAGAGGAGCTCAGGAAGAAACAGACTGACAGCAGTTGTTCGGTTACAGCAAAAAGGTAAGTCATTCTGAAAGGACTGGAGGTCAGAGGTCACAGCTGTATCCAGCATGTGCTGTTAGAAGGTTTAACTGCTAAAATCTTTCATTTAGTATGAATTAAATCGAAAGATTTAAACTGCTTTCACCCTCCCAAGGTACTTCAGCTCTGCTTTCTATTTAACTGCAAGTTGACATACTTCAGTACAGCTCAAAAATTTCAAATTAAAAGCCTTTCAGGAATTCAGCAGGCACAGACTTTAGCACTGAAAAGGTTTAATTTGAATCAAAGTTTAGAGTTTCCCTCAAGAAGAACCAAAAGAGAGTCTAAAAATATTTCACATAGTTGCACTTTTTCCACAATAAAACCATCTGAAAGGAAGATCCTATTAGTTTTACTTATCCATCGAAAAGCAGCTGAAAAATACTTTATGCTCAATTTTTTCACAAAAAATGGTTGATATGATTTTAATTTGAAAGATTGATTTGAAATATTGTCAAGAGATTTTTAATTGTATTGAAATTAATATAAAATGTAATTTTAATTTAATTTAATCTTTAAAAACATTTATGCATTTTTTTCTAAACAGAACCAGTTTAATAACTTCTATAAATGAAAACATGAGAAGAGTAGAAGATCTTCGATTCTTGACTTCATTTGTACGACTTCACTGATATAAAAAATCTGATGACAATAAATATGGAGAGAAAATTAAAAACAAACAAAAGAACAAGCAAATCAGAGTGGTGGAAAAAATCACAATTACTCCATCGCTGCTCAGAGTTGTGACCTGTGTGAACCTGCCTCGCAGATCAAAATGGACTCTCAGATGACGAAGCAGGCCCTGAACGAGATCGAGACCCGGCACACTGAGATCATCAAGCTGGAAAACAGCATCCGTGAGCTGCACGACATGTTCGTCGACATGGCCATGCTGGTCGAGAGCCAGGTGCGTCCCGTGATGCAACAGGAAATTCATGCAGCCCGTCAAAGGGCTGCCATGGGGCGGTTCAAGTTAAATTCTGCCTCCCGTGTGTTTTTTTAGGGCGAGATGATTGACAGAATCGAGTACAACGTGGAGCACTCCGTCGACTACGTGGAGCGAGCCGTCTCCGACACCAAGAAGGCCGTCAAATACCAGAGCCAGGCTCGCAAGGTAAGGAATCCCGGATGAGCCCCCATTTGTGTTATGAGCGAGATGATGTGTAATTTTGTGCGCTCAGAGTTGCCCCCTGCTGGACGCTACATCCAGGTGTTAAGACTTTTGACATCTTTAACCACCGCTCTGTTTTCTGTCGTCGCCCCGCAGAAGAAGATCATGATCATCATCTGCTGTGTCATCCTCGGCGTGGTCCTGGCGTCGTCCATCGGTGGCACGCTGGGCATGTAACGCGCTCCGCCACCTGCTGCCGTGACGACCGAACACCGACTGACCGACCGACAGCCAGCAGAGAAAAGAAACACCAACGACGACACAAAAACTTGAAACACAAATGCAAGACAGATAACCAATCAGCTAGGAAGAGATAACGACCCAATCACAGATAAGAGGAAACACCACGGGTTCGGGTGGGGTTCAAAAAACAAGAAAAAACCACGAGAAAACACCATGACATCATAGCTGACTGACTACACTACATATACAAAAGAGGGTACAGATAAACCTATTTATTACAGATGTACATGTAAATGTATTGAACATGAAGCAACACGTGGGTTAGCTACCTGTAAAAACTGATGACCTATAATATGGCATTTACTTGTTTGTTTGCTTGTTTTGCCTCTTTTCTTATTTTTTAAAAGTTTCTTTCGTTTTTCCGGAGTCTCCGAGGACAGTGACGGCGACGGCTGCCGGGTGGGAGTTCTGCCCGTCGAGGCTCCGGAGCTTAGCGCCTTTGGGAACGAGCTCAGATAACAAAATAAAAGCCCAAAAAAAAAGAGAGAGAACATGTTTCTATCACATTCTGGAACCCTGGAGCGTTCCTGAGCTGCGCCCTGGAATACTTTCTGTTCCAGAGCGCAGACGGGAACAAGCAGCCGAAGGTTCCGGAATGTCAGCCTGCAGAACGAGCACCCTCCGGCTTTGGCAGAACACGCTCCGCCCCCTTGTTGCTAGGAGGGGTTTCACCGCTGCCTCTTTAGACCACCTCTCATTGGTTGCTCACTCCTGGCGTTCACCTCAGTCAGCCAATGAAATTAGCTTAACCTGGCGAAGCCCGGCCTGCCACACGTTATTTAGGACGCATCAAGGACGTTGACCGTGACACGCTTCCCTCTGAGTTCGGGGGAGGGAGGAGTGTCCGCGGCAAGAACCTCCCCTTTTCGTCACACCTATCCAACCAAAGAGCCGGGGAGGGCCTCTGGTTGTCAGGCTGAATTTGATTGGCCGGCGGCAGAAAAGACCGTGACGTTTGACTGACAGGTGAACGATGGGGAAGGAGGGTTCGGACGAGCAAGAGTCAGTCTATGCAGTTTAGAAAACCACGCCTCCCCGTCACTGGGACAGCCAATGAGGATTGGGCATTTCGGTGATCTGATCAGGTCCGCGGTCGTCATCTCGAAGCTGTCACATCTGTTCTTCCGGAAGATCCTAAAAAATGAAGAGAACGCATTAAAAAGTAAAGAAGAAAAACAAATGTAACTACAACACTAAGAAGCGCTGGTTGCCCTGGTTACCTGAGTGTCGCGGTGATATCGTTGCTTTCCCGTTTCTTGATGGGGAACGTTTGTTGCTTCGTTGTTTCCGTGGTGCTGCTGTTTTGGTGCGTGTGACGCGTCCCGTGACGTATCGGCCTGACACGATTTAGCTGTTAATGTTTAGTCTGTACGTTTTAAAGCATTCGCCCAGATCCTACCTGCAGCCCCGAGTGTGCGTGCGTGTGTGTGTGCGATTTTTCATCCACGCTGTGTGAGCGCATGAGTTGCACAGGTGCTACTGACCAGCAGAAGGTGTTCCTATTGGTGGATTTTCTCTGTGGAAGGTGGAACATGTGACACGCATACATTCATATAAATTCCCAACATATGCTGCATTCAATTGCAACCGGGAACTTGGAATTTCCAGTTTCATTAACCTGGGAAGTTTCTGATTAATATGACGTTGTTCATGAGTTCAAATCAGTTCTGAACGCCTTCGTCTGCTTTTACGTTCTCTGTGGAAAAGCAGTAAAGCAAACCTGCGGGAACGTTGATGGCTCGGATGTCATTCCCAGTGCTGATTTCCAAATTCCGCGGTACATTAAATGCAGCAGCAGCTCATGCATGAACTCCATGTTTAACTTTTCATGCAGACACACTGGACACTCGCGCCTAACTCGCGAATTCCCCGTGTTACATATCGAACCAGTGACTGCGTCGCTTATAGCATGCTGTAGCGTTAGCTTGTGTTTCGTGTAGATTATGTAGAAGCTGCTCGTTACAGATGGGTCATCAGTTTTCTTCCTTTTTTAAACATTAAAGACGTTTCTGTCCAGACTGGCATCAGGACAAAGGCGGCTGAAAATGTGGAGTAGAATTTGTTGCATTAGCGGTTAGCTGAACGTCTGCAGGACTGTCACTCCTTACAGCGACTGCTGATTAAAATAGAAATGTGACGCAGCAAACAGCCTATCTCAGGACTGCGTGCTGTGTTGAAGATCGCGCCACCGCCTGCGCTAACATGTAGGACCGCGGCATTGAAGAGGAAGGGTCGTCTACGCTCAGGCTCTGTGATACGGAGGTTCACCTGCTTCTGTTGAGGCCTCGCTGGACGACCAAATACCACCTTAAAACCTCACGGTCCCCTCCTGCTCAGTGCTCACGATTAGTTTTGTTTGACGGCGTCTTCTCTGGTTTCACCTGTTCTGCTCTGGATCTTTTAGCTGGACCCTGATCGGGTTTCCGACGTCCCTGACTTATAGTTTTTGTTTCATGTTTCCTGAGAAATGTATTATTTGAAGCTTTTCAGAGACAGGGCTTTAAAAAACAGAACATGCCGCCTTTCATAACAAGTCAAAGCTGTTTTTTGCTTCCTTGCTCTGTAGAGACCTGCCGACAGGAAGCTGACATTAGCTTTCGTTTGACAGTCGTGTGTCCTCCTCAGCCAGCTCGAGCGTTGGAAAGCGGATGTTGTTTTGTGGAAAACGTGTTTTCTTACCCATCACAGTAGCTAGCATTAGCTTTAGATGTCTGTGGTGCCGTGTAGACGATTGTTAGGCTTTGTTTCATTCTTGGCTTCCCAAAACCAAAACATAACGCGCGTTCACCAAAGCTTCGCAGGCACCGTCCCCGCCCCGACTCCTCCAAAGAGCCCAGCAGATGTGTGGTCATGTGTCGTGTCTGTAGATGTAGGTCGATCTCGCACTTTTCTCTCTGCCCATTCTGGTTTTAGGTGTTTTCACATGTAGAGCTGTCAATTCAATATGAACCAGTGTGCTTGTTTTACCTGCGTTTACATGTCTCACGACTCCCTCGGACATTTAGAGAACCTAAACCCACGTCCCCATTGGCTGCTTCGTTCATCGTTCTTTGTTCGTTCGAGCGGTTGACGGTTGTCCAGGCGGCGTTGCAGTCGTCGCGGCAGTCTCAGGTTGGTGATTGTGGTGGATGCGAGGATGCCGTCATAGCACCAGCCAGCTTGTTGACACTGATTTTGCCATGTGTGAGTGTTTGTTTTCTGTAAAGTTCCCGCTCCTGCGTGGCGGTCACTTGTCGGGTCCCGCCGCCATCCTCTCGAAAACATGGACAAAACCTCACGAAACCCACGCAGGCAACAGTTGGAGATTCGGCTAAGTGAAGGTTCAAATGGTCGTCGGCACGTCTGCCCGCCCCGTCCTCTCGTCTCTTCCTGTCGTGCTGTAGATGTTTGGTTGTACAAAAAGATGGCGCAGAGGGTCGGAGTCTGCCCCCTCCCTTCGCCCTGCAGACCCCGCCCATCCCACTGTGTGTACTACTTATAATAATGGTAATAAAAAAGGCATGCAAAAGCGTTGTGGAGTTTGCATGATGGTGTTTTTTGTACCCCACCTCCCCGCCTCACCCTTCACGTCGTGCACTTTACCGCCAATCAGACCCCGTTTGGTTTCTATGGAAACACTTCACAGTTACTTTCGTTTGTGACGCGTCATTTTTACGATGTTTTCTTCAGAGACCGGTGTGATGTTTAAATAAATGTGAAAGGTTAAATTCCCATCCCACGAACTCCAGCCCTCCCGCCGGGTTCGGACGCCTCCGTCACCTCCCGATGTCTGCGTGTTCGCTTCCACTGTTGCATTTGTGTGTGTGCGTGTGCGTGTTGAAGCAGCACGAGTGTGTTTCAGTGTGCGAAGCGTCCAATCGCAGGTGGGCGGGTTGCAGCAGGTTTCAAAATTCCACTTTTTTTTTTTTTAGATTGCGACAGAAGCGAGGAGAGAAGCTTGCAGACGCCATGATCACTGTTACCGCCGTGGCGTTGATTCGATTCAGACCAAAGCATTTCCGCCCTCCCCTCCAAATGTTCGCCGCTAATCTCAAAGAGCACAACGCGAGTCGAGTTTACAAACAGAGAATAAATATACAAATAGAAAAGCCCCACCCCCTCCACTGCCATCAATCAGACCGACCCGCCTCTCTCCCTCCACCTTCAGAGTCCGAACTGAAAACATGACACATCCGTGAAGTGAGTCCCAGTTGGTTTGCGTCTTCACGCTGCAGGATCAACGCTCCTCTGCAGGGTTACAGGCCACGCCCCCACATACCTCCGAACAGCCGGAGAGAGAAAGTTAAACATCAGCAGATTTGGTCAAAGGTTGATCTCAGATCCTCCAGCGAGCATTCTTCCTGTGCGAGAGGCCGACTGCAGTCGTGTGACATCACATGTGTACGCAACAAAAATACAAACAAACATAAATCTGAGTCACATCTGGATGTTCGCCGCCGTTCAGCCTTTCGGTTGTTTCCATTTCTGACAGAGCGGGCGCACAACGCTGGAAAAAATCACGTGAAGAGAGTTTGAGCGCGACACGCAAGACGCCATAGCCTGACTCGCCGTTAGCCGTTAGCCCGTGTGGGAGTAATGCGGTGTGGGCCGACCCTGACTTGGGGGTCGCGTTCCAGCGCTCTGCGGTTATTTCTGCACGCTGACTCGTGAGCACAGCGGCGTCTGTCTTTGCCGCTTCGTCGCTCCTCCGCTGTGGCGCAGTTAAGCCGCCTCCACGCTGATTTTTGTCTTCCTGAAACTATTGTGAAAAACCAAAACGTGCTCGGCGCCCCGCTCTGGGTGATGACATCACAAACATGTTCAGTGTTCTTTATTTGGCGCTCGCGCTCGTCCCGTTGCTCTCCGACAGTATTCACTTTAAACAGTGTTTATGTTCTCTAGTGGGAGGGGTGGGAGGGGTTAGGGGAGGGGCAATAGAGACAGACCACGCCCACAATCACCCCTGCCATAACAAGTAGGAAAGACACTGAAATAACATCGTTATCCTCATTATTACTGTTGTTATTACTATGATTATTACCAAACAGACAAATAAAGATGCAGTAAACATTTGCAAAAACCCGGAGGGAGACAACGTGATCGAATCAACTTTAAAAATGGAGGTGATGACGATTCTATAATAGCAATGATTTAAAGAAGTACAAAGGAGTTATGTTATCATAATAATAGTAGTCATATTGAATATTGAATGCTCGCAATTTTGTCAAACTGAAACTGGATTCTTTGTGTTATGTAATTATTGTAAATAACTTCAAAGAGAGAAAAAATGACTTGCATGTCTATGTATAAATCTACTGAGATATCTATTCCCGTCAAAGTCTGCACGTAGGCCGGCCTCTGTCCTCTTTCGCCTCTTTTGCCCGCCCTTGCTGTGGCGCCCCCTCTGTTTGTACCGTGCAGCTGAGTTGCGACAGCAGAGACTAGGAGAAACTTGGCTTCCTATTGTCGCGTCTGCACACGCTCAGTTCAGAAGCTGTGTCTGCGCCCACCTGTGGATGGAGAAGGCACGGCGGTGTTTTTAGTAGCAGGACGCCCGCTGAGCGGTGCCGCCGTCCCTTTGAGTGCCCGTGTCTCTTAGTTTCTTTCTGAAGGAGCGAATGAAAACACCACACAGGTTTTTGCGGCACAAATGCAGCCACGCCTCCATCTGTTACCCCAGGTCCAGAGGCTCCACCCACTGGCTCCTCTGATGAAAGTGCTTCCCTCCATATTAGGAAAATTAAGCCCGCCTTCAGGGCTTTCCAGGCCACACCTGCACGTCACTTTGGAAGCCAAGTTAGCAGTTTTAAACTCTCCCTCTCTCGCCGTCCTGTTCAATCTCAGCTGAAGCAAGCTCGCCAAACGACACACCGAAAGCTCCGCCTCTTTACCTGACTGCTTCCCCAGAGTTTAGCCTGAGCCTAGGTCTAAAAGAACAGACTCAACCTGCCAGCACTTAGCCATATCCAATATCATCCTGCTGCACTGTAAACAATCTGACTGGCGAAAGTGGCTTGGTGTCACGGTGCCAGGTTGCTTACGCCCGTCAGAACTGAGACTCGGCACGTTAATGGAGTCGTCCATCTTAGTAGAAGAATCGTCGTCTCAGATGGTTAGATGACCTTCGGTCTGCCGCCACAGTCTTCCTTCTGCGTGGCTTTTCCATCGTTTAGTCCTCACGAGTTCCTGGAGGAGGTCTCAGCTCCAGACGACACGCAGGTGAAGCGGTCCACTTCCTGTGGTTTCACCTGGTGTGACGGCTCAGCGTCACCTCCACGCCACGGCCACCAGCGCCACCACCTGGTTTCAGGCCCGCTCTCTAGCCTCACACAGGCCTAACCTGACGAAGCGTGCAATATTCAGAGAAACAAGGGCTTGTCTTTATCATGCAGAGGCGTTGGCCATGGCACGGGAACTTCAGACGCCGTAATTGCGACAGCAGAAGTGTGAACCCCACCTGATTTTTAGGGCGTGGGATGAGTGAGGAACAAAGCTATCTCGGGGAGGGGGACGGCAGGTGGAGGCGGAGCCCTGAGGTCAGAAAAAAGCAAAGCGCTGAATAAGAGAGAGGACAGGGGCGCCGCGCGCAACTTTGACCGGAAATGCAACTTGTGTCCCGTTTTTTTTGTGTGTGTATGTGTGCGTAGCGTAATGTAAAAGCGATCTGTCCACCCCCCCACTCCACCTCACCACCCCAACCCTCTCCCCCCTCCAGAAAGAAAACATTCCCCCCCGACCCTGCCCCCTCCAGCCCCCGCCTCCCCCGTCCTCCCCCCTCTCTTGTACTGCTGTTGGCTGTTCTGTTTAGTTCATGTGACGTGCCAGTATTCCCCCCACCTCCTCACCCCTTGCCCACTCCCTCCTCTCTCCTGCCCCCTCCGCCCTCTCTCGCTCTCCCCCTCCTCTCTCTCTCTCTCTCTCTCTCTCTCTCTTCATGGATCTTTAAGATGACAACTCTATGCAGATGCTGTCTTTTATAAGTGTGTCAAAATTTTAATTTAAAATAAAAACTTAAAAAAAAACAAACCCTGACAGACATATTGAAATGATAACAAAAAAGAATAAAGAAAAGGATTGTTCAGTGTACCCTCGCAGCGTCTCCGGATCTTTATTGCTTTGTCTCTGTTTAATCTCTCGCACTCACCTGGCTGCAGGTGTGAGCATTTAAAGGCTTCGTTTACTGGGAAAGTACCTGCATGTCGGCTGCACCTGGGGCCTGTTCTTCGTACCGCGCTAAGTGAGTTAGCTGGATGAGATTGTTGACGATTTCGCGTGATCTTGGATCGTTCGGTTCCCCGAAGCCCATCCGGGACTTGCTGTCATAGCAACAGAGCCGTAAGCGTAAACCTGCTGGGGAGCAGGTTTACTTTATGTAAACAGGATTAGATCGCGGCCACGCAGGTATGTCCGCGTCATTCATACGAAAGCAACAGCGATATTCCACCACTGTTTCACCATAAATAAATAACATCAATGTAACTAAAGATAATGCAGCACTTGATCCTTTTATTGATTTCACACAGATACATACAGGTCATTTCCTAAAAAAGGGAAATGTACTATTAACATTCTATTACATGTATGTGATTATTACAGATGTAATTCATATTTCAGAGTAGTAATTGTAAATTACTTCGTGTAATCAAGATGAGAGACCACGGCTATAAAAGCGAAGGTGGATTTGGGAAGCCTGTCGCAGTCATATCCTGTCCGTTTACGCGAGCAACCCATTGCGGAAGGTGCAAGATTGATAAGGAGAGTCCTCAGAATTCAGCGTATATTGCGGGACAGACAGGATCCTTTAGCTCAGCGCGACAGTGTGCTCATAGAGAGATATCGATATTCCCGTGAGGGTATTATTCACTTAACCAACTTGTTGACGAGGGGGTGCAGGACCACCACCTGTCTTTGTTTGCTCTGCCCTTTTCTTGGTTGCTGTTATAAACAAACAGATTATTTCAGGGTCTCTTTCCAAGAGACGACAAGCAATATAAGTGATAAATATTACCATTCTGTAGAATATTCGTATATTTCACTTTTACTTGTTCACATGTTCTAGTGGGTCCTGTTGTGGCTCTAATGTGAAAGGGGATATAATGTAATATAATATAATATGATATAATGTAATATAATATTGGATAATATAGTGTAATATAATAAATCTATGAATAAATAATAAAGTGACTGAATAGTGGTATTGTCATGCGCTTTGGGTGCCTTGAAAAGCGCTATATAAACCCACTCCATTATTATTGTTATTATTGAATTACTTACGAGTTTAATTTGTCAGCAACTTCCTGCCAGCCCTCTCTCCTTGCTTTTGCAGCCTTTGCAGTGTTCCCTTGCGTTTTAATTAAACTCTGAAACTCCTGAAATCCCTCACTCAAGAGTTCTTGCTCTGCTGCCGAAAAATACCGAGCGCGCTCCTTCGACATTTTCGCCGACCAATCAGAGGGTTGCCGATCAATGTTTCTACTATCGATGCGTAGCCCCTGTTGGGCCACCCAGTGATCTCACATTACTTCATCCAGCTATACTAATCGTCAACAACAGGTGTGTTCGGGGAACCGGAATAGCGAGCTCAGAGTTAGCGCGATGATTTGGTCTTGGATGTTTCATTTGATCTTGGATGTAGTAAGCGACGTACGAAGCACAGGGCCCTGTTCAGCTGCTCACCAACGTCTAATCATCCAAACACAGGGCGGCAGCACGTGCATTCAGGTATGTGGACGTGATGAAGCTGAGCCTCAGAGTGAGGAAGAAACGTGATTTCAAAGACCTTGAAGGTGGCACGTGGTTGTTGACCACTTTCAGCTGATAGGTAGGCAACAGGCAGTTAACTAAACCCTCAATCAATGTGCAGAAGAGCATCTCTGAGCCTTCAAGCAGCAGAAGACCACACCAGTGTCACACTGTCATTAAGAACAGGACACTGAGGCTACATGGGTCAGTACTACAGGTAGAAACATGGGGGGCACCATCAAGAAGGCCCTGAGTAAATGTGGTTATTCCAGCTGGACATTTGTCAAGTGCAGGAGGATTACCAGGATTTATACATCAGGGAAACCAAACAACCTCTGGCTACAACACAGCAGAGCCACCTCGTCAGGCCAGGACTCTGCAGTCTGTTCACACCTACAGGCCAGTGGACACTGTTTCAGTGATGAGGATGTAACATCCTGGACAGGGAGGAACGCTGGTTTGAGGGCGGAGTCAAGGAGGCCATTTACGTGAAAAGGGAAAGACCATCTCTGAATCGAGGAGGGGCCTAAGGGTACATCTGTCACCATCTTACATGCTGTGATTGCAGCCATTCCCCAACTCTGTGAATGGGACTCATGGTTATTGATCAGTGGTCATGAGAATTTGCATATTAATGATCATAAACTGACCTCACAGCCCATTGTTCCTTCAGTGGGCTGGTTTCAGTCATTGTGCAAATGTCCTGTTTATAAGATTGAAACCTGCAGTCAGCTGAGACTGAAGACGTCACCTGATGATGACGATGTTTCTCCCTCTGAAAACGTCCAGATGAACAGAATCAGCTTTCTGGGATTCCCTGTTTCAAAGCTCAGATCATCTCAGAGTGATTTCATGAAAATGACGATGAGTTCATTGCACTCAGTCACAGATCAGTCCGACAGAGCAGGTATGGGATGTGGAGGATCAGGAGATTGTCACCATGGATGCAGCAGCTGTGTGATGATTTCACGATGATGTCACATCAACATGGAGCCAAATCTCAGCAGCTGAATCTGAGCATAAAGATTAATTCTTCATGTTGTTTAGACTCCACTGAAAGAACAGCGGAGTCCAATCTGGTACTAGCACAGTGCAGCTAATGAAATGACGCGTTTGATATGTGCGTTCTTGATCCGCAGTCATCAGCAGAGAACTGAAACTACAGATTTCCACTGCAGAGAAGCTGAAATGGAGGAAACATCTTTGGCTTGGTTGGTTTGGGGCATAGCTGGACTGGCCATCGGGCATACCGGGCATTTGCCCGGTGGGCCGCTGGCGATTTTTTGTTTTTATGGGCCGATCGATTTTTTTTTTTTTGATTTTTTTTTTTGGCAGGGTATAAATAATGAAAGGTGTTGGATTGGCCAATTGGTCATGATCGACTCTGGGCTGGACCAATTACAGCCAAGGAGGTCGGATGCACCCTCCCCCTTGTTTAGCAATCTTATAGCCGAACTAAAGAAAATGGAGAACAAAAAAAGGAAATGAGGTGCAGAAAAAATTAGGGCCAAAAGGAAACAAGCCCTTCAGGCAGACGCTGCCAAATGTGTAAAAATAACTGAATTGTTTGGCGGTAGCTATGGCATAGCTTCCACAGATTTAGCAACATCAGCAAGTGGTGGAGGCCAGCAGGTAGATAAGGGAAAGGGGAGGCAAGAGGAGGAGAGACCCGAGGCGGCCGCCGGTCATAGTGGCGGAGGAACTGAACTTCAGGTAAGAAGTTATGACCTGCTGTCTGTCTGTGTCAGATATAAACCAAGTTTAGTTGGAGTTTGTTTTTGTTGCGCTGACTTTTTACAGTCGCTTAGAATAACTCGTACTGCTACTAGCTAGCATGACGGAGTTTAAATACTGCTGGGCGGGTGCTATGAAGTTACTGATAGTAAATTTTATTTTATGCTTAAGGTTAGTTTCTCAAACTCCTCAAAATCTTAACAAATTGTGCCAATCCTTACATGTTGCACCGGCTGATTTATCATCAAAAGTGGAGAAGTCTGTGACAGAGGAGACAGAAGAGCAGCAGAGAGAGATGGAGCGAGAGAGAGAAATAAAAGAGCTGGAGATGGAGATGGAGAGATGACTTTATGTCATCCATGAGGGATGCATTTGACATATGTTTCACATATTATAGCCCAGCAAGTTACTTATAGCAATTTAAATACGAGCAATCAGTTTTTGGCAAATACCGGAAATCAGTTTCTGGCAGACAATCGCTTTTTGGCACAACACCGGCTATTGCAGTTAATAATACAACAGCTTCTTGCCATTTTTTTGTGTTTCTTTTTATCGCTGTGTAACTGAGTTCAATTGAAAGCCTGCATGCGCTAGTACCTCTTGCCACAAGTTCCCAGAATCCTTTGCGGTTTTACCCCTGAATGACGTCACATTTTTGGTGGGCCGGTCTCTAGTCAAAATGCCCGGGCCGATTTTTTGTCCCAGTCCAGCCCTGGTTTGGGGGACAGCTGATCTCGAGCTCTCGTGTATAGGTTTTATAACATCAGTTGTTCGTAAATAATTTAGTTTTATATAAAAGTCCGGCTTTAAACATGCAGCTCAATGTTTTACATTTTAGTTCACGTTTTTATGCGTCTGCCAGGGGCGGATCTACAGGGGTGGCATGTGCCACCCTAAAATAATCTCTTGCCACCCTTTGTGCTTTGCTTATCACAATTAAGTTTATTAACATAAGCTAGCATTAACACTTTGAGCTTAGCTACAGTTAGCACTGAATATAAATTCTAAAACTGAATATATTACAACACCACTAAAAAATGGTTCAGCCCATACCTTTATTTCTTGTTGTCAGTAGCAACCGATGCCTGTGATTGTCCCAGAGCACATTTTGAATCAACACTGTGGGCATTTGCAGATTTCTAGTTGTTACACTGTGGAAATGAAATGAAGGTGAGTGTTATTAACCCTCTGGGGTCAAACAACATGCCACACCTCCAAATCACGTACCACTTTTTCTTACTAGTGGAAAAGTGTAAACATGTCGACCAATAAAAATGATACGGAACAATGTGGGATTTAATTATTTGGTAGGAACAGAGAAACGTTTTGGGAATGATGGCGCTGAGAGCGAGTTTTGTGATGTGTAGCGTGTTTGGAGTGTGTAGTTAGTGTGTAGTTTTTGTTTTGTTGTGTGTGTCAGAACAACACTATCACAGTTGCTGCCAAAAAGCCACCAAAGACGGATTGCAGCATAAACGCTGAGTGATGCACCTCCTGCTGTCAGGCCTGTGGTGCTCTCCTCTGTGGACTAACTTGAATAATTTGAGTATCATCTTAACTGTGACACCTGATTGTTCTCTCGTTTTAGTTTAAAATGGTTATATAAATGATAGGGTGGCTGCAAATCAGGGTAAATAGTTTCGTATAACTTTATTGTTTACAACATGTGTGCATAAGTTAATAAAATTTACAGTTTATATTTGCATTTAAAGTTATGAAAGTGATTCACTAAACAGGTAAAAAATAGAACTTTTTCCCTACTTGGTTTTTATTTTTTTTACAATGTGTCAATGAAAGAATAACTGTAAATTCAGACATGTGAGGCAAAAATATTGTTAAAGGTAAAATCAAACTGTAGTAAATAATGAGCAGTTATACCCTGGAGCCCGGAGGGTTAACCTCATACATCATGAAAAAATAGGTTTACAGTTCTGGTGAAAAATGTTTCATGATGCTGTAGATTTCTGACATTTTGTGTAAATTTAAGCAACAATGTAGCTTTCTATATGTTCTGCATGCTTAATTTATGATACAGGCTATGTTTGTGAAGGTTCTCAGTCATCCATCCAGGTCATTGTAGCCTAAGGAGCATGGAAAGAAAAGTCTGGACGTCCCACCTCTCATTCGAGAAGCTTCTTCAGTCATGGACCCCCCCATTAGGTAGAGGACCAATAGGGGATCCATGACCCTCTTGCGGACACTCCCATAGGGCTTAAAATCTGGGACTCTCCACCAATTGCGCTTAAAACTGAAAAAGCTTCTTTAATGAAACGTCTTCAAGAAAACTTAAAAAAAGAAGCCCAGATGCTTTTTTTCTTTCAAGCTTTCTTTCCAAGCTGCTTAGACCATCCAGGCTAAACACAGAATCAAAATTCACATTTTATGTAACTGAAATGCTTAATTATGTGGGGTAAGAAAAAGTTAGAGTATATTTATACGAAACGTGTGTATACTTACTGCATTTGATGTTTTATAACAGTGTATAATTCATATTAAAGGATGTAACACCTGCAAGTGTGTAAAATAACGGCTTTGATTTTGCCACCCTAAGAAATGTCTCTAGATCCACCCCTGACGTCTGGGACAACAGGGCATCCCCAAAACATACATATGACAGGGGTACAGCCCCTCGGCAGGCTTCCAGACGCTGACCAACCCGCTTTATCAAATGGGTGGAAGTGGCAACAACAGAAAAGTCTAAATCTAAACAAGTAATTAATCACACTAATACTTGGGTTGAACCAACCTGATCTCGCGTGTTCTCACGGCTCTCTGAGGTTACAGCAGCACGTTATTTCATGTCTCTCGAACATTAGAAAACGGGAGTTCCACAAGGTTCGGTTTTGGGTCCACTATGCTTTAATTAGACATGAAAGAGTTACCAGACAGCTGTAAAGACGCAGAGGGTCAACTGTGAATGTAAAACTGTAAAAACCGTGAATAACACAGCGCTAACGGGAGGAAATAGACACAGAGATACAGAGATGAGCAGGAAGTCCCTAAAGAATCAGCTACAAACGCATCACATCAGTACCGTCAGTGTTCTCCATCTTAGTTTGTGTCTGACAGTCACAGGCTTGTGGTCCAAACTCCAGTTAGTCTGACTGAAGTCGAGGGTGCACTGTTGTCTCTGCTTGTCTGTTTTTTCACTGATTTTCCTCAGAGACAAAACTGCGTGGCTCCTGACACCAGCTTCGTCCACAGAGGAAACCCACAGTGGCGTCCAACCTCTGATGGACGCGTGCAGGGAAACATTTCTGCGTTTCATCCGTTTCTCTCAGATTTATCACAGAAAAAAACCTCAAAATCCAGACGAGGAGATAAATGAACCGATATAATCTCACAAATTACTCTCCAGATTATCACACAGTATGATGTCATTTATTTCTCTAATAGTAATCACCTAAGTACCTATCAGAGCTTTAGTTTACACACCAGAGCTCGTCTACAAACATCTAAACCTAAACAGTTACTTGATGTTATAATTACAAAGAAAAAAATAGAAAACTTCACATCATTATAAGAAAAAAATTATTATTATTACGAGATCAATTTTCTCCTTTGAAGTGACAGCACTGGGCCTCCATATTTAACTGGATTTTATTTTGGGGACCAGGTGAGGAGGAAGGTGAACAGAGGCCTCCAGAAAGTTCACAAACCACACGTCAGATTTCAGCCTCCCCTCGGGGGTACAGCAACAGCTGAGGAAGATGATGAGTTTTCATCCTTAGCAATAATCAGAAACACTGAGAAAATTTTTTAAAAAGACCCACAATCCCCCTGGTGTCTGCTGCCGAGGAGCCAGAACATGCCAACCGTCAGAGAGGTCTGTCTGAGGCGGGGTCAAAGACCTGAGCACCGTTAGTATCGCCGGGGAGGAACTCGAGTTCCCACCAGGAGCAAAAGTCCGGAGAGGTCCTCGTCACACAGCAAACCTGAACACCAGCTGTGAGGGTTTCAGTTTCCTCTGACTTGCTTAAATCTGCTGCAGTTGGTGGACATGATGAAATATTCTATCAAAGAAACGCTGGAAATGCTAAACATTTAGTTTTACACTTCCTGGGCAACGCAGGCGACCTGCACTTTCTCTAACATCCACTAGAGACAACTAAACAGCTGCATGGCTCCAGTTTTATGTGGTCTGCTATGTATGGGGGCGTGGCCTCTTTGACTGACAGATGGATGGTGACACAGGCGGCTGTGGCTGCTAGCTGTCTGTGAGGCTTCAGACCAATAATACGTCTGCTGCTAAGAGACGGTCTGAGGAGGCGGGGCAAGAGTTTAGGTGCACAGTGAAATCTGAGATTGTTCATTGGATGTTACTGAGCACTGGTTAGCAGGTAACTCCGTCTGTGCGACACTCCCCAAACAGTCTGTGATAACAACCCAGCTGTTATTCAAATATGGCCACTTCAAACCCAACACGGCGCCAACAACGAGGTTTCAAACATTCAGAAACCAACGGACGACATCCATCAGTTATACACTGGCTAACAAAGATCATCAGGTTGCCTGATAACTACACAAACTACAGGCCGCTGCTTCAACTCAGCCACTTCAAATGTCATCAGGTTGTTAAAAGATCATTATAAGTCATCGTGTGTGAATGTGTGTGAATGGGTGAATGACTGAATGTGTAAAGCGCTTTGAGGTCCTTAGGGACTAGTAAAGCGCTATACAAACACAGGCCATTTACCATCGTCACCACCATATTTACGGCTTGGCCGAGCCACGTCGTCCATCCACCACAGGACATCTGTGTCTAGCTAATCTAAGCTGAACCTCAGCCTCATCAGGTTTTGGTGCCCTAATCTCACCAGACAGGAACTGAAAAAATCGAAACCAGATGTAAACCAAAAGTCTGACACGGTTAGTCCAGCCAATCAATGAGCACCAAGCTCTCCGTTAGTTTAATGTAAGGATAACAGCCGAGGCAGCTAACAGGTACGTGAGGATCTCTGCTGATTCGCCCTCTGAACTGTGACATCACAAAATGATTTGGGGAAACTTTCCTGAATGTGGATCTTAGTTCAGATTTCAGCCGGAAGGATTAAATTGAGGTTGAATTATACGGTCATATTGTTTGTTACGCCCCTAGCAAGCCCCTAATCTCCTCAATGTGCTCAGATGGTGCTAATTGGCCACACCTAGTCCGGTGTGGTATTCGTCGCCTTTTTTATGTTGCGGCTTTTGAGCAGGGTCGTAACATGTTGGAGGAGACGATGCTGTCCGGGTCTGTCAGACTGGACAAGCTCGGAGGAGAACTGCGAGGCCGGATGGTCAGAAAGGTCTGGAGGAGACGGCAAGGAAGGCCGAAGACCGGCTTCTGGACAGCAGCGGGCTCTTCCAGTGCACCTTCATGTGGTGCCTCAGGTTGGACTTGGAGGAGAAGCGCTTGTCGCACTGCTGGCAGGAGAACGGCTTCTCCTTGGTGTGGATGCGGCGGTGACAGATGAGTGCTGTGGAAACCCTGAAGGACTTCCCGCAGTCAGGGCACTGGTAGCGTTTGGGCTCAGTGTGGATGCGCCGGTGGTTCTTCAGGGACATCAGGTTGGGGAACTCCTTCTGGCACGAGCTGCAGAAGTAGGTCCCGGTCTTGTGGCTGTTCTTGTGGTTGAGCAGGGAGCTGGCGTGGCGGTACGAGCGACCGCATTGGCCGCAGACGAAGCTCCTGGAGCTGCTGCTCGAAACCACCGGCCTCAGATCTGGGAGGAGAGAAACACGAAGGTTTCAGTTCAGGGTAACCCACAAAGGGTCTGTTGGCTCTGAAGCTCACTGTCAGATCAGCCAATCACAGAGTTGGAATATTATGTTGTCACTCCAATTTTCCAACCAGGAAAAGCTGGAAAACACCCCCAAAGCCTCCAAACTTCTCTTTGGAATTTTGAAACGAGCGGCTCGAGTGTGTCATTTATCAAGTCAGTGACGAGAACGACCGGCCGAATACGAAGCAAAGCCGGAGGGTTTATTTTAGGGAGTGTGCTGTGCAACCATCTCGAGCTTCCTTCAGGTAACACTGATGGGAAATATCTGAACAGTAACACCTGTGTTACGCCTGTCACGCACTGCCTGCAGCTCCTGTGATTGGCTGCTTCCGTACCTCTTATCTTGTCTCCTCAGCTGTCAAAGCCCTGCACAGGTGTGAGCCACGTGAACACATACATGGGTTATATATGCAGGACCATAATGAACGGCATCACGTTTCTGACGCTCGTGAGATTTTTCTAAAAAAGGAATTAAAGTCACAGGATGTGAAGAGTTTCATTATAAACTGATAAACTACAAACGTGTCACACGACTACGTGTCCGATAAACGCTAAAACACTTTAATTACGTGACTATGTTTTTTAGTGTGAATTAAAGATCAGATTGTCATCATCAACATTAGACTGCAGAAAATAAACACATGAATTAAATCCTCAGATAAACATCAGAAAATTACAAAATCATTTCATTTAACAAACATAATTACTGGTGCCTTAAATCAGGGGTGTCCAACTCCAGGCCTCGAGGGTCGATGTGCTCAGGTTTTAAACGTGTCCTCGATCCACACAGATGATTTACATGTGTTCTCCAGAGGCCTGTTAATGAACTCATTTAATTCAGGGTGATATCTGAAACCTGCAGGACACCGGCCCTGGAGTTCCCCACCCCTGCCTTAAAACAAAAAACCCATTTATACATCAGCGACTCGATCGTCTTTTAACCGACAAAGCTGTATGTTTGCTCTTATTATGAACTAATGATAACTTAATGATAACACCTTCGGCTGTTTCCTGGGGGAGAAGTGTCCAAAGATCCAAAATCATCAGTGATGACACAGAAAAACCTTAAAGTTTCTGTCACACATTTCATAACTCTGTGCTGTCAGCTTTTACATTAACAACATAGTGATGCTGAATTATCATTGTGACTCAGAGTAACTTATTAATAGTAATTAAACACATCTAATAATGAGCAAACATCATTTATGGGATAAAAACTGCAGTTTTTCCTTCAGTGAGTGAAACCTGGATTTTTATTACCGTACTATCTGCACTATAAGGCGCACTTAAAATCCTTTATTTTCTCAAAAATTGACAGTGTGCCTTATGTATGAATTCTGGTTGTGCTTACTGACCTTGAACCGATTTTATGTGCTACACGGCGCTCAAAAATCTGTCAAAAAAATGTTTTAGTACGACTTTGGTAGCTACGAAGCCGCACTGCTTGATGGATTGTTGGAGCCTCACGGAGGAATCTGGGTCCTGGGTCCTTGGGCTAGCTGGTATATAATGATGTGCTACATGATCGCTAGTGAAACAGCTATGTTAGCATAAACACAGTGAAGCTGGAGGATGAACGCTAACTTCTTTCCAATCGATAAAAGTTAATGTGAGGGTCCCTGATGGTTAGAGACAAATGCAATCACATGGCAGGATGCTGTAAACGGACCAAACTTCAGTCAGAACAACTGAGATTATTCATCCACAATACGAGGTTAGTCATTAATTTACTGCAACAACACGGGAACAGAGCTGCTGTGATAGAATACAGCATTAATGAATCAATGGTACAGAAGTGGAGGAAGCAAGAAGAATGAGTCGGTTTTGTTTCGCTTAATGCGCCATATAATCCGGTGCGCCTTAAGGTCCAAAAAATAAATAAATAAATAAAAAATACGGTAATAGCAGCTGTGTGTGTCACAAACATTAGACTCATAGTCGTGTGAAAACAACTTTACTTCACTGACGCTGTAAAAACCTTCAGACCGTCTGCACTCTGATACTAAAAGCTGGAGATGCATTCAGCAGGTTCTGCACAAACTTCCTGCCAACACCAGTGAAGGTGCCGGGAGAGACGTCGATGTGGACGGAGTGAAAACACCGAGTGTCACTGTGTTTTTCAGCTATTTATTTTCAGTACTCAGCAGTAGGGTTATAGTTTATGGACAAGATCTTCTGTTACGAAATGAATTATCAAAACATAGTTTATAAAAGTGTATAGTAAGCATTACATATATATGCATGGAAACCAAAAGTTAGAACTCAAACAAAAGAAAAAAAAAAGGGGTGGGGGTTGGGGGGGCGGGGAGTAGTAGTTGTGCCAAACCAGTCCTCTTCTTCTTCTCTACAAACTAGTTGAAATGCAGGCGGAAAGTGTGACACAGAGAAGAGCAGGCATGGCGAGGACAACCAGACGGAGGATGGACATTTATTACTTCTGTGTTCTAGATCACACGGACTCCTACAGCACTTGACGGTCACTGCACGGCTTCACTTTTAACTTTTCTTTTTAAACTAGCACCAGTGCTGAAAACACGCACACACACACGCTTCCCAAACAATTAAATAAAAAGGAACAAAACACCAATAAATACAGGAGGTTACCATAAAGAGGAACAGAAAGGTCGGCGAGCACACCGAGGCGTCCCTTTCAGTCTGATTTGATGAAGAGGAGGAGGAGATAAATATGGAAGAAGAGAGGGATGAAGGAGCGTCACATCATCACTCGTGAAAGAAGGCAAGAAGAGCGTCTCCGGCGTGTTTCAGGTCCTCAGTGGAGTCCACAGAGAGGGGCATTGTGGGTAAAAGGAGGGCGGGGTGTTTACATCAACACAGCTCTAAACTCACATCCTAAACACTAGCGCTGTCCATTACAAGTGTTAATAATAATGATAATATAAATAAATGAATTACTACATGATCTGTCATCTTTTTTCCTTCTTGCAGAAACGTCGAGTTCGTACAGCCGCTCGCCTCCCGCCGCTCAGGCCTCGCCTTTTTGTTTTATCATACTTACTGGGGCTGGAGAGAGGAGGGGAGGGGTCACTTCCTGTTCATACGTGTGGACGTAAAGCGCGAGAACGGACAGTTCAAGGTGGAGCTGTTGGTTTCCGGAAAGCTTTTTACGCTGCAGTTACACCTACTGAACACCGGGGGCAGGGGAGGGTCGTTTTCACTGCAAACAGCAAAGAGGTCTGAGTGTTGTCATGGAGATCGATCACAGGGGATTGTTTTCCCTCGTGTTTTTTTAATGAAAGTTGAAGGATTTTTATTGGTTTTTGCTGAGATTTCCACTTCCTGTGACCCGCAGGAATAAAAGCTGCTCGTAGCTTCTGAGTTTAAAAAGATGCCTTAAAACTGCGCTCTACATGATGACCACCAGGAGGCGACACCTGCAGACACCAATAAAACGTTCTTCTTTCCTTATTAAACACCTTCGGTTCAGATGGAGGCGAGGCAGCAAGAAAATGGGTGACATCACACCGGCTACATTTGCTTCTGGCTCGTGGCGCTGTGACATCACACTCACAAAAATGTGTCTTACTAAAAGAACTGTAAAAATGGAAGTGAATCTACCGTCTCGAGGATTTCTGCCTAAAACCAGACGAGTGCTTTTCAGCTCCACAGTCTCATTTATTCTGGAAGAGCTCGAGAGCGCCCCTGTGAGACAGGAAGTCCATGGGTTTGTTGCGTTAATGCCATCTGTTAAAAACAAATCCTTCTGGGGTTGAAAGAGTGGATCTCGTGAACACGATTATTTAACACTAACTCGACATGTCTGTTTCCAAACAGCTGGATTCAGTTTCACTCTCTGACACGTTTATTTTAGCGTCCGTCGTGAGGTCGAAGGTCGTTTGGAAGCTCCGAGTCTTTTACTCACTTTGAACCGTTTGACGCATTCAACCACCAAAACGGTTTTTTTCCCCCTGCACTGAAAATGAAACGACGCCTAAAACGAGAAATAAGGGAAGCAGCCGTCATTCCTGCTGATGTTCCTGAGTGTTTCCTCCAACCTCCTCCTTCAGGAAGTCTCTGATCTATAAATCTGTAGGAGCTCGAGCAAAGGAAGCAAACGTTTTAAAATACTGACAGTTAATTAACCTTTAATATTTAACAGTGAAAGGATAATTAACGATGTGTAGTGATCGGCTGTGTGTAGACCAACGTTCTTACACAATGACACGGCGGCACCGTTAACCTTTGTTATATGATTTTTGTTAAACTACGCTAACTTTTTAACGGTTCGTGAGGCTGACGTGGAGGCAGACGAGACCCAAACTATAACCGAAACATAACGTATTACTCTCGACTTGGTGCAAATGTCTGAATACATTCAGTTAGTTTGGTGGACTTGGACTTCCTCCGTGTTGTTTTATACTTTGATCGGGTTGTTTCCTGTTAGTGTCATGCTGTCTGCTGATTGGTGAGGAAACGTAATGAAAGGAGGCGATTCTCTCTTTTCTTTTTTGTTGCTTCAAAGAGGTGAAATTAAATCAGGACACTTCGCTGCATGTACAGTTTCCTAAATGAAAGCTCGGACCAACCCACGAACATCCCCGTTTAAATAAAGTTTAAATAATATAAAAAACTGGATATAAAATCAGACTGAGGTATGAACTCTGCTGGTGTGATAAGACGGAGGCCTGAGGAAAAATATTTAAACGCCAATCAGCTGATGATCAGATTAAAAGGAGTCGTCTTGTGATTCTTCATCTTACACAGACGCCCTGTCGCTGCCCATTAGTGGGCGGTGAAATGGTCCACGACCACTCCAACAGTCATTTTCACATGAGAACGTTTGGTTTGAACATATGACACGTGTTCCGTTCACAGCATTAGCGTGTTCACAAACAGGACGCGCTACAGGAAGTCTGAAAACCCTCTTTTTAAAAACTGATCACGTCTTTAATCAAACTTCAGGCGCTACGGGAGAAGGGCCATTTTAAACCGCACGCAAGCCGCAGCGGTCTCTCAGCTCCGGGTCCACACGTGTGAACAAGAAGTCAGGAAGTGGTCACCGCTGCAACACACAAGAAGACACGCACACATACACACACACGTTTAAAGCAGTCCCTCTGAGTCCAAAGTGTCCATGTTCAGTCCTAAAAGTTCCCACAAGTCCTTGCTGCCTCCAGGCCAAAAGGATAAAGGTACAAAACACGAATCTGGCCTGCACGCTGTTGATCAAAACAGTCTCTCCAGACCAGATTAGAAACACTGTGACGAAGGCCACGGGAAGAAAACGTCCTGTAAACACCATCAGAAACAGGACCAATCAGACTCCCGCGCTCCATCTGGGTGCAGCTTGATGGCTGCGGCCTCGTGGTGCACCAGTCCGTGGCAGGGAAACATAACAAGGCAACATGCAGCAGGGGGTCAGTCCAGTCTGCCTGTCAGTCAGCGTGCGGGGCAGCATAGTGCTCTGTGAGGGTGTGTGTGTGTCTGTGTGTGCGTGCGTGTGTGTGGGGCGTCACGTCAGTCTGTCCTCCACACACACCACAGCCACACATGGTCAATGAGGAAGGCTACGCTACATTTTTGGCACCTCCACAATCTTCGGCATGTGACCCCCCCCTCCCCCAGCCCCACTAAGACCATCATCACCACCACCTCCCCCCCCCCCCCTCACCCTGCAGCTTATATGAAGGGGCCGCCAGGCATACCCAGGAAGTTGGGCGCTCTCATGGACATGGGTGGAGGCGCCGATGAGCCGCTCCAGTGCACCTTCATGTGGTGCCTCAGGTTGGACTTGGAGGAGAAGCGCTTGTCGCACTGCTGGCAGGAGAACGGCTTCTCCTTGGTGTGGATGCGGCGGTGACAGATGAGCTGAGTGGACACCCTGAAGGACTTCCCGCAGTCAGGGCACTGGTAGCGTTTGGGCTCAGTGTGGATGCGCCGGTGGTTCTTCAGGGACATCAGGTTGGGGAACTCCTTCTGGCATGAGCTGCAGAAGTAGGTCCCGGTCTTGTGGCTGTTCTTGTGGTTGAGCAGGGAGCTGGCGTGGCGGTACGAGCGACCGCACTGGTCACAGACATGGGACTTGACGACCTCGCTGTTGCTCCCTTGGCCGCGGACTTTGGCGACGTTGCTGGGATTGAGTCCTTGCTCTTGCATCAGGGTGAGGTCCAGGCCTGACCCCCAGCCCAGGTCCTGGGAGCCCCCTGGGCGGGGCTGCTGGGTTCTGGGCTGGCGGGGCTGCGGTGTCTGGCCATGAGTGATCTCCATGTGGAGCCTGAAGCTAGCCTGCGTGGGAAAGGCTCGCTGGCAGGACCGGCAGGTCAGCTCCCGCTGCTTCTGGTGTACACGCCGGTGGTTGTAGAGCTGGGAGGAAACTCGAAAGGCCTTTCCGCAGTCGTGGCATCGGTGGCGCCGCGTCTCAGAGTGGATACGGCGATGGTTCTTCAGGGCAAGCAGGTTGGAGTAGGTCTTGAGGCACACGGCGCAGTGGTAGATGCCGACAGTATGGGTGTTCTTGTGGTTGAGGAGGGAGCTGGCATGGCGGTAGGAACGGCCGCACTGATCACATCTGTGCAGGGACAAACAAAGAAGAGGGGTGGAGGAGAGAGGAAGGAGATTAGCAACGGAACATGGATGTCCGATTTCAATGCTGTAGCCAAATTCATCTGGTTACCACTTTTTCTGGAGAAGTATTTCAAGTATTTTTACTAGTCATCATCTAGGATGTTGCACATACAGGTATATGATCTGAAATCCGGCTCAAAGCTTTCAAAGAAGTCTACAAAGTGGTGTACCATTAATGATTTCTACACAGGTCATAGGGGAGAGGACTGCTGGGTGGGTGAGGGAGGGAGGGACATGGGAGACACTATGGAGAAACAAGTGTAGGGAACTGGAAGGTATCTGCTGCTCCCTGCACTGCACAAATAAAACAACCTTCTGTCTCAGCCTTCTTTGGATACTGAATGTAGTGATGAGAAACCATCAAACATGCCCAAAGAACCACTACCATGCATCAAGACTCCTGTAGGTGTTAAGACTGGTGACCTGTGGACATGTGCAGTGCAGCTAGCTCCAAATACTTCCTAATCTTCCCTTTCAGAACATCAAAATGCAACAGCCCCATCACATAACTGCAGTTCCTAATCTATTAGCTAACCAGTGTCAGAATAAACACAAAGACTGCAATCAAAATCAGAACAGAAGCAAGGAACACACAACATCAACACTTCAATATGCTGCACACAAAATACTACTTAAAGAGTTCGAAAAAACAAAGCATGTAAACAGTACATCTGAACATGACATGTTTGACTGAGGCTAGCCTAAAAATGTCTGATATATGCTAACTGTAAGCAAACGGGGTTGACTTATCTGGTCTCTCCACTAATTCAATTTGTCCAAACTTCAGAAAAATCCGAATTCCGGCACGCGTATGGTCCCAAGGAAGCCGGATTGGAGATCATATACCTGTAATAGACATGTAGAGACCTAAATTTATCTTCACTATTTGTTTGTTTCAACTTCGAAGAATCACAAACAACTGACGAGAACTCACGTGTACCGACACTCTTCGCCCTCTCCCGTGGGTGCAGTGGCCTTCCTCCTGACTTCCATGCCTACCTGGTTGTCCCCGCAGCGGTGCCTGGCCAGACCGGACCTCCCCTGGAAACTCTTCCCACAGGTGGGGCAGCCAAACGGGGTGGCGCCTTCCTCGTGGACTTTCTGGTGGTTGCGGAGGAACCGGGCCAGTCGGAAGGCTTTCCCACATGTGTGGCAGATGTGCTTCTTCCGCTGCGTGTGGATGCGCATGTGGTTGCGTAGAGCCATGTAGTTGGTATAGGGCTTGTCGCAGAAGTTGCACCTGAAGTTTCCGGTCTTGTGGGTGTGCTTGTGGTTCAACAGGGAGCTGGCGTGTTTGTAGGCGCAGCTGCATAGGTCGCAGGCATAGGGCCTCTCGTCAGAGTCCATGTCTACAGAGTTCTTCTCGGTACTGATGGTTGTCGAGGTGTTGGTGGAGGACGATGAAGGCAGGTGCTGGGCTGGACAGTCATGAGCCGCGAGCTCGTCAGCTGTGGCAAAGCCTTCGCAGCAGCCGTCGCACTCGAAATCCATCTGAGCGCCAGGGCCTTGTGGGCCTTTGCACAGGCCGGCTGTAGTGTGGGTAGCGAGCTGCCTTTGGGTGCGGAAGCCCTTGCCACACTCTTGGCAGTTGTGCTTCTTTTGGGCAAAATGGAGACGAAGGTGGTTTTTCATTGCAAGCCTGTTCGGATATGTAGAGTTGCAAACATTGCAGTGGTACTCTCCAATTTTGTGAAGGTTCTTGTGATTGGCCAGGCTGCCCGCATGGCGGTAAGTCTTTCCACATTCTTCACAGGCAAACGGCCGCCGTGCACTTTCGGCAGGATCAAACTTCTGGGGTCTGGAAGTACCGGCTGACGAGTAGGGCTTTTTGAACCCTTGGTGGCTGTATTTGACCCCCATCACCTGGCCCTTCGATGGCTCCCCTCTCATAGTCTGCATTTGAGATGGGTCAGGCTGCTGGAAGCGGGAACCGTTTGGGCCGGTCCGAACAAGGCCTTTGGCTCGGTGTTCTTCATGGAGACGGAGATGGTTGATCAATTGCTTTTGGATCTTGAAGGCTTTGCCACATTCTTCACACTTGTGCCTGTAGCAAAAATAGGCAAAGGTAAAGAGAAAAAAAAACAAAAAACAGCAATATCTCTTTCAGTACATTTCAAAAGCAAAATGACACTTTGTAGGTATTTCTAGGGTGGCCTAAGTCAGATTCTTAATAAGGTTAGCAGTTCTCAGCAGTTTTACTAGCCTCAGACCCCTACCTACTTTGGCAACAATTCTCCTGTACTTCAAAGTTTAGATGAAAACCAATGAAAATGTTATCCATAAATCTTGCCAACTAAAGTCAAAAAACTCACTTTGACAAAATGAGAACTTTATTAGCCAAACAGTTTTAATTTGTCACATGCCTCAATTGGTGCTCAGTACCTATAACTGTAAAATAGCTACAAAATTTATATAAAAATAAACAAAACTTTATTAACGTCTTTACTTTATTTACAAAACAAGAGTAACATGATAATTTTGGATTTGACCTCCAGTAGGCACTACCATTAACTGTTTCTAATGTTAACTTTTTAAAGAATTTGTTGAGAGACATTCGAAACTGGCAGAAGACCTACCTCTTTAAGTCAAAGTGGGTCCTTTGGTGATTCTTGAGAGCCAGCAGGTTGTAGTAACGTTTTTGGCAGACAAGGCAACGGAAAACACCGGTCTTGTGGGACTTCTTGTGGTTAAGGAGAGAGCATGGGTGTCTGTATCCTCGCCCACATTGGTCACACTTGTGGGGCTTGTCACTCTGATCGACCATTGGCCTACGTCCATCTGCGCCAACGTCACAACTTCTTCCAGCGACACCACCGCCAACGCCCTCTCCTCCAGACATCCCTTTGGCTCCATTTAGGCCGGGCTTGTTCATCGAGTTACCTCGATTCTTCCCAGGGCACAGGTGGGTGATCAGATGGTGGCGATCGGCGAAAAACATGCCACAGTCAACACAAATGTGGCTCCGGCCATCCATCTTTTCGTTGCCGTTGGCTGAACTCCCTGCAATACCCTGTTGCTGACCATCTGGCCTTTGGGGCCCATGGATTAACTGATGATTCAGGAGATCCTGCTTTCTGGCAAAAGTCTGGCCACAGGTACAGCAGATCATCCTCCAGTCCTGCTGCAGGTTGGAGGGTCCTGGCCCTGTGGGGTTGTTGGCATGACTACGCAGGTGACTTCTGAGAGCTCTCAAACTAGCATAGTGGTTGCCACAAACTGAGCACTGATACACCTCTCCATCATCATCGTCATCTTTGTCATTGCTTCCCATTCTCTTGCCTCCACTTTGAGGATACTGTCGTTGACTGCCGCCTTCTTTCAGGCTGCTGGAGCTTCCAGCAGGCAGCGAGGTTCCACTGGAGCTATGGTAGTTCATATTCCCCATAAAACCATTGGACATATTGGCCTGCTGCTGCTGCTGGCCACGGCGGGGACACATGTGCGACTTGATGCCAGACACATCGCCATACATCTCACCACAGTCGGCACATACGTGTCGGTCGGCTTGCCGGTGAGCAGAGCTGCTCTGGGAGAGTGAGCTGCCATCAAAGCGATCATGGAACTCAAGAGAGTCTAGCCCACTGCTGTGGCCTCCATCTGGTACAAAGTGGGCAGCTTCGCCGAGATTTCCTGGCAGGGAGATTGGAGTGGTGGCACCACTACCTTCCTGGACGTAGCTCTGCTGCGAGTCCAGAGTCAGGGGCTCTGGGGATAGCCAGTCGTTGCTGTCATTGTTAATAGGCTGATTGGAAGGACGACCCTTGTGGCTTCGTAGGTGGCTATGTAGTGCTGCCAGGTGAGGGTACTGCTTACAGCAGATGGTGCACTGGTAGTGGCCCGTTTGGTGGCAGCGTTTGTGGTTGACCAGGCTTCCTGCATGCCGGTAACTTTTGCCACACTCCCCACACTTAAAGCGCCGCTCTTCATCATCTGGAGAATTAGCCTGGGGCACACGACCTCCTGACGGGGAGGCCACCGAGCTCTGGGATCCAGAACTTAGAGTCTCCGAGTTGAGGATGGAGCTGTCCTGACTATGGGAGGGAGGGTGGGGATCATGAGTTAGATAATGGACTTTCAGTGTCTCCAGATCTGGGTGTCCTGCGCCACAGTATGCACATGTATAGATGGGGTTGTTGACTGGAGGGCCCATAATGGGGTCATAGGGGCCCCTCTTCTCAGTCGGCACTGGTGGCAGAGGCAGAGGCAGAGGGTCCCCCAGCGCCGGCGTGTATGCCGGGGATCGAACAGCACTCAGATTATGAGGCATGATGCCTGGAAAACTCCGTGGCAGGCTGAGGGTAGGTGAAGCAGTGTTGTGCAGCAGAATGTGTTCTTGGAAATCTGCCTTATTTGGCAGCGCTACCTGGCAGAGGTGGCAGAAACAGGTGGTAGTGTCTTCACTTTGAGAGGACTGAGTGCCAGTGCTGCGCTCCGAGTCGTGGAGGCTGCTGCTGCTACTGCTGCTGCTCACCATTGAGGCCCCAGGGGTCTTGAACTTCGAGTGAGTTCTCTCGTGGCTGTTTAAGGCAGCCAGGTTGCCAAATAGTTTGAAACACACAGAGCACTTAAACGTTCCTTGTTGGTGACACTTCTTGTGGTTCACCAGGCTACCGTGGTGCCGGTAAGTTCTGTCACACTGATCACACTTGAAAGGTCTGTCCCAAGCGTCGTCAGATTCAGGGGAGCCTTTTTTTCCGTGTTCGTCTGTCTCGTGGCTTTGCAGGACACTATGTCCCATACCACTATTGTTCAAATGGGAGCGCCCAAACCCGTCCGAGAGGTCCTGGGTGAGACCGTAGTCCCTCTCGTCGTGGCCGGCTTCTTCGGGCACTTCCTCGCTTTCTTCCTCTGTGTGTGCACTACTAGGGGATAAAGTATGGATCCGTAAGTGATTTTTCAAAGCTACTGCGTTGGGCAGCGTACGTGTACAAACAGGACACTGGAATGATCCAACTTCGTGAGATTTTTTATGATTGGCTAGACTAGCTGCGTGTTTATAAATTCGTCCACACTGTTCACACTCAAAACGACCGGTCTCTTCTTGCTGATAATGTGCTTTCATATGTTCTAGAAGACTTGGAGTACTCGGGCAAACCATATCACATTCTTTACAGGGGAAACCCTTGGCACGACTCATATCATGCATTGCCATAGTACTCTAAAGCAAATCGTTTGGAGGGAATCACGGTTCACAACAGAGCAATGAACAGTGATGTTGAGGAGGTGGGGGAGGAAACTGTAGGGCTTAGCTCTTTAGCTGAGGGCAGCAGTGGAGGCCATTTTCTCCCTGGGAGCCGTCAGCGCAGGTCAATCAGGACCCACCCCGGGAGGTGGCAGGCCTGCGGGGGTCACACCGGCCAATGAGGTATCACTGTGGAGAAACAAAAGAAGAAGAAAAAGAAAACAGGTTACTCAAATACCTACTTATCTTTTGTTAAAATCTCGAAGTTCAGTCCAGGTCCCTCAGTTTAAGTTTCAGCTATTTGCTATTGATTATAACAGAATCTCAAAATGACTGGGATATTCAGGAAAGCCCTACAAAGATTATTTAATATAAATAGTTTGGTCCTAGGTTCTGTTATCATTTTAATTTTCTTTATTATGCTTTTGCATCACAAATTTTATAGCTGGATATAGAAATTGTGGATGGTGATCTTAAGGATCAGCAATAGTCCGAGTGATCACTAGCAGCTTGCTAACCACAACAATTAAGTAGCACAGTTGCACAAGCATCAGCTGTAGCTTTAATAAAGTGTCAGACCAAACATTTCAAATTAGTTTAACTGGAAGACTCTAGAAACAAAATATCATTTTTTTTATTATACCAATAAATGACCATTAAATGGATGTAACTTCTTTGTCAGAAAAAAAAACAAGGCAGTGGGTAAGTGCTTTAAATCTTCATGTTATCTGAAGGCCATCAGACAGCGATACCTGTGGTTGCAAAAACATTTCCCATCTTATAGAAACTAATTTCTTAGCTTATCTCTAAAAATGTCTTGTAGTTCATGGTCTCAGTTGTTTTGGGTCATACTGTTCAAAAGTGACTTCTATCTTGCGAATTTTGGACAGGACGATCCGACTTGTGAATGGATCGGCCCACGGTCAGGTAAACCTGATCCAGTCCTAGTCGCCACAGCAGGGTGAGAGCAGAAAACCACCTGATCTGCACGATGATAACGGAGCAGCAGGCCAAACTTTAGGAAACACGTCAGGTGTAATTCAACCTCCCGATTTATTTGAATGTGACAACTTGTTAAAACTTGTGTAACCCCTCCAATGTGTGAGGCAACTCCATTTATATTTTAAGAGAAATATTCTGAAACTATTTTGATATTTAAAACATCAATTTCCAGTTTGAAAAATGTGCTGCTTTTCCGTGTCAGTAACGGTTGGATCACTTTTATGTTCTGAGAAGGGAAAAAATGTAAAAGTTTATTTTTCACTCATTAGACAACAGTTTGATTAAAATCTGCCTCGATCAAATAGTTTGTGTTTTCTGTTAGGACCCCAGTGGGATGCAGTCTAACCGATCAGAGACCGAACCTCTAAAGTCCAGATTAGTTGGACTTTACATGTATGACTGAAAAACCAGAATATCAGTGATGCAGGACCTGATCCGCCTCACTGTGCATTGCACTGCCTATAAAACTACAAACGGGACCTCTGCATTGAGCACAATGCGAGTAAATACCCACAAATATTCACTGTTGTTTGGATTAAATTCAGACCCATCATGCAGGAGGAGGAGTGGATTTTGTGAAATATGGATGGATGGCAGCATGGCACAAACTCAATGCTTCTTTGGCCAAGTGTGAGAAGAAAATGAGACACTTAAAGAGGACAGGCTCAGTCGGTTAAAGACAAGAAAGCAGTCCAAGCGGACGTGCTGATGCTGCTGATGAATCGGTCCTGTTTGGGTTTGCTGGGACTGAAAATGCTCCGGTTTATTGTATGGTTCCAGGAGCAGTTGCTGTGTTTCTGCTGGTTGTGGAGGCGTGAGATTCAGGTTTGTCCAGACATCGCGTGACAGTGAGCGCTGCACCTGTCAGCGAGTTTCACTGGGAAATAGAGAATTCCCTTATTTTCCAGATTAAAGAAGCACAAGTGGAGGAAATGTCGGTCAGCTTGGCCTTCAGGTGTCGCGTTTTGTTCCACCGACAGCTCACCGACAGCTCAAACGTCCTCACTCTACAAAAGCCACAGCTCCACTTCAGAAACGACTGAAATTTAACTACAGCTCGTTAAAATGTGCTCTCCAAAACCACAACTCGCAGAAATATACAAAAGTATATCTTAAAAAATAGTTTAAAATGCTTGTGATTATTTTTCTGAGTGAGACATTTGGTGGAAGTCTGACACAAACTGATCAGGAATCAGTTCAACAGATCCTTCAGTGGGATTAAAGTGTCTGCGTCCTTTTTAACAGGCTCATGTGTAATCTGTAATCTGTGGCAGATTACAGCAGCCGTTCGTGTTCATCTCATTACACACAGCTGGGTTCAAACACTGGCTCGAGGCCCGCTCAAAGACTTTCCAGGTTTCTCCTGATAACACAGATCCCTATAAAACTCCAACACGAGCTCATCTCTGCAGGTTCAAGCCTCGGCCAGTGTTTGGCTTAAACACCGTTCATAACGTCGGTGACGTCAATAACCGAGCATATGAACAAATCTGAACATCATGAATCACAGCAGAGACGCACAGATTTAGATTTTCTACAACTGACGCCTCAAAGAATTATTCTTTTTTAAGAGTGAAAATGTAAAATATTGTTTCTTACGTTTTCTGGGGGAGTTAAAGAACTGTCACTTGGCTGTCACTTAAAATCTATGGGCTCAAATTGTGGTCAAAATTCGTACTTGTAACTTGAAACTTGAGTGCAGAGTTTCACACGTATTTTTTGGCTAAGTCCACACACAAATCTTTTTTACACATACAAATCCTGATTTACAAGTACAAAATATTTATGACCACAATTTGAGCCCATAAAAATCATTTAAAATAAAGTCCTCCAAAGCCACAGTCCAAACATCGTCTCCGTGTGCAGGACTTTATGAAAAGGAAATATATACATAAACCTACACAGTTTGTGTATCAGGCTGTTAACATGGGGGTCAATGGGTACGGGCTCTCTGCTGCCTCTGCTGGATGTCAGAGGAACTGAAGCGTTTAGAACACAAAGGGTCTCATGGGCAGATTTTCTGATGGCATTACAACTGAACCAGCCTTTGCTTACGATGGTTTTATAGAACAACGTCTATAACGACTGATCTGAGATTTCAGCTTAATTTAAATGTGAGCAAACCGAGAGGCTGAAACCTCCTGTTAGACATAGTAATGGACCGCCGAGCTGGGTCCTACGTAAACATCACCACCTCAGCTTCAAACTGCCGACTGTGATGCAGCAGCAGACAGTATAAATCTTAAAGCTTAACTTTATGGACCACAGCTCAGGCGTTTCGTGAAGAAGGAAACACCCAGATTTGTGTTAAATAACATATCACAGTTATGTGTGTAGTCTCCACTGGAGAATCTCTATGAGCAGGAAAAGGCCCGGAATACAGATGTTGGCTAACGGGAAAAGAGCGTTGACAGGAAGGAGGATCAAACGGTTTACAAGCCGTCACGGGCGATAGCGTCAGCACTACGAGGACACCACCTGGTCATCAGGTGGGATTTAAGGTCTCGGGTTTGTGTTTATGTTCTCTTTGGCTGAACAGAGAGGAATTATGGGAATTCAGCTAAACAAACTTGCTCTAAAACCCAACAGCACCCAGTCAGCAGCGAATATATCAGCGGTGAGGCTAAACTACAGGACTGATCAACACAAATATACCCAATCAACCACGGATGTTTGATCAGTGCATGTCTCATTAAAGGTGAGCTACCTGTGAGAGGACAGAGGTCACCCGGGTCTCAAATGTGGTGCTGCAGGTTGGAGCTTTAAGTGATTTAGTCGACAAGTTGTTGGATGTTTGTTAAATATAAAACATGAGCATGAAAACCTGAGCTGAGCAGCACAAATCGGTCCAGGAACTCAAAACGATTCAAGAGGAAGCAGAGACGGATTGTCTGCGCAAGAAAAACACGCCAATCTCCACACAAAAATATTTACCGTCGTACCGTTATCACCACAGTCGTTTCATTAATGAGCAATTAACAGATTCACCGGTAATGAGCGAGAAACAGAAGAACAAAGAAAGAAAGGAAGGAAGCAGGAAACGAGGTGAGACACGAGGGGAGGCGTGGGGGAGGGGAAGGAATGAAGGAAGGGGAAAAACAGAAAGAGGGGGAAAAGGAGGGGTTGGGGTGGGGGGCTGCAGTGGAAAATAAAGGTGTGGAGGAGGGTTTGATTGGCAGGAGAGGTAACCTGAGGAGGAGGAGGGGAGGCGCTGACGAGCTGCAGTCTGACAGGCAGGAAGGCAGCAAGGAAAATAAACAGCAGCAGGAGCGAGTGAAGGATGTGAGGGGAAACTTCCTCTACATCTCCCTGCAGAGCTTTTACCTGCAGAGCCCCCCACCTCAGCCCACAGGCGGCACGATGCCTTCACCAGCGGGGACACAAGAACCAGATCGGTGCCTTTTCCTGCACATAACCCAGCATCATCGCCTCAGAGCAGGCGAGTGCTGTGTTTATCAGAGCTGCGGTGCATCAACGTGTTCAGCTGACTTTGTTATCTTTATCATCCTTCTTGATCATTATGAAGCTTTTCGTTTGTGAACTCGGGCACTTTTCTGTTTTTTGCTTCTTGTTTTTTCTCCTTGCAGTTCCTCTGGGGTCCAGCAGAGGCAGTAGTGCCTCAGTCCCCATAGACTCCCATAGAAGTTAAAACTGTACAGCAGAACATAACATGTTTACTGCAGGATAAAGACGACAGCAGTAGCTGCTAATAAAGTTTGGCACATCTGTAAGGACCATTTACTGATGAGTCGTTACTCAAGAAAAAAAACAGCTGAAAAAAAGACGACTTTTTCAACGTATTTGTCAGACTCTCAGTAGGAAACGGAGCATCTGACACTGCATCGCTGACGACTTACTGTCCACTCTGTGTGAGGAAGTAAAACACATGACCGACATGTAAAGGAGAGATGGACTTGTTACCAGCCACGTGTTTAAAACCAGCCTGCCCATTACTTCCTGTCATGTGTCTCCTGCTCTACTGATGGATGTCCATTTTAAACACAGCCAAGTTAATAATGAGCCTACTGTATGTACAGTAATCCCTGAGAGCCCCAAGTTCAGGCTGCAGACTGATTGACACTCAGTTTATCAGTGTTTTCATGCCATTGCATCTCTACGAGGTCACAGAGCTGTCCAGCTGGGACAGCCAAACAGAAGATGTGGACGCATTTCTATTATTTATTTATTTTTTTAAACCTAATGAGGCAAAAATTTGCTTTCTAGAAATCGCTGAAAATTCCCCAGCTCATTTACATTAAGACTTTTCTCTTACAAATTTAATAAAATCTTTTATTCTAATATGGCAGCGAGACATTTTCTCTGCCTAAATATGTGCTGGTTAGGATGAACGCAGACACCTGAGCGTGTTCTGTTACTTTCATGTAAAGGAAACGATCGAGGAGAAGATAAGACATGAAAGCGTGAAGCCTCCCAGTGTGTTAAACAGGGACTCTGTGAATCGCGCTGCTGTAGCAGAGTCCAGGAATAAACGGAAACGAGCAGGTCGCCCTTAAATGCCAAGGTTATGTTCAGACCGCCACTGCGACGAGTTTTAATGATGGAGAGGAGGAGCGGGGGGAGTAAACAGGGAGGAGGTGCTGCATTCGGCCAGATGTTTGATGTGAGGACAAAGAAAGCCCACGGCAGTAGCAGAGGCGACAGGAGACGCCACCGGCGAGGGAAACAGGCCAGTCGTGATTTCATTACAGAGTAACCTGGCGTTCATTTCCTCGCTGTTCAGTCACACAGACTGCAGATTAAAGCGCTGCAAATTTATTTCTCCTTTACAAACAAGAACAAATCACACACTCCATTTAAATATCAGTGATTCGACTCTCCAACGCTCACAGAGTGCTCATGCTTTATTGGCTGCGGCTGAGTGTCGAGGCGAATCTGAAACACGAAGAGGGACCTGAAATTTAAACCGTCTTGTTAGCGCTCTGCCATCAGCCACAGGTAGGCGCAGCTCTACCTGTCGCTCGCATGAATCAAACAGCTGAAGTGTGTGCGGTCCACGGTGGATCTCAGATCCTCACTGAGCTTCAGTTTCTCTGACTAACTTAAAGGAGACGCTGGAATATTTCTGTAATACACTCAGATTACTTCAAACTGCGCATGATCGAGAATAAATTATTTCAGAATATCTGCATTTTATTTTTTAATGCATTCTGCACGTTTACCTCCGAGTGCTTCACAGAATAATCAGAGGACAAATTTACAGAGACTACACTGAAAATAATCACATTTAATCAAATTCCTGTAGAAAAAGTCAAATTCCCTCTCTGCTGCTTTTCCGTCTCATACATGATCAATAAAGTGAATATTTGGAGGCAAAGAAATTGATTTGAACACTTTCAGCTTTGAGGTTTTTTTTAATGAAGTAACAATGAACAACCTACCTAATGAGAATAACGGCTAATACAGCCCTCATGTTTGACCATGTGGCTTATCTTACAGTATTCAGATTTGCATATTATTAAATAACAGTTAAACACTGATTAGAGCTCAATTACTCAAAAGAAAAATCAGCAATTATTTTTACAATGCATCACTTCCTTTTTCAGACAAAAAGACTGTTTTTCTCTCGTATATGATCAATAAAGTGAATTTATGCAGGACCAAGTCAAGCAATCTGCTTCAAACCCTTTCAGTTCAACAAAATCCAATTAAAAGGAAGAAACTGTATAACAAAGAGAGAGAGAGTTATTTGAGATTTTAGTGTCCACATTTAATTTTCCTGCTTTTGCTTTGCGTCTCTGAACTTATAGTTGAACCAAAGATTTCACCTCCGTCCCACGAGCATCACAGCTTTAGAAACTTGTGTTTTCATGTTACAGCAAATCAAAAATATCTGATATCTTCAGGAAAACGAAACCTTTTCCCCGCCCGAGTGACTCTCAACATTTCAGATCCTATTCAGTTTTTTTCCCCTGTGTGAAAAGAACAAACTCATTTTCTTCATGTTGAAACAGAAAATATCTGAATAATGACACAAATGAAAGTTTAAAAATATACCTGACACTCAGGCTCATACAGTTTTTCTACACATGGATTCATATGATGTCACACAGAGTGGACAGAAGCTCCACCCAACTTTGTATCATATCTAAACGTTTGTGTAGTTACACACCTCTCCACTAAAAGTAAAATAAACAACTGAATTTTTGTGGGCCACCCCCCTCTCACCCAGTTTGTACAAATAAATAAATAAATAGATAAACTCAGCGCCCATCTGGTGTTTCACTCTTTAAGGATTACTCTGAACTGCAACACATTGTTAACACTTAACAGAGCCGCTTTGTGGCTGGGAGCCCACGTACGGACCCGAGGCTGCTCACAGAGACGTCCACGGCGATAATGTGGGTCAGGTTTTCCACACGAAGGGTCTCATTCACACTGGGATGTGATCGGGCCCGGGAGCGGCAGCCAATCAGCAGCCTGTCACTTTTTCCTTCCATCATGTAAACAAACCGCCCTGCTTCGTTAAACTACCGCAGGGTCAAAAGAGCCGCTGCGCTCGCTCCCGCCGCGGTGTTCCCCGCTCCTCTCTGCCCGGCGAAGGCAGGTCTGCCTCCAATGTGCGCAGCGGGGCTCCCTGACCTTGGCTTGTCTCCTCTCGGTCGGGATTTGCTGGGACAAAGCGGGGCATCTTCTCCTCGACACCCGGCCGACATTTCCTCCTCCAGACCGCAGCTTTCCGCCGCTGGAGGAGGACGGGGTGAGCGATGGGGGAGACGCCTGTGGCTGTTTTCCTATGTGATGCTCCCAACAGAGCTGGTAGATCACCGGCAGCCATCAGCCCACTTTCACTGAGACCCCATCTCACTCGGAAAATGGCTTTCGAGCAGCGAGCCATTTTCCCCCAGCTAACGGGGGTTAGCTCGCGTTTTAGCCCCGCAAACGGAGCCCGCTGGTGGTCTCCAGCTGCGGGCCGAGCGGGGCTCACAGAGCGAAACACGACGCAGATTGACGGCGGAGTGAGTCCCGACCGTCTCCGTCTTTGTATAAGACGCATTTTGTAGAGAAGAGGCGCTGAAAGCACGCGCACGCACACACGCACACACGGCCGAGCTAACGCTAGCGTTAGCACGCGGCTATCCCGTTAGCAACCCCCCGCTATGACAGAAAGGGGGTATAACGGAAGTTCAACACAAGAAAAGCACAAACAGACACACAAAAACACCGTGGCTGGGCCGCACACGCCACCGAGAGCCCGCACTTTACTCACAAGCGAGGAGAAGCTGCAGGAACTCGCAGGGGTTAGCGTCCCAGCTAGCCTTAGCAACCCCAGGCTAGTCCGGAGCGACACAAAGATCTCGACAAACACACCGCGGCCCCCTTTGATGGAAAACCGCGTTTTCGAGGCGTTTCGCAGCGCACACTTACCCCTCAAATGGCCTCTGCGCCCGCAGGGTGAACGATGCACGGCGCGGAGATGCAAAATGAGCCACTTTCACGGATTAGGCATGATTATTTTTCCTCCCCTGCTCATCACCGACTTTTGGTTGTTGGCTCGGTCCCCCTGCCGCCGCTTCAGCAGCGTACTTCCTGCCGCTGCTAGCCGAGCGCAGCGCCGCTCGGTCGCACGCGCGTCATCACACGCACAGTGAAGTCCTCGCGCCGCTGTAGCGGCACGGCGCGCTGGCGGCTCCGGGCTCTCAGGGCTCGGACTCTGCGGTGTCCATTTTGGCGCAGACACACCGACCGCAGCCCGGCCCGTCAGGGAAAAACAGAACCGAGCCGAGGGACTCGTTCAGGCGCTCACACCTTGGGCCCTGCAGCCGCCTCTGTGTCGGTCCCTGTGCCCACTAATCAGCCGCCAATTATTATCCCACTCAGTGCGGCACCGATCACACAGGTGAAGGTGAGGCCGGTCTGCATGACGCACAGACTCGTGCTCAGGACTGGGAAGTCTGCAGTGTGACCATTAAATACTCACCTGTGCTGTTCTGTCCCCGCAGCAGGTTCACACACACCTGAAACATGCTACACTCTGCATCATAACGGTAACTTTGGGACTTTTACACACTGTAGTAAACCTTGCTCAACAAACCCAGGTGATATGATGTTATATATGGTGTATAATATGTGATACAGGTGTCACAGGTGTAATGGTTTCTGGAGATGTTGCTGCAGCACGTTCCTGCATTGCTGATTGTCTCCCAAAACAGGGATGGACAAAGAAGTCTAAACCAGCCTTCTCGGTACAGCACATCATTTTCAATCATTCATACATTGTAGCTGAGATGTTGTGTCTCTGGGGTATACAGATGGTTCTGAATCTCTGAGCTGACTCCCTTCAGTAAGAGCATGCTCACATTTCCCACAAACTGTGTTCGTCCTGCAGATCCTTCATAAAAACACAACATCAGACAGCACCGATGCTTTGGTGTCAAAGTTCTAACAAACAAACCAGTGTCGAGTCGTCATTTTAAGATGGAGCATTAATGCGATCCCGAGCCTGCTGTGAATGAAGTGGGCCAGCAGCTCTCCCCTCACAGACTCTGAGGAGGTCCTTCATTAAAGTTATACAACAGCTCCATGAAGCACCAATAAAACGTCATGAAATCAATAAACATATTGATCTGCAGAGCACGAGGATCAGACGAGTCCCTGCAGGAACAATCAGTGTGAATGCAAACCTCAGCTGGTCCATTCATCAGTCAGCTGACTGTCAGAAAAAACAAACTTATACCAGAATAAAAGAATATAAAGTAATCCCAAAAGTCCCATCAAGTAATACTTCACAATAAAAGTCTAATCAGATCTAATCGACATGTTTCAGTGTGAGATGGTGGAAAAACCAAAAAGTTTTAAACTGAAACAACATTTTATCAGCACTTTTTCCCTTTTTTGTACAAACTTTCCCGCATTATGAAGACTGAATACTGTTTATCTCCCTTTTGTTGTCTTATATTTATTATTTTCATAATATCACAATGTCTCTTAACCCAGCCACATGGGGACCACGAGCCAGTGTAGTCCTGGTTCAGATAAACTGGGAGGGTTTTATCAGGAAGTCCATCTGATGTCAGAGCAAACATGCACATCGTAAAGATGAGATGGTCAGGTTAACGAGCACCTGTGCTCTGTGTGGAGCTGATGGATGAAGAGCAGGATGGAGGAAGTGAGGTCAGCCGAGGTTATCACAGCTAACTGAAGCCAAGTGTGAAAAATCCTTTTAATCAACTCAAGTAAAAATTGAATTATTTTTGTAAACTTGCAAAACAAAATAAAACAAAATAAAATAATAATAGAAGGAAAGTTTGGTGAAGAGGAAATGTTACTATGTAAATATTGCAATGAATTCTGTCCTGACTGGTTTCTCTCTACATCCAAAATCCTGTTTTATTTTACCTGCACTGACTCATGCCAATAATAATACTTAGAAAGACTAAAAGTAAGAAAAACTTGAACTGAATTGAAAGTCTTTATTGTCATTATACATAGTATAATGAGATGCACTTAATATAAATATAAATACACAGTACAGTACTTGATGACAGAGACCGACAGGCAGAGAATTGATGATATTTCAGTGCAGATTACTTGTGTGCAAGCGAGGGCGTAGATTTGGTTTTGGCGTTGGTGGAGACGGATGATTCAACCACCGACCCCTGCCCCGTTTCTTCTTTTTTCCTTTTTGTTTTTGCTTCTTGATAAAATAAAGGAGAAATATACTTGCCTACATATGCTATTCTACGTGCTTTTAGACCATTTAAAATTACAATTCATAGTTTTATATGTGAATTATAACTATGACTAAATGACTAAGTATTTTAGGCTACGTCCACACGTACCCGGGTATTTTTGAAAACGCAGATGTTTCTATGCGTTTGCATCTTTCGTCCACGCGTAAACGGCGTTTTCGGTCACTGAAAATGGAGATTTTTAAAAACGCCTGCCAGGGTGGATATTTTTGAAAACTCAGTTTTTGCATTTACGTGTGAGCGTCAAAGATGTGCGCCTTTTTTGACGTCACACTGTGCCCATGTTATTGTTGGGGTGAAATGAATTTCTACAATACTGTTACTGTTAATTCTACTCTCTGCAGTGTTTAAATGCTCACATATACACACAGTTACTGTCCCTCCACACATACGACTCGGTTCTGCTTCTATGCCCCAGCTTTGTTTACTTTTTCCCACCGAGGCTTCTAGACTTCTGATTGGCCAACATTTCTGCACGGTTAGGAATCTAGCGCCACCTGCTGCTTTGGCATGTTCATAGCAGCGTTTTCCTTCGTTTCTGCCTTTATGTGTGGACGGGATTATTTTTTAAAACGAAAACGGAAAATCTCAGTTTTCAAAAATACCCGTGTACGTGTGGACGTAGCCAAAGACTAGTTTACTTCAGTCATATTCAATATAAATCAGGTGTCATACAAACATAAAAATAGAGTCATGACAATAAAAGAATATGACTTTAAGGACTTAACAACATTACTTCAGTTACACCAACATCTCTGACACATCAGCACTAAGGAAACACTGAATGACCTGCTGGGTTTTGTCCATAAAACTACTCATCTAAGATTACCACAAAAGATCTCTCAGCAAAATGATGCAACATTTTAGGCACTGTTGCCCCGATCAACTCAGTGAGCTGGGATTTTTTAATTCTAAACATGAACTACTGTTACAGCAACAGACATGGACTACATGTCCCACACAACAACTCAATGTTCACTATGTGAAGCAGCCAAACACAGGCCTGCTCCTCTCACTAACTGAGATAAACTGCTGGCATATTGGTTTTACATCTATACTGTCCAGTCTCTCCTGGTGGACAGAACAACAGTAAGACATTCCACATACATGCAGTCACACATGTGCTTCAAATACAGTCATGAACCAACAATTCAATTCAATTCAATTTTATATATAGCGCCAAATCACAACATAAGTCGCCTCAAGGCGCTTCATAGATACAGAGAAAAACCCAACAATCATATGACCCCCTATGAGCAGCACTTTGGCAACAGTGGGAAGGAAAAACTCCCTTTTAACAGGAAGAAACCTCCGGCAGAACCAGGCTCAGGGAGGGGCGGGGCCATCTGCTGTGATTGGTTGGTGTGAGAGAAGGAAGACAGGATAAAGACATGCTGTGGAAGAGAGACAGAGGTTAATAACAGATATGATTCAGTGCAGAGAGGTCTGTTAATACATAGTGAGTGAAGACGAAACACCCAGTGCATCATGGGAATCCCCGGCAGCCTACGTCTATTGCAGCATAACTAAGGGAGGATTCAGGGTCACCTGGTCCAGCCCTAACTATATGCTTTAGCAAAAAGGAAAGTTTGAAGCCTAATCTTGAAAGTAGAGATAGTGTCTGTCTCCTGAATCCAAACTGGAAGCTGGTTCCACAGAAGAGGGGCCTGAAAACTGAAGGCTCTGCCTCCCATTCTACTTTTAAATACTCTAGGAACAACAAGTAGGCCTGCAGAGCGAGAGCCAAGTGCTCTAATAGGGTGATATGGTACTACAAGGTCATTAAGATAAGATGGGGCCTGATCAAGTCATCATCCAATTCCACCTGTGATCTTCTGTCACCATTACTCTCTGAGCTCTGTGTTGGTTCTGTCACCTGACAAATAGGACATACATGACAATAAGAATAAAATGTGTTTCTGTCACTTTGTGCAGATCTTGACTCATCAGTAATGTTTGTAGCGTGAGTGCATTTTTAAAACAATTTGTGCACACTGCACTACAAGGTGGAATATTTGCAAAATCAGGACTACCTCATGACATTTTGTCTCAAAAATTAACCCTATGAATATGTCAGAGCCATTAGGATAAAATTATTGTGTCACCAACATTTTAACGTTAGACATATAATTTTAACAGCCTCTGTAAACTAATATCCTGGCTCGCTCGAGGCTGCTGTTTTCTCTGACAGTTTCAATCAAAATTAGAAATGCTGCTCTGAGACTGAGAGAACTAATAGTGCTGCATGTTTCCAAAACACGTTATTCATGGTTACATACAGTTTCAGACTGATGTGGGCCAAAGCCTAGCACTTGGCTTTAAGTGATTTACAGTAGAGCAGGGCGATATGATCAAAAATATTTATCACGATATACATTTGAAAATTTGCGATAACTGACGATATAATTGTCACAAGAAAAAATACTTTACAACTCCACAACTTTATTAGTGCAAAACCCATCAATGTATTTTCACTTAAACAAGCAGCTGTTACTTGTGCAAACTCCTCGCTGACAGTTTAACCAAAAGGCATTTCCAGTGGAAACTGGCCGACACATCCTCAGCATAACCATGTATAACATCCACAAAACTTAAAGAGGTTATACACACAACACTGTAATATTATGCTGAAGCACAGTACGTATCACTCCACGAGGCTCCGCCTACGACAGCCGTAACGCTCCCACAATCCATCAAGCGGCGGCTTCGTAGCTTAGCAAAGTCGTACTAAAACATCTGACAGATGTTCGAGCGCCGTGCACATAAAATCGTTTCGAGGTCAGTAACACAACCAGAGTTCAGACATAAGGCACACGGGATTATAAGGAGCTCTGTCGACTTTCAGAAAAATCAAAGTATTGATTTTAAGTGCGCCGTATTTTCCAAACAACACGGTAATAACGACGGCCCGCTAGCATGCGCTACCAAAAATAGTGCTTTGTTGTGTATCTGACGGACGAAAGCTAAACCAGTTCCACACCAGTGAAGCTGCAGCATTTTACAAACCAGTTCAGATTCATCGTTTCATTCAACGATCGGCTTTTGCTCTTCTCGTTCTCCGTCATACTTTTTCCGCCATGTGCGTATGAAAACAAAGGCACAGCGCATGCGTGTTTTATGGATTGCATTTATATAGCGCTTTTCAAGGCCCTCAAAGCGCTTTACAATGCCACTATTCATTCACTCTCACATTCACACACTGGTGGAGGCAGCTACAGGTGTAGCCACAGCTGCCCTGGGGCAGACTGACAGAAGCGAGGCTGCCATATCGCGCCATCGGCCCCTCTGGCCAAGTAGGGTAAAGAGTCTTGCCCAAGGACACAACGACCAGGACAGAGAGCCCAGGGATCGAACCGGCGACCTTCCGGTTACAGATGCGATTCCCAACCCCCTGAGCCACGGTCGCCATACTTCATTTTCTCATCGTTGCCCAACATCATACCGGTATTACCGTGAACGGTATGATGTGGCCCAGCACTAACTTACAGGTTTCTTTGAAAAATACTTTCTTATATCCAGGTTCTTCCTCTTTGCTGCCATCCTCCTCGCAGCGCAGGTTTGCCGCTGCTAAAACTAAACAGAGCTCCCTGAAAGGCTCAGCCAATCATACTGGCCATATTTGTCACATGAGGTAGGACTCCAGTAGAGAACTAATTTCACTCTTTCTGCACCGCTGGGTGAATGAGACGTTGACAGATCTTTTTTTTCCTTTCTATCGGGTTTGATTTCTCTATTGGTGGGGACAATTCAATAATCTCTAAATCTACGCCCTTGTGTGCAAGTTTGAGTTGAGTATGGTGATAGCTTTGGGGAAGAAGCCTTCCCCGAGTCTGTTTGTTCTGGCCTGAATGGATTTGAAGCGCCTGCCAGAGGGCAGTAGGTTGAAAAGATGGTAGGCGGGGTGGGTAGTGTCCTTTGAGATGTTTCTGGCCCTGCTGAGACAACGGGAGTTGTAGACAGCAGACAAAGAGGGCAGGGGGCAGCCGATGATTTTTTGTGCTGTGGACTGAACCAAACCGAAACAAGAAAATGTGCTCTGGAAACTAAAGCGAATTAAAAACTCAAAATGAAATAAAAATAAAAAATCATTTGAGAGTATAAAACTATGATAACTTTGAGAGCAGCTAAGACGAGGGTGGAGAGTGGAAAGGCGACTGGTCCAGATGAGATCCACCGTTCTGCCATGAACTCCAGTGAATATGATGTCGGCCCACCGTGTGCAGCTGGACGTCTCCTGGAAGGATTTCCTCAGGTTCAGGAGTGTTTATGGGGAGTGTTGATCATTCTTCCAGAAGCACATGTGTGAGGTCACGCTGGTGTTGGAGGAGAAGGCCTGGCTCACAGTCTCCGCTCTGATTGGTCCCAAAGGTGTTGGATCAGGATGAGGTCAGGACTCTGTGCAGGCCGGTCCTCGTGATCGTGATCGGTCAGTCCGGCGAACATGCCGCAATTGTTCTAGAGTCCAGTAGTGGCGTGGTTTACACCACTGCATTAAACACTTGATGATGTAATGCTTGTATGCAGCTGGTCGCCATGGAAACCCATTCCAAAAAGCTCTCTGCGCACTGTTGTTGAGCTCAGCTGAAGGCCACGTGAGGTTTGGTGTCTGTGGTAACGTACTCCGCAGAGTCGGCGACCTCTGTGCACTCTGCGCCTCGCACCACGGTCGACCACTTCATAGCTGAGCTGCTGGCGTTCCCAGTTGTTTCCACTTTGTTATAATTCCACTAACAGCTGACTGTGGAATGTTAAGTTGTGAAGAAATTCCACAGCTGGACCTGTTGCACAGGAGGCATCCTATGGTAGGATGCCTCCTGTGGGAGTTGTGTATCTGACGGACGAAACCAGGGAGCTCAGGGAACGAGGGAGTTCCCTGAGCTCCTGAGAGCGAGCCCTGCTTCCACACATTATTTCTGCATGCCTAGCTGCTGACTTTAAACACCTGCGGTCATGGAGGTCATGGAGGTGACTGGGACACCTGAATTCAATGATTTGGATGGGCGAGTGAATACTTTTGGCAGTACAGTGTACCTCTGTGGGTGTGGAGAAGTCTAGGAGAGAGGATGACGCTGGTGAGCCACACCACCAACATGTGGCTTTATGCTGAGGAAGAGCTGTGACGTTAGACCTGATGGAGAAATGTAGATGAGAAGGAGCTTCTGTGTGTTTGTGGATCAGAGGAAGCAGATGACTGACGGTACTGCACGAGGAACCATGAAGGAGTATGTGAGGGTGGTGCAGCATACGTATGAGGACAGCGCTGAGGTGGCTGAAGGTGGAGGTGGGAGTACAGCAGGGATCTGCTCTGAGCCCCTGCTTTTTTGCAGTACTGATCGACGGGATGGCTGATGAGGCCAGGCAGGCGACTCTGTGATCTGCAGGAGGAAGGAGGGAGGATGAGACGGTCCAGAGGAGGGAGGATGATGATTAATCTGATGGCAGGAAGAGAAGAGGAAGAGCTCAGAGAAACTTCGTGGATGCAGTGAAGGAGGACGAGCCGCTGAGGAAAAGAAGCGTCTTGCCGCTTCTACACTACATCTCCCAGAATCCTCTGGGCTGGTGTTGGTGACGTCACATTCCCTCGCCCCGGTCCGCTCTTTCCCTCCTCTGTTTAAGTTTTGGTTCCTTTGCTTCTGTTTGGGTGTTTGTGCCTGTTCGTTTTAAAGGAGCTCGGTGTGTTTGTGGGAGCGGCATGGGTCCCGTGGAGGTGAGGCTTGCTCCGTTTATCTCACCGGAAACAGGAAATAGAGAAACCGGCTGATGTTTGAGAGTAAAGCGAGCTTCGTGCTGAACGATAGAAACAAATAAGTGAACGAGCTCGGATTAGTTCCAGGTTTTACCGGAAAACAAACTCCGTTAAAAATTCCACTGAATTTAAATTCGAGTCTTTAAAAAGTTTCAGGCTGAGGTGAATGTGATGTGCGATAGATTTACTGACCGGAAGTGATCAGTATTAATAACAACCTTTGTTCCGAGTCATCTGTTTATAGAGACATGCACGTTCATTCACAAACTGTTTATTTAAAGCTGATTTACACTCAGGTGAATAAAGGTGACGTCACATGACTGAATGTCCTACAGCACGTGGTAACTAAGTGTCCAGATGTCCCTGCACAGGTGTGGCTGCTCACCTGTGTTGTGGCGCTTGGACTAACGCACCTGTCTGTGTCTGCAGCTGCTGCACATGTCCGTGTTCTCTCAGAGTTTCTCTCCCTGCGGCCGCTTCCTGGCAGCTGGAAACAACTACGGCGAGATCGCAGTGTTCAGGTGAGTCAAACGCACCTGGTTCGACTCGGCTGCGAGGGCCACACCTCTTATTTGTCACTGCTGTTTTTTTCAGTTTGTCTGCAGCTCTGAGTCCAGACGCCACCGCGCTCAACCAGAAACCTGTTCTGACCTTCACGGGTGAGTGTTCGGGCCAAAGGTCGCCCTAAACCATCCGAGCCTCTGCAGTATGGCGAGGGCGTCACAGGTGTACCTGCTGGTGTTTTACACCTGCAGACTCGAACAGTGGCATAAAAAAATAACAACGTGATGAGAACCCAGGAAGTCTGAGCTCACTCACATGAAAACACACTCACCTTTCCAGCCTTTTGTTTGATAGATCCAGACATTTGTCTGTTTCCCGTCACACTGGACGCTCTTGTGAGGCGCTAAAGCGTCAGTGTGTTTGGTGACAAACATCTGCGTCATGCTGAAAACACGCTGGAAATAAAGAATCAGTGAAAACGTGAAGGTTCCAGCTGATTTTAAACCAAAACTCTGGATTTAGCCTGCAGGTGGAGTTCCAGGTGTGTTTGTGAGTCAATATTTTTGAGGCTCATTTTATTGTGATTTTTTATTTGCTGCCCTGTGACGAGTTCTGGTTTCATTGGGACTTTAGTGGCCGTTTATTGTGTCCGTGTTGATGTTGGACACACTGTCCTCACAGATTCCTTTTTGGTCTTTTTGTCCTGCAGCTCATGAGGGACCGGTCTTTTCCCTTCTGTCCACTGACTGCCACCTGCTGAGCGCGGGAAATGGCGAGATCAGCGCCTGGAGCTGGAGCGAGCTCACCAAGAAGGTAACCTGGAACGTCTTCAGGGACACATAGATGGAGAGGGAAAACGAGTTTGCCTGATTTTTGTGTCTCTGCTTCCTCAGAACGTCAAACCTCTGTGGACCCGAAGACCGAACTACAAGTGAGAACCAGTCTTCCACCCCTGCCTCCTGTCTGCTTCCTGTCTGCCTCCTGTCTGCTTCCTGTCTGCCTCCTGTCTGCCTCCTGTCTGCCTCCTGTCTGCTTCCTGTCTGCCTCCTGTCTGCCTCCTGTCTGCTTCCTGTCTGCCTCCTGTCTGCTTCCTGTCTGCCTCCTGTCTGCCTCCTGTCTGCCTCCTGTCTGCCTCCTGTCTGCCTCCTCCTCACTCACGCATCTGCTGTCTCCTTACAGATCCAGCCTGGAGATCCCAGAGATCAACTCCATGACCATCAACCCCAGAGTGAGTACAGCTCCACCTGTCTGCTCTGCTTCTCTTCATCGCGTTAAAGCTGGCCCGCCTCTACGAGCAGAAAACACTCGAACCTGAAATAAAACACAAACCTGTGACAGTATGAAGAATATTCTCCTCCTCATCATCCTCGTCGTCAGAGCCACCCTTTTACTAAACCTTTATTTGTTTTTGGATGTTTTATTGAGGTCCTTTTATTATTCTGACTTCTTTTCATTCTTTTTGAATGTTATTTAATTTTTTGCTTGTAGAAGGGATGCAGCTGCAGTCGGGGCCTTTTCTCCGATGATAATGAGGATAGTTGTCTTTCTGTCGGACGTGTCGCTCGGACGTGTAATGAGGAGTTGTGTTTGTGTGTCAGGATAACAGCCTGGTGGTTGGAGGAGGCGATAACAACATCCATGTCATGGACCTGGAAAACGGTGTGTTCAAGGTGAGTGGGGAACAACGTTGACTCCATGTTTTCTCCTTACAGCACGTCGCTGTCGTGTGTGTGTGTGTAAATGCTGACTTCTGCTGTTAACGTGTGAGTCTGTGGGGAACGACTCACTGCTGGAGCCTCTGCTGGATGTCAGAGGAACTGCAGGTTTTATGCCTGGACGTCCGTGTGTGCACTGAACTGTTTCAATCTGATTTTCATGGCAGCGTCTGTTGGGGGAGTTCTGTGTTTCCATGGTGACAGGTTTGTGTTTTGTCTTCAGACGGTGCTTCAGGGTCACTCGGACTACGTCCATTGCGTGACTGTAAGAGAGAGGGAGGCGGAGATCCTGTCGGGGGGAGAGGACGGAGCAGTGAGGCTGTGGGGTGAGTTCACAGGAAACATGGGGCTGTCGGGAGGATGATGATGGTGAAGATGGTGGCGAGGAGTAGGGGTGGGCGGTATAAACAATATACAGTAGAAACGATATGAATTTGGCCAACGTGGGGTTTTGACTATACCGCTCTACCGTGATGGCGCATGTTGATGATCTCATCAAGCTGCGCCTATATATCGTTACTGCACATGCTTCAAATTATACCGCAATATGGATTTTAGGCCTTATCGCTCAGCCCTAGTGAGGATGATGATGATATTAGTGACGATGAGGATTTTGGTGATGGAGGTGATGATGAAGGTGATGTGTTGCTGTTGCAGACAGCAGGACGGGTCAGTGTGTTCACTGCATCGAGGTCTACAAGTACGAGGTGAGTGCCGGAAAGCGTCGCAGACTTCCTGTGATGATGTCACTTCCTCTTTATCTGAGGATAAACACAGGTGTGTGTGTGTTTCAGGTGTGTGCGCGTCCTCAGTACGGTAAATGGATCAGCTGCGTGACCACCGACTCCGACTGGATGGTGAGAAAACGTTTCCTCGCATCGCTGTGACTCCTCCCCCTCCTTCCATCAAAGTTCACTTTGATGAAAATGATTTCATCTTTGATCTTTGATCACAGCTTTAACCGTGAAAACCTCTAAAGATGAAAGTCTTATTTCTGAGTCAGACTGACTCTGTGAGGACTCGTGTTGTGTTAGAAACAGGTGATGGACTCCAGGTGAGTTCAGGTGACGTTAAACTGCGAGATGAAACGTTCTCCTTCGTTCTTGTTCTGAGGTTTGTTGTTTTTACAGATGTTTCCTTAGATTCCAGATGTGTAAGATTCTGAACATGTCTGACTTCCTGTTCTCACAGCTGTGCGGCGGCGGACCGTCTCTGTCTCTGTGGCACCTCCGCTCGCTGTCACCGACCTCCATCTTTAACCTGAGCGGGTGCCAACGACAGTCCACCTTCCATCAGGACTTGGTGAGGAAGACGCTTCAGTCAGTGTTTGTCCATCTGTGCCGGTGCTCGCTCTGGTTCACTTCCTGTGATGCATTTCCTGTAGATCCTAACGGTGGGTGAAGGTGCGTTCGTGTCGCACTGCCTGCTGGGCGGCGAGGTCAAAGCTCAGATTCCCTGCACGCCACAGAGCCTGAACACGCTGCAGCTCAACAACAACAGCACCGAGCACCGGGTGAGACCCTGAATGCAGCACGCACATCCTCACGCAAACACGGAGGTCACATGACACGACAGGTTCACGAGTGAAGTTTAACGCGTTTCACACTTCGCTATTTCAAAAGTCCACATATCACACCTGAGCCGTGACAAACTGAGCGTGTGCAAACACGGCGGGACAGTACAATGTGGCTCAGTGCTGATTGGTTGAAGCTGGAGAAGACAACCGGAACATCCTACACATTAAAAGTCAGCAAGGGGTGTGGCCAGAAGAGAGAGGATGTGAATGAAGACAGAGCGACGTCAGGTTTTTCCCCCCAGTGTTAGTGAACGTGTCGTGTGTTTCAGGTGCTGACGGTCGGCGGCAGCAGCGACCGTATCGACGTGTTCACCAACCTGTCCTACAGAGCGTTCTCCCTCAGATTCTGAACTCCGAACTTCATGAGACCCCACGCACGATAAACTGTCTGTTCATTTTCCATGTTTTTATTTGTTTTTGGGCGTTTTGTATCAGCTGTCTGTGAGCTTCTTTAAAGAATAAACATATGAAAATAAAAGCACACCACGCTTCACTCTTCTTCACCAGCTGAGCTCTGATTGGTTAAACCAACCAGCGAAGAGCCCACCCTGTGATGAACAATTGAACTTTGATGTTCTGATCACAGGTGTGCGCTCATGAAAGTGTTCCCAACTGAAATCAGCGCTGTGACGCTCCTACGAAAGCTTTTAGATAAACTTTATTAACACAGCACACACGCACACTCTGCTGTCAGTTCACCGGTTTGTTTCTGATTAGTCACATGCTGGAAACTCCGCCTCTTTCACTGACACAGATGAACCTGTGAGTGAACAGGAAGTAAACGGCTGATTGACAGGTGTGTGTTCACACCTGCAGCAGGTAAACAGAAAACAGCTGATTGGACTGAAGTGAACACATTTTATTTAATACAAAAAGACGTCATACAAAACAGGGACTAAAACTTTATTTAAACTAACAGAAACAGACTCATGACGCATTCAAGGAGCAGCAGAGAAATCGGTAATGGGTTTCGGCTCTGATGACGCCCATCTGCAGGTCTCACCCAGCATGCACGGGGAGCAGTGGGCGGGGTCTCAGGCTGCAGACAGGCAGGCCTGCTGGACGCTGCGAGCCCAGGTGTTGAGCAGCTCGGTCACCGAGTGTTTGTCGGGCAGCTGCAGCAGTTTGGACGTCATGTTCCTGTGAACTGTCTGCAGGAAGCTGTTCGCACCTGAAACGCACGCAGTCGATGATGTCATCACCACACGTTCCCAGATTTAAGTTTGAAGACAAAAACACTTTAAATGTCCGACGGCCATCTGATAGAAACGTTTCTACTCTGACTCTATCCTCCCTCTTCAAGGCCACGCCTCTGTGTGGCATCCTGATTGGCTGCCCCTCACAAACGCTCTTATTTCCTGCTCTAATTTAGACTTTTGTGAATTTATGCTTTTAAGAGTGTTTTCACCTATTTATCTGCATTTTGTTTATTAATACTTTTATTGAGCCTGTGGACGTCTCTGTGGATGTGCGGCTCTATTGGGTGATGAAAGATGGCGGTGGTGGGCGTGTCTTACCGTATTGCTCTCCGTCATCGGCCCAGTGCGGACTCTGGTCGGGATAATCGGCGGGAACACTGAGCTGCAGCGGAGGAACGCTGGGAAGGTTTTTATCGTCTGAAAGAAAAATCAAACACCAATAAGGTTTCACTGTGTGATCTGAAGTGGGCGGAGCAGTGGGCGGAGCAGTGGGGGGCGGCGTTCTCACCCAGCTTGCAGATGAGGTGCACGGTGCCGTTGTTGCTGCAGTACGCGGGGTCGAGGTTGACGAGGAACTTGACGTCGAGGCGCGCCACCTCGCCCTGCAGGATGTTGGGGATCGTCTGCCGCTCGTCGTCCTCGTGCTTCCTCTTGCGCCCAGAGATGTTCGGCCCCCTGAGGAGGATGCGACGCTGTGAATATGACCTCTGACCTGTAAAGTGTAGCGCGACGTGTGTGTGGTACCTACATGATGGGTGGTCCGTGGATGGCACTCATGGCGGGGGCGAAGGATCGGTAGAGGGAGTGGTTGAAGACGGGCGAGCGGATGTTGGCCATGACGGCGTCCAGCAGCGGCTGACACAGGTACTGTTTGTTGGTGGCCACGGGCGGGGGAGGGGGCGTCGGCTGAAAGGACAGGAAACACAAACAGAGGCTCAGACTGGCGTCGACCCTCTGAAGATTAGAAATGAGAGGAGGCGCTCGCCTTACCACCGCCATGTCGTTCTTCAGCTTCTCCAAAGCGATCTCACATTTCTGCAGCGTCTTCAGGGGACACCTATAGGTCAAAGGTCAGGAAAAGGAGGTCAGGAAGTGTAGCGAGGAGCAGCAGCTTCAGCTGTGAGCTTGGAGGCGTGGCTGACATCACTTCCCATATCTACAGTGTTTGTGTTTTCCAGCTGTGATCACGCGACCACAGCTGGAAAACGCCGGACTCCTAGTGTCTGATGCGAAGACGTGGAGGCGGCTAACCACGTCAGCCGAGTTTGGATTGTTTCACGCACAAATCGAACCTGAAAGGAATGAATCCCACCTGGTGCTGGGGTCGGTCAGGATGTTCAGCAAGCTCTTCATCTTACTCAGGTCCTTCTTCCTGTCTGAAAACACAGAAGAAAGCAGCTGAACTTTAACCACGCGTGGATGCGTTCAGGACGGGCACCGGATCAAACCTAAACGATACGCATCCCTGTTCAGGAGCAGAAGTTTCCCTTCTTTCGAGCGATTTGCTGATTCTGTGACTTTGCAGTGGACTCGTGTTTGAACATCATCAACATGAACGACTCGATCATGTGTTTCTTCTTCTCCTCACGTCGTGTCACATGACTGCCCTTCTAATCATGAGCTCCTCGCTTCCCCTCCACTTCCTACCTCGACATCGTCTTCCTGTTCATGTTTCCTATCAGAACATTTTTCCTTTCCGACTCTTCCAGTCATGATCATCGTGCTTTCGTTTCTTTAGTAAGAAGAGGATTTATCCTTTAAATCTCCAAGTGTACCATTACCAAAGATGAACTCCACGAACCTCAGTTTGGGAACCCGTGCATGTGTGTGCTGTGGCGCCTCGGAAGGAGGTTGTGATGTCAGCGAGGCGAGCGGCTCACCTTCGTTTTTGTCGATCTTGTTGATCATGCGGCGCAGCGGCTCGATGTACTTGGAGAGCTGTTTGAGCTTCTCCATGTACTGCTGGTCCTCCAGAGACGTGGGCCCCGCCGGACTCATCACCGAGCTCGGGTTCACTGAAAGTTTCACAATAAAAGCCGGTGAAACTCTGAGGAGGGAAAACAGACGTGTGTTTCACCTTCTCTGACCTCAGTGTGTGTGTAGCTGTGATCGAGGTGCACACGACTGCGCCGCTCAGCGGCGTGGTCAGCGAGCGTGACGGAGCTGCTGCGTTCACGTTATTCTGAGCTCTGTGAAAAGTTCCTTCCAGATGTTTGTGGGGTTACCTGGAGTACTGAGTGGCCCGGGGGAGGGCACGCCGTAGTTCTGGGGGGTTCTGGAGTTGGCGGGGCTCGGCGACGGCTGAGGAGACGGGCTGGGCTGGAAACCCCCCGGAGACGGAGTGGGACCGGAGCTGTGGGAGGAGCCAGAAGGAGTTAGACTCGCTGACAGACATGTAACCTGCGCCGATTCTGTCCTGTGACACCGAGCGGGTCAGAGACCAGACGCAGACGTGAATCTGAACTCGCCTCAGCCAGAGGCTGACGACTGGCTGACCCACTGCTGTCCTGAAAGGTCAGCGGTGTGGTCTATTTACTGGACGTACCTGGCCGAGTTGGGCTGTGAGGTCGGGGGTTGGGGTGACGGCTGCGGAGGAGGCGGCATCGACTGAGGAGTCGGGACCTGCACCGGTGAGGGCGATGACATCTGCTCGAGGTGATTGGACAGACAAGGAAAGACAAACTAGCCAATCAGAGCACAGAGGGGAAGGCACGATGTTTGTGTGCGTGAAGCAGCTCCATGAGGTCGTTAGAAACTGTCTCCACCTCATGAAGCTGCTTCAGACTGAAGAAACATGAGGACGAGCAGGTGAAGGTCAGAGGTCACACTGGGGATAAATACCTGCGGTGTCATGGCCTGCACTCCCACCACGCCAGCTGCAGCGGTGGTGGCGTTTTGAGGAGGGATGGGGTTCAGAGGTGCTCGAGGTAGCCGGGCTGGAATCTGCATCCCAGGACGAACCAGCTTCAGAAGAAACAAAGCACAGGTGAGCAGAGAGGACAGGTGAGACCTCCGTCTTTCTACACCTGTGAGGACCAGCTCAGATGTTCCTGCAGGTTCAGCTTTGTGACTTGAGCAGTGAGAATATCAGGTGTGGACAGTTTAACCTACAGTTAACAGGAAGCGGTCGCCCCGGAGCAGGCGAACCTGTCATTTTGAGTTTCCTGTTTCTGCTGCCGTGAAGCGTACTCCCGACACCTGCTCTACAATCTCCTGCCGTTTGTCTGATCGTCTAAATAACTCAGAGCTGATGAACCTGAGTTTGTGGCGGCGTCCTCACCTGTCCCGGCATGGCGGCTGCAGCGGCGGCTGCGTTGAGCTGTGCTTGCGCTGCGGCCTGCTGAGCTTGCTGCGCTGCCTGCTGCTGCTGCTGCTGCTGCAAGGCTGCACGGGCCTGTTCTCACACACACACACATAGCAAAGCATGCAAGCAGAGGAAGGGAGCACTGAGAAAATTCAGACCACTGGAGCAGGAACTGCAGACTGATCACAGCCTCTGGTCGGATTTTCATTGCAGACTTCCTGTTTTACTTTGAAAATCTGATTCGCTGCTTTTTCAGGCGTCCAGTTTTTTAAATGACAGCACTGAGTGAAACTGTGCTAACTTATGTTATGAATTACAATCTTAAAAACAATTTCTCTGACTCGATTTGGACTTTGAACGCTGAGACACCGACTGTCTGGCTGTGATTCAGTCGGAGTTACAGAACCAAACCTGCAGTTCTGTCTCACCTGGAAGGCCTGCAGCCTCTGCTGCTGCTGGTTCAGAGAGACGTGCTGGGATGGCATCTGTCCGGCCAGAGACTGAGACACCATGCCCGACTGCTGCTGCTGCTGCTGGGAGTGAGGAGGCATCTGAACCGGCTGAGTCTGAGCCTGGACCTGCTGCTGCTGCACCATCTGCTGGATGGACTGGGCCTGGGCCTGAGCCTGGGCCTGAGCCTGGGCTTGGGCTTGAGCTTGGGCTTGAGCCTGGGCCTGAGCGTGCTGCTGGAGCTGCATAAGCTGCAGCCTGGACTGGTGCATCTGTAATCAGACAAACACAGCTGATGAGTAATGAGAGGAAAGCCACTCGTCTCCCCTCACAGCCACTAGCGATCAGAGCGGTGGTTTCAGGGTGGCCAGATCGCAGCTGTGAGCTCGGGGCACTAAACTTATCCTCTGTAAGGCAACTTAAGGCACCGCTGGAAGGTTAGCTTTAAGTTGATTTTGCAGAAACTGTTGATCACTGAAAGTCAGATTATTTCTTTATGTCTTTAAGACATTCCTGCAGTTTAACTCATTGGTGTGTGTTATCTGGCTTCATGGACAGATAGAGCTGGGTGTCATCTGCATAGCAGTGTAAATGTATGCTATGTCTTCTAATGATGCTGCCTAAGGGAAGCATGTATAATGTAAACAGAATTGGTCCTAGCACTGAACCCTGTGGAACTCCATAACTAACCTCAGTGTGTGAAGAGGACTCTCCATTTACATGCACAAACTGGAGTCTATTAGATAGATATGATACAAACCACTGCAGTGCAGTACCTGTAATACCTACAGCATGTTCTAATCGCTCTAATAGGATATTATGGTCGACAGTATCGAACGCTGCACTGAGGTCTAGCAGGACAAGCACAGAGATGAGTCCACTGTCAGAGGCCATAAGAAGATCATTTGTAACCTTCACTAAAGCTGTTTCTGTGCTGTGCTGAGCTCTGAAACCTGACTGAAACTCTTCAAATAAACCTCTGCAGATGATCTGTTAGCTGTTTATTTGCTCTCACAGTTTACAACTCATCCCGTCTCTGGATAGAGCTGATTTATGCAGAGAGGATCGGACTTTAATCCCGGCACCTACGCAGCATTTACTCCGCCTGCAGGGAGTATGACCTGGTCTCACCTGGTTCTGCTGCTGCTGGTTCTGGGCCTGCTGTTGCTGCTGCTGCTGCTGCTGTTGGAGCTGCTGCTGCATCTGCTGCTGCTGTGCCCTCAGCTGTTGCTGCACCTGGAACTGCTGCTGCTGCTGCTGGATGGCGTTCTGCTGCTGCTGCTGCTGTTGGATGGCGTTCTGCTGCTGCTGCATGGCGTTCTGCTGCTGTTGTTGGAACTGCTGGAACTGCATGGCGTTCTGCTGCTGCTGCTGCTGCTGCACCAACTGCTGCATAGATCCCGGTCCGCCGACTGCAGGGGGAGAGAGAGGGGGAGATGAAGCAGCGGGCCAGCGTGCGAGGCCAGCTCTGGACTCTCAGACACACACCGTGCTAAAGCAGAGACTGAAAATCAGGCCGGCTCTGACGCCGAAACGTGGCATGTAGACGCAGCCAGCCTCCACCGAACACTCGGAAGATGTGCATTTACAGCAAACACCACATGGAGGAAACACTCACTGGCTTGTGGGTTTCCAGCCACCCCTGCCATGGCATGCTGGCCTATCTGCATCGGCCCCATGGCCCCCATGCCACCCACTGGAGCACCGGCAGGGCGAGGCCCCATGCCAATGGCGCCAGGACCCCCTCCAACCCCTGTCAGGGTATTCAGGGCATTCATGGGATCTAGCAGAAGGGTAGACAACAGACCATATTAAGCAGCTCCAACATGCACAGCAGAAATCATGAACGCCATGAGTCCGGTACAGACCGGTCCAGCAGAGGACAGAACACAGCAAAGAAAACAAATGGGGCGGGGGAGGGGAGACCAGAGAGACACGAAGCCCACCTACCTGAACCTCCATGAGCCTTCTTATCTGCAGAGAGGACACAGCCGTCAATAACTCTGATCAAGGGTTCAGGGCTGAGCAGCAGATCCACTCAGCTAAATACACAAACAACTCCTCTATATGAATGTGGAGACAAGCTCCGCCCCTCTCTGAACAGCACAGGTGTGAATAAACAGCAGACATTTACAGGTTGCTGTATGAGCGATGTGAGTCAAAGTCACGTTTGCTGATTTGAAAAAGCGTTTGTACCCACAGGAACGAGACTTCCTGCTCACTCTGCTTTTGTGGATGGAGTCTGTAAAGACTCGCTTCCTGCCCGCCGGCAGGTAAATCAGTGAGGGTGCGTTCTGCTCTCAGACCGACTGCTGAGCACATTGTCTTTCTAACATGAAATATAAAATTGTGTTTCTTGTTTTTCCTGAATTTGATGCTCAAATGAATCAAAAGCAACAAACGACCAGATTAGTGCGTGACTGTGACCTGCAGTCCAACGCCAGCTTCACCCATAAGATCGGCGACAGGTCATTGATCTGCGATCACTAAGGCACGATGCGCTCCTCGGATACTCACGGATGTCTCTGAAGTGAATGATCAGCCGGGCCACCAGAGATAAATACTCCTCCTGAGGAAAAACCAGACACATGGTGCAGAATTTACATTCACTGAACGACGTTCGAGGACATTTCAGGAGAACGGCGACATTCACGGCTTCATTTAAATACTTCAGTGTGCATTAAACCTGCTTCTGTTATTCTGCATTTTATCGTGATATAAAAAATGCCGCTCTCTAGCTTCAAACAACCTCTAAAACCAGTGATCTGCTTCCACAAATAAGGCTGATCAAATAACTCATAAACGGTCCCAGTTTGTAGTTTAATAACCAGTCTGCTGGTGCGATCTGGCTCTCCTGTGTTTGTTTTGTCCCCTCAAACCTGCCCAGCAGGTGGCGTTAACACTGATCAGTAACAACTTTCACTTCTTTTGTAAGCCAATCATTTTCAGAAAGCAGCGTCAGCAGTAACTAATCCAGACGCGGCGGTGGGCGGGACTCACCCTGGATTTGGCTTTGACGTAGACGTGGTTCTCCATGTCCGTGCCCGACTTGTGCGTGGTGTTCGAGGTTCCTGCCTTCCTTATGGCCTCTTCGCTGCAGGAATCACACTCATCGTCACAAACACACCTTGATATCTTCATTGGTCTCTGCATTCACCCCCACCTCCCCAGTTACACTCATTCATTCACCGTGAGCATCACATGCATAATTTAAAACCACGACACTGCACATGAACCGGACCTGTGAGAAGACACCACAGAAACGACTCTAAGCAGCGAACACGTTAAGTTAACACGGCTCAAATCGCAACGCTGAACCAATCCTGGAACACCACAGTCTGCATGTGGATAAGGATCCTGACGGATAAAGACTGTACGGGGACGTCAGGATCGCTGAGCCGGGGAAACGTAGCTGAACGGGAAAGGTGTTTTACAGGAAGTTATTAATGTATTAAAATGTGTTTATTTTGTTACAACTGCGAGGGCAGGTTTTATATCTTCTTTATTGAAATAAAAGCACTTGTTATCCAAATCTTCTTCTACAACAGTTAAACTAGTCACACGTGCCAGCTGTTTGCTGTAATCTTTGTATATTACAGGTTCTGATACCTAATAATGAAAAAAAGTCTAAATCATGATGAAAAATAATGACGTAGCTTCTATAAATGACCTGTTTGCTGCTGCTGCTGTGGGACAGAGTGGAGGTTCCTATGCTCGTATATTTTGGTCCGACGTTACATGTTCGGATGCTTTCAGACCTCGCTAACTTTTTGATTATTGGCAGAAAGGACATGTCACGTCTTTCCTAAATGCAACAAAAGCTTTTGGATCTTTCCCACCGTCAACAATAATGTTCCCTGTTCTGCATAAAGGAAAAACGGCACAGGTGGAAAACAGCAGTGGACCTAAAGCAGAGCCTTGTGGTACACCGCGAGGAGCTGTTGTTTACATCGACATACAGATTTCTTTCCACTAGAAATGACACGAACGACCTCACAGACTCCACAGCACTGAGTTTGGATGAAGACTATGATCTGCTGCTCTGCTGAGCTCTATTGCTTCTGTTTTTACTCGGACAGTACATCAATGCACTGTATCAGAAGCCTTTGGAGGACAGTTCAAACAGTGTGCCCACTTTAAACCTAATCTGAACCCAGGATCAACAGAGTATCCTGACTCAAACTTTCATAACACCTCTTTCAGATTATTTAGATTCAGGTCTGCCTTTTTTCAGCGTCCCTTATAGGAGTGAATGGAACATTGTGACAGTGGATTTGAACCCATTCAGCCTGATGAGCAGCATTTCTCTCTATAAAGATGGGGACACTCTAATCTTTATTAAAAGGACCTCACTGCTGTAATCCGCTGCTTTCAGGAATTAATCCACACATGTTCACGACCCACCTGAAGAAATCCTCCGGTTTCGAACCGGCGACCTTTCCCGTGTTAAACCAAAGCAGCCCTGAGCTGCTTGTTTTTTACTTTCCTGACTGTGTACGAGCAGAAGAGCGGGAGCGTCACGTGATCTCACGCTGACTGTAGCCGCTTATTCACACTACACAGCCTGACTTTCAGTCATGCAGGTGAACGTTCTCACAGCGCAGATAACTGTAACTCATTAGCTTCAGCAGCTAATGGTGCTAACAATGAAAGTTGACAGAAATGATCTGTTAGCGTCATTTTGTCCATTTTCTCTTCGCCGAATAGAAGCCACCATCCGGACCTTTCGTCCTCTGTGTCCCGTCGTGTCATCAGATCCGAGCTCGCTTTGCTTTTTTACCGGTTTTTCTTAATTTAACGTTTTCTAAACGCCTGCTCAGACATGACGCATTTTCTAACAGCGCCGCCTTTAGCTTAGCCTGAGCGGCTAACACAAACCAAAACAGTGACATTAAACAGAACAACAGAGACTTTCTCACATCTGAGCCACGACTTTCTGTCGGAACTGTGGGCTCCTCCAGTCGCTGTCCGCTCCCGACATTTCCATGGCGCCGAGGAGGTTTTTCAGGAGAACTGTGGCAGAATTCCTGGATGCTTCCCCTCTGTTCTTCCTCCTTCTACTACGGGATAATGGCGGCTTGAGTCAATACGCGCTGCCGCCGCCTGCTGGACGGAATAGTTACTGCACCGAGGAAAACTGGGGCGGCCACGAGGACACAAAGGGCCCAACGAGACCCCCCAAACTCCCACTGAGGAGCCTGAACCCCAGACTGCAGAGGGACAGCTGTGATGTCCATTTTGATCATTTTTCACATTCACTTGCTTCTGTCTGAGATGTTTACCTCTTTACAGGTGCTGATTGACACCTGACTCACTGCATTGCTCTCATCATCACTGTTATTCATGGAAAACAAAAATCTAAATAAATGAAACAAAATATGTGAATGCTGGCTGCAGCAAACAAAAGACAAACACTGAGGCTTCAGAATAATTAGTGCAGAGTCAAACACTGACAGCACGCTGGCTACTTTTTATATAAGTCTGTGATTTTATGATTCTGCCTCATTGTGGCTCTGCCCATCAGCCGCTCTGTCCTGAACACCTCAGCGACACCTGATGACACCAGAGTGGACCGACAGGATGTGAGCAGACTGTTCTGGATCCACCGGGCTCGCCCAGGAGGCGTCCTGCTCAGATGCTGGATGATTGATTTGAATACATCTGAAGAGCTGCTGGTGCTGAACCCAAATCCCTCCTGAAGCTTCTGCTGGATTTAAAATTATTTAAAAAATAAATAAATCTAAACAGTGAGCAGAAACATGTTTTAGGTTCTTTATTGACCCTCTGCGTGGACGACGACGTTCTCCACATAGAAACAGAACCAAATCAATGCAGTCATCATCATCACTGTAAAACAACTGCGGTCACAAGGTATGTCCCGATTCATAGGCCGATTACATCACAGCCAGGTGACAAAGGCTGTCCCGATTCGAAGACTCCTCCAAACGAGTCCTCCTTTTCCCCAGATTTGAAGGATGGATCGGGTGTGTCCTTCGTGGCCCACCTATCCCAGAATTCAGTGTGGCCCAGCCAATTCCAGTTTCCAACAATGGCGGCAGCCTTTAGCGTTAATGTTACTCTTATTAATCTTTCTGGGTCACAAAATAAACGTTTAACATATTTCCTGGTGAGAACGTAGCTGTGTAAACTTCAAATGTCTGCTCTGTTTATCAAGACACCACATATTTGCAAAAGTGCTGCGACGTTTTCAGGGATGTCTGTTACCCACCAGCTCGATCGCTGACCGGGAGCTCGAGGGTCACTGGAGCCGCCCAGACTCCCGGCACATCGCTTTCAAACCCCCCGCGGTCTTTTTTCTGCTCAGGTTAAACGTGATGTATGAGTCACTTAAACAACCTAAAAATGTTGTTTGTTTTTTTTCAGTGTTTCATTTGTTTGTGAGTAAATCGGTGTGGCTGAGATTAAAGTTCTAGTTTTCACACAGCTGAATAAACGTCAAACGGAAAACTGATAAACAGGAGTGTGAGACGGTCGAGTTTCCTCCGGTGTCCTGTTATATTTTAGACAGCAAGGAGCAGACGGCGAGTTTATTAAACTCCACCCAGACAGCGGTGACGCAGATCTGAAGGTTCGACCGTCCCGTTTCACAGCCGCTCACTTCAGGCTTTCTCTGAAGGATGCAGCCTATGAATTGGGACATAGCTACAGTGAGCAGTGTGGGCGGCTCGGGTCAAAGGTCACAGCAGTCAGCCCAACTCCAGCTCTGCAGGATTTATTTGAGAGAAGAAAACAAAGAGAAAGACCCAGAGAACAGGAGACGTCTCTAAACTTTATTGAAACATCTGTGGACATTAACGGTTGGAGCTGAAGCTACCGTCACAGCCGAAGGCCTCCTCTTCCTCCTCCGATGAAGGTGAACGAAGATCAGAGCGGTGTCGTTTCTGATGCAAGCACCAAAACCCCGACTTCCTCCCACTGAATCCGAGCCCCGCCATCAGAGGAATCCCCCCAATCAAACATCAGCACGGGGATCAGGAACGATTAATGTTCCTGTTAAATTCAACCTGTTTTCTCCTGACGACCCTGCTAACGGGCTGAACGGCAGGCGTTTCTAACGGCAACTCGCTTCTGTCCTCACCCATCAGTCAAACAACTCCCCGAGTTTAACGAGAGGAGGAACGCTAACGTCCGACCACGAGCTCCCAGAACACGGAGCGCAAACAAACAGAAACATGACAGCCTGGCGTTCATCATCAAGTTTTAGCTCGAGCTTCCTGTGTGCAGAAAACAAAGAGACGAGGCGGCACGCACCCCCAACAACAACGATAATAAACCCAAAAAAAACAGACGTGAGAACAGAGGAAACCAAACCCACACGGCCGCTCTCCATCATCCATCGATTCGCTCGAGGTCCCTGCCGAAGCTCCTCTAAGCCTATTAGAATGTTTCTACTCTGCAGCTTCTATTTACACGTACGCCTGCACAGCAACACGAACCGCCTCCACCTGCCCCAACTCCCCATCGCAACAGGAAGTGACACGTGTACGCTCAGGAGGGCAGACAGCCGCACGTTAAAGGGACGCGGCGCCGTTACAGGACTCGAGGCCTTCATAAAGGATGAAGGAAAGTTCAGCTTAATTCAACTTAAACTATCTGATGTTTAATCTGCTAATTATTCTCTTCATTTATCACAAAGTACATAACTCTTCTTTTAATGCTGGACCCTAAACCCCGCCCCCATCACAGGTCTGCAGTTTGAATCTTTACGATAAGGAAAAACGAGAAGCTGGAATTATTTTCCTGAAGCTCAAAAACACTCAGAAATGTCAAAACCATCCGTTTAAACAGAAACAAGTCGCTAAACTCAGTTTATTCACGAGTCTCACGCGTCTGCGTCGCACGTGTGAGACTGTTCTGATGGAACACAGCAAAATATCCGGATTATAAACATTCAGGAATGTTTGAGTGCGTTTAGCTGCAGTGATGCTGTCAGAGAGAAGCTCTGGATTTGATTCAAGCTGTTTTTGTTTCCTCCAGGTTTGAAGTCTCGTTTAAAGTTTGAACTGCAGTTTCACCGAACGCTGAAACACACGCGACGTCTCGCTAAACTACGGCCGTCCGAACACGGAGGAAGCGATCTTTGCTCTACCTGCACCTCTGAGCGCCCACGTGAGTTACCGCACCTCTATAAAGTGTTATTAACCGTTTATTACATGTTTATCTGCTGATTACACGTTAAAGTTAGAGGAATGAGCACTGAGCAGAAGCCAAAACAAGCCGAGCTGTCTTCAAACTCTGTAACTGCGACGGATGGACCACGACGCGTCCTCCTGCAGGAGGAGCGCCTGACGCAGAAATCCGTTTCCAAGATTCAACAGAAAACAAATAAAAATACTCTGAGAGCACCGACAGCGCCGAGGTCGACTCCTCGTCAACTCGTCAGTCCCATTTTGCTCAAAGATACAGCATCGAACCGCCGACCCGCCCGACTGCTACACGGGCTAAACAAAACAAAAAAAAGGGGAGAAAGTCTGAATCCACCAGTGATGCTGTGGGCGGAGCCTGTCTCCATCCCGCCCTCCCTCCTTTACCATGGTGGATGTTTTTGGACCGCAGCTCCTCACCGACCCGCCCACCTCGCTCCTGCGGACAGAGGGACACACGAACATCAAAGAAACAAGAATCATGTTTGTTTTTGTTTAAACGACTTGATTAGTTTAAAGCATGAAACTTTGATAACGAGTCCTGGATCAGTTCTGTGCCTGCGCATCGTTTCGCTCGTTTCTCCTCCGTCACAGTTCTTACTGAGGCTACGTCCACACGTACAGTTGGGGAAAAAAAAAAAAAAAAAGGATCTGCGTCCACATCTAAACACAAAAAACGAAGTCAAACACTGTGAAGAACACGCCACAGCAGCCGGTGGCGATATAATGCAAACCGTGTCAACACGTTGGCCAATCAGAAGTCTGTAAATTTGACCTGAATCAGTGGTGCACATGTTTGACGATGTGCGGCTAACCCTACGTTTTCCTCGTCAACACGTGAACCCAAAACGCTGTTTACGTGTGGACGTAGCCTGAGCCTACAAAGAATGACCTGTGCACTTCCTGCGCCCACCTGTAGGGGGCGGCGTTCCTCGTTCGCATTAGCCTCCTAAAAACACCCACTACTCCCCCCTCAGGTGTTACTCACCTACAGTTTTTGGACCAGAGCGAGGCTGAGATGGAGTGGCAGGGAGGGGTGAGGGGCAGAGTCACTCTGAGGCAAAGGGCACCTCTGGAGGGGGGGGCTTGACGGTGACGGGCTGGGATGTGCGGCGGGGGGGCGAAGGCTTGGGCTGGGCCTGCTGCTGCACCGTGTCGTAGTACGTCACGCCTCCGTAGGTCACCTGGGTCTGACCCTGCAACCAATCAGAGAGCTCCTGGATCAAACTTTCACTCTATTGTTCCTGCACAGAACACGACACTGGCCACAAACTGAGGCTCAAAGACAGGAAGACAGCCAATCAGAGTGAATTCCACGCCACCTTTTAAACTGACATCAGTACCTGTGGGTTTGGGTACATGGTGGGGTAGGGGAAGGTCATGACCCCCGGTGGAGGGTAGAAAGGCGGTGGCAGCAGTTGCTGTGGTTGCCCTGGTGAAAGAGACACTGGTGGGCCTCCGTATAGGGCGGGGTTAGCGATGGGGCCTCCTGATTGGTGGGGATGGAGACCTTAACAGAGACGAAGACATGAGGTCACTGCGTGACAACATCCATTGACCTCCTAAGACCCGAACTCTTTCATGCATGTTTCATTTCTCTTTGCTATTTGCAAACTCCACCTACCGGGATGCGGGATGTGCATCTCAGGCTGCACCAGCATGCCCTGTGGCGGCATGGGGGCGGGGCTATCCCCGTGGGCATAGATTGGTCCCTGGTACGACACTGAGACAGAAAATGACAGCAGGTTAATCACAGCGAGGCGACGTTTTCTTCTCCAGCAGCTCGTTTTCATAAAAGGACGCTGCGGTGTTTCACAACAGCTGGAAACTGATGTGACGTAGCCATGTGGTGCTGGTCACGTGATCTTAGGCTTACTGGGCTCATAGTAGTGTCCCTCCATCACTCCCAGGTGCATGGGCGGCGCCGGCTCGGGCACGGCTCTCTGTCGCTGGGAGGAGTAGCGTTTGGCCCGGTTGTTGCCGACACCCATCTCCTCGATGCTGGAGAACTGCGGCGGGCCGCTGGGCATGTGCAGGGGGTTAGGAAGGCCTGCGGTCAGAGAGACTGGTTTAACGACAGACAACCACACGCGCTCAGGGGGCGCCAAATAACAGGGCCCAACATGGAGCCACATTCATCATCAGACTGCTGTAGATATTTGTTTTGGCGCCGCCTCAGGTGAAGCTGTTCAGTCAACATTTAGCATGAACCACCTGACTCGTGAGCGCCACCTGTGAGGTGACGGTGTAAAAGCGCTCACCTCTCATCTCAGACCGCACGTACGAGGTCGGGCTCCAGCTCTGCCTGGCCAGATTGAGTCGAGCCACGTCCTGGTCCAGCTCCGTCACACCTCCTCCCGCCTGGCTCGGCGCGTCGCCTCCACCCGACCAGCTCTTTCCCCCCACGTTGCTGGGAGAAGAGGTGTTGCCCCCGGCAACGGACTCCTCCACAGACGCCTGTTTACTGCCCAGGTCTGCGGGACGCGAGCGAGTCCTGCGAGCCAGCGAGTAAGACTTGCGCTCCACTGGCCGCTCGGCGGGAGGGGAAGCTTCCCGATTGGTCGCTGCTGCCGACTGAAGGGAGGGGTCGGAGCCGGAAGAGGAAGCGGCCAATCCTGATGCAGATCTGTCCGTGCCGCCTCGCTGCTCCTGCTGGCGTCTCGGCGATGTGGACTGGTAACCGCCCGGCTGTGGCGACGCTGCCGGCGTTACGGCGCCAACGCTCAAGTCCTGCTCCGTGGCCCCTCCCTGACTGACTGTAATGTCCTCAATGACCACAGAGGGCGCCCTTCCTCCTCGCCCTCCTCTGACACCTCCCCTTTCCCCTGTAGGCTCCGCCTCAGCCCGAGGACCCGGCCGCTCTCGGTGGTGCACCAGGGGTGCGTTTGATTCATTGTTCCTGTAGTGAGACGAAGGTGGGGGGTGCAGGTTACTCTGGGGTGGTCTGCTACGGGAGGGAGGCAGTCTGGAGGGGACGCCGCTTCGCTGTGCAGAGGATGGCGACGAAGAGGAGGGGTGGACAGATGAAGGTGGAGGAGCTCCTCCTCGGTTCAGACCTCCTCCCCTGTTCTGCCAGGACCGGACGGGCCGCTCGCCGCCTCCATCTCGCCACCGTTTGTCTCTGCTGGGAGACGAAGTCGGTCTGCAGGAGACAGAGACGGAGGTGAAACATCAAACCAACAGCGGCTACGCTCGTTACAGGAAGTGTGATGACCTCACTCAAAGTGACCCGCGGACGTCCCAAAGCTCGCAGCTCTGGAGACGTTCAACGTTCAGCCGACACGCCGCTCACCTGGGCCTCCGCTGTCTGTACCCTCGGTCTCCGGGGCCGCCGCCGTTTCGGATGTCGTAACCATAGATTGCGATCAGCTCCTCGCGGCTCTTGGGCGCCTGCTCCTCCTCCCTGAACTTGTCGTGCTCCCAGCGGCCCTCGTCTTTCCACAACTTCCTGTTTCTGCCTTTCGGCCTGAAGACAGACGGAGAGGACATAAATGACATCACATCGATGAGGTAACAGCAGAGAGGCTTTAAAAACGAGCCCTAACCTGCGCAGAGTTACGACTGACCCGTGCAAGCAGTGACGCAAATCTGTGGGCGGAGCGTTCCAGCCCGTCTAACTCCTCCCTAAACTCTCAGCGCTTCAGTTTGTCAGCGTGCAGCACGTAGCTATTACCTCTCCTCCTCCTGAGCGTGCCCTCTGACGTCGTGTTCGAAGAACAGACCCTTCCTCGGGATGTACGCCGGGTTCTTCCTGTCCTCGTCGTCGTCCAGCTGCTGCCCCGGTTTGTCCCCCGCCTTCGTCTCCGGGTCGTCCGTCGACTCCTGTATGAAAGTTCAGATCAGACCAATCAGATGGCAGCAGGTACCGTCTTTAATCCCTCCCCTCGCTCTTGTTACCCTTCTGCCTGAGCAGAGGCTCACTTCCTGTTCCTGTCTCACCTGTCCGTCTCCGCTCTGTCGCTCTCCTGCTAGGTTTCCCTTCTCCTCTGCTTTGCTCTCCTCTTTGCTCCGCCCTCCAGCCTCTTCTTCCTCCTCAGCTTCTCCGCCCTCCTCCTCCTCTCCCTGCGCTCCCTCCACAGGCCCGTCTGTAGTGGGGGGCTGGGGCTCGCTGGCTGCTGCTGGAGCTTCCTCGTCGCTGTACTGCTCTGCTTCCTCTTCCTCCTCCACTCCCTGAGGAGGACACAGTTTTAGGAGAAACACTCCCTAAAGAGGCTAAAACGTGACGTCACAGCCGAGAGGAAGCGGCGAGTCGGCGGTCGTACCTCTGAATGCGAGCCGTTGTCCTCGGGGTCGGCGCTGTCGTAATCTGAGAGGACGGCTGAAAAACAAAGAGGAGTGAAATCACCCGACAGCGGCCTGATTTCCCAGATTGTGACTTCAGAGTGGTGCAAAGAAGCAGCTTACCTTCTCCAACGCCGTCTTCACTCTCCTGCAACGACAAACAAGAAAACCAACGTTAAGCTCCAAAGCGCCGAGGATCAGACGCGGCTTTGTGTCAGAGCTCTGCTGCGAGTGCGTCACAGAGCGCCGGGCACGTTATTCAGCCGTACAGACCACCAACAGCACAGCTCGGATTACTTCAGCAGAGTCTGAACGCAGCTCAAAGATCAAACGTCTCACAGAGTCAGTCTCTTCAAACCGGCGCTCTGTCTGATCTCACGCCAACAGCCAGATTCACTTTGTGTCTGTGCATCCGGATAAAAAACAGGATTTACCAGAGTGAAGAGGAAGGTTTATGAGAAGGTGGTGAGACCTGCTGTGATGTTTGATTTGTAGAAGGCAACTGAGCGTCAGAAATGAGCGACAGCTCGGAGTCAGAGAGCGTCTGAGCATGTGCAGAGGAGGGAGGGCGGATGATGAAAATGGAGCTGCCAGGCAGGAGGAGACGAGGTTCATGGATGTAGTTAAGGAGGACATGCAGAGGGGTGGAGTGACAGAGGAGGATGCTGGGAAAGGAGGAGGTGGAGGCAGAGCTGCCGTGGCGATCCGAAGGAGAGCAGAGATCAGATGAAGCAGAAGCCCGGAAACTGGGAACCAAAGTAACAGCGCTTAAACACAGCAAAGGTCTGAAATCACAGGCAGGACTCACATTTCACTTCAGCACACTCATCAACAAGCCTGCTGCTGATTGGTTCTTACTAATCTGCTGTTTGTTGTCATGTAAACATCCTGGAGCCAGTAAACCCGCCTCAGGCTGCACTGCGCTCGGACTGAATCGGTCATGTTTCCCCTCGCTGCGGGGACCAAAAACGGCAGCCAAACACCACCACAGGGGCCCGGGATGATCTCAGACAGACCCACGGCCACAAAATGGAGGCTCAGCCCAGAGCCTCTCTCAGACCTCGGGTCACGCGGAGGTGCGTGATGCAGCCAGCCCGGGGGTCCCGGACATCACTCTCACACCTTGGTGTTGTGTCACGTTTGGTGTCCGTGTTAGTTTGAGCCTTTCCGGTTCGGACACAAGCGCTAAAGCGAGCTACTCGGTCTGTTCCAGCCCGAACCGCCAGGCTGCCCGAGGTCATGGACCAGAACCGTCAGACGGAGCCGTTACCCGTTTCCTTCGAGCTAACGCCGAACAAACACCGAGCTGTCTGTGGGACTCGAACACGTCACCTGCTGTTTTATCCAGGGTTCATTTCCCACAGTGACCCGGGCCCGGAGCGGGTCTCTGGCCCGGAATAAATGCTCTAACGCCGGAAAGCTCGGCTCTGATCTCCCGCCCGGGACCGGGCGAGCCCTGGGAGCTAACATTAGCCGCTAGCTGGTACTCACACACTCGGACTCCACGTCGCTCTTCGCCGGGACCCGGCTCGCGGCCGGCTCCGCCGGGTCGGGCTCCCGTCCCCGGGGCTTCGAGGACGGGGACCCGGACCTCCCGCTGTCCGAACCCGACCCGGACTCGTCGTCATCCTCGCTGTCCTGGGACGCGCGCCTCCTCCTTCGCCGCCGGTCCGCCATCTTAGGACTCGAATGGTTGGAAACGGAAGAAGAAGAGGATTATGGGTATCCGAGTTCTTCTTCAGTGAGACGATTAAGAGCTTCTTTTTCTCTCTACCGCCATCTACTGTTTGTAAACTTTTACTAACACGCTTGAAAATGCGACAAATAAATAAATAGAAAATAAAACGTAACTTGTACAACAGAAACGAAACAAAGTGGGTAATAAAAATCTAAAGAAAAACAACAAACAGAGTTCTGCGGGTCTGACTTTAGTAAAGTAAATGTATTCAGGTAAAAGCACTCAAAGTATTTAAAGTATCTGGATGTGCAGCTGATGGATGATGCAAAGCTTTAGCAGGATTTTTCTGCAGGCAGGCGGTGGTTCTGAAACGTGAGCGTCTCCCCTTTATTTTATTTTATTTTATTTTATTTTATTTTATTTTATTTTATTTTATTTTATTTTATTTTATTTTATTTTATTTTAACGTTTAGGTCACGCTTATATCATGTTTGGATTAAAGCTGAGCTGTGAGTTTCAGTGTTGTTGTACTGTAGTAAGATCTACATGTTTGTAGTTTGACACAGCAACAGGTGACAAGCAAAAGGTGATATTTTACAGGTATGTACCGGAACCTGAGGAACAGGTAAGACGTCAGAGTAGCGCGTTTCCGTCGGTCACCACTGGACGGCGCTGCTGGCTCAGAGCAGAATAACCTCTCCACAGTAAGTCCGAGGCCTCAGGGAGCCCAGCACTGCATCTGTGCTTTTTAAGGGCGTGCCTGTTCAAGACAGCAGGTTTAACCTTTAGTTTGACTTCCTGTGTGTCCGACCGTCTTCACCTGCGTGCTGTTCCCTGTCTATTTCCTATCCCCAGTTAGTTCCCACTGTTTACACAGACCTGAGTTCCCTTCGTCCCTGTCAGTGTGTCCTGTTGTACTCTCTGTTAACCCTGTGATGCACATTTCTCCACACGTAGGACACTTCTGCTGTTGTTTCTACAGTTGAGTTTATTAGGAGAGTAAATCATCGTGCTAATAAGCTGAAGGGAGACAACAGTTTCACAGCTTTAGCTCATCGATAACGTCCAACAGATAATCGAAGGCTGTTGTTTTGCAAAAGTGTAATGTTGAAGGATCCTGACCATTTCCTTTAGTTACCTTTCCCCCCTGTAACAGAACCTTTACTTTGAAAATTAGGAATTTCCTGACACTCTGTTCCTCGATTAAGAAAATAATTGGCCTTTCAGTGACCCCAGAATACATGCTGGTGTTTGTCAGCTGGAGTGACAGAAACACAGACACTGACAGACTCGTGGATGACTGGCTTTAAATGCGAGCGGGTTAACTTCAGTCTTATAATCATAATTAACCACACACGTATATTTTAACACAAAAGGAGTGAAATCACGAATCAGGTGAACTCCTGCACACTAGGTCGACCGGTAAATTGAGAGCTTCGCTTTTACACTCAGCTCCCTCTTCACCACGACGGACCGGTGCAGCGTCCGCATTACTGCAGCTGCAGCCCCAATCCGTCTGTCGATCTCCGGCTCCCTTCTCCCATCACTCGCGAACAAGACCCCGAGATACTTGAACTCCTCCACTTGGGGCAGGAACTCATCCCCGACCCGGAGTGGGCACTCCACCCTTATCCGGCTAATATTTTATACTCTCCTAAATATATATTCATTTAAACATTCTTGTGCTTATGTAAAGCACTACATGGATTACAGTGTAAAAAAGCCCAGCAGAATATTTCACTCTGCAATCAAATACATCAGCTGAAATTGTTCTAAATATAATATCAACAAACTTCTGTCGCGGACTCTCTGAAGCTCATCTTTGGAAACGTTGTGATGTAGTGCAGCAAAAACTATGATAACTATTAACCATAAAGATGAAAAACTAACCAGGTGATCGTGAAACAGGACTTTTACAGGTTTGATCCCCTGAACCCGAAGAACAGCAAAGACGTGACACTTACTTTTGGTGAAACCACCACTAGATGGCGCTGTGGCGGCGCTGCTGCTGTTTTAGACGAGAGCAGCAGAGTGTTAGGATGCCTGGGTCGTCGACCCAGGGTTTTTGAGTTTACGATATTATTTATACTGTCTAGTTTTTGGTTTCTTTGAGTTCTGTCTTATGGCTTAGGTCTCTGTCTTCTTTAGTTGCTCTGTCTCCTCTATCACCTGCATCCCCTTGTCTAGTTCGTGTCTATGTGTATCCTAAGTTCCTATATCCCGTGTTCAGTCAGTGTTTGTGTCTGCCCTGTTCCCACGTCTCTGTTCCCTTTGTAGTGCCTGCATGTGAGTCTGTGTCTTTGTTCAGTCTGTGTTATGTGTTTCCTGTTTTACTTTGAAAGTCCATGTCTGATGTTAATGTGTCTGGTTTTGCTTCCTCTTGTCTCGTTAGGCCTGATTTCCCCCAGCTGTGTTTCCCTCCTGTTATTCATTCCCTGATTGCTCCCTCTGTGTATTTAAGCCCTGTGTTTCTCTGTGTTTGTGTCGCGATCTACCGTTTATCAAGCTGTGTGTTCTGTCTGTCCTCTGGTATTAGTTTATGTTTTTGATCGTTTCCAGTTATGTTATATTTGAGTTTAACATTAAAACGGTTTTTGAGTTTACATCTGTCTCTGGAGTCTGCACCTTGGGTCCTTTTCCTGTCTGCACACAGCCGCACCTAACACAGAGAAGCTGCAGACTCCAGACAAACAGCTCAGAGTTTTGCACTTTAGTGTAAAAGTCAGTTCGACATTTAACAGATTTTTTCTTGTAACTACGGATCAATTATTCTTTGTTCATTGCCCATTAAATCACCTGCTGAATAGAAAAGTGCAGTTCAACCACCGATATTAAACAAAAACTGTTTAACACTGAAATTATCCAATAATCTTTGCAACATCTATAAAAACGAACATTATGGTGCAACAGAGTCTCCTAACAAAATCCTCAACATTCAGGAAAATGAAGAAGTGCAGAAAAAAGGTTTGACAAACTCATCACAGTGTAACTTAAAGCACAGTGCTGCCTCTCACTGAGGTCAGTCAAGTCTGGGTGAAACGGGGTCCATGCAGCTCGTAAGCATGTATGCAAATGTTCATTACTCAGTTGTTTTTAATCATGCTAACAGTTGAGAAGACTGATTCACGACTGCATGTGGATCAAAACATGGTTAAGGCAACAGCAACTTTGGTAAGTCCTGGAAACGTAGTCTTTGGCACAGTCTGCATCCAGAAGGCAGCAGGATCAGACGCTGCACATTGCTCCTGTATATCAGCTTGGAAATACACAAGTCCCATTTGCAGAGAACCTACATCCACCCATTTACAGGCATTCTTGTAAGAATGCAGGGATATTCTTCAACAGAAAGGGATTCTTCATGAAAAGGTGGAGCTGAGCTTCCAAAGCGAAGCCATCAAAGTGATCCTTAAAGTTTTCCCTCAGTTTTTGTGCAAATGCAGCATGTGAGGTGATGTTAGCACCCTGGATTTCTTTCCCTGAGGGGAAACGTGCACCGTCCTGCTGAAGATGCTGTTTTAAAATGTCAAGTTTTCTCTGGACAGCTGTTATCACACACAGAGCTGTTCTTTCATGATAATCACAAATGGAAATCACTGAGGTGTGATGTCAGCAACAATGTTCGTCTGATCCTCCAGAAACTGCAGGAGCAGATGGCCTCGTGACTTTGTGGGCTTTACATGTTTTACCTCTTTAGTAAACTTCTGCAACCTTACGGGTTGTGTGAACACTGCGCCGTGTTTGATAAGCAGCAGTCGTTGAACCGGACCTTGTATGGTTGATGAGTGAAGGTGCAGTAAAGGATACGCTGTGGAGTTCCCGACAGCAGTGTGATCGTGCTTTCTTCCTGCTTGATTCAGTTTTATATGATGGATTATGCATAAAATAGATTTGGGCTGAAAGGTTTATTGCTTTATTACATATTCAGGTTGTGTACCATGGTTTTAAAAAGTAACTAAGTAACTAATTACTTTTGAAAAATAAGTAATCAGTAAATTAATGGGATTACTTTTTTTGGAGAAGTAATCAGTAATTACCAACTAATTACTTTTTTCATGTAACTTGACCACCACTGGACGTAGCCCCAGCACTTAGTTACCTGACATTGCTGTGTAGGAGTAAGTTGCTCACCTGTGCTAAAATACGAAGCAGGTGATGCTGATGAGATGAAGAAGCAGAGAAAGTTAAGTTGAGCGACGGTATTCATGGCCTCTCTGTATCCCTCAGAGTGAGGAGCATAGAACAGATAACACAGTGATGTGATAGCAGGTCCGGGTTGTCCTCTTTTAGTCGAGTAACTGCTCCTTTGACCCATCAGTGGAGACAACGTTTGTCAGATTGATCTCAGTTAACATTTCTTTTGTTGCTGAGTAAATGTCCTCTCCTCTGTGACGCATAAAACATCCTCCACAAAAGCAGTTGGTGTTGCATTACCGCCAACAGCTGGCTGGGAGAGTGGACCAGCATGATGCTAACCTGCACAGCTGCATGTGGCGCCAGTTCAAAGGTCACGGCACCTTTTTCTACGTGATTTAACCAAGTACAATAAACCATTTTAACCATGTCAAACCAACACATTTGGCATTTGGTGGTTTGATGTAATCAGATTACCTTGGATCAATGTAGTATACTTACATTGACTTGAAGTGATTTATTTAAGTATGTAGAGTGAAAGTTTTAATTCATTCAACACAAGTTAAAAGCTTCAGCAGAACTCAATGAAATCCTGTTGTTTGAACAACTACTTTGTTAATCAAGGCGATTAGTGCTAGTCTTGCTTAATGAACCAATGTGGGGGTTGATGATTTCATAGAGACAAACAACCATTTGCACTTACATTCATGGGTAACTTAGAATCACCAATAACTCTAATTACACACTGCAAACCAGCCAGACTGTGGATTTGAACCCAGGCCCATCTTGCTGTGAGGCACCAGCACCAACCATCACACCACCAAGCTGTCACGCCAGGCTTAACACAACCAGGAAAGCTGTGACTGATGCAGCATTTTCTGTATGTTTTTGTCCTTGACAGGTTAAACCACAATAAACAGCAAACACATGGTGTGGGTGTGAACTTGTCTGCGTCTTAAAACTCCAGCGATTTTCCTGCAGTTTGACATCTTATGGCGCCGGTGAGGTCGGCTGCCGTGCTGGATGCTCTGCCCTAACTTCTCCACTTTTTGCAGTTTTTCGTCACTTTTTGCTATATCTGCGATAATCTTACATGGGCATCATGCAAAACACACAAATCCGCTACAGTAGAGACACTTTGGTTTCTATTGGTCTGCAGTACACGAACATTTCACCATGTTTAACTCCGGACCCAACCTGGCCAAAGGAGATCCTGAGAGAGAACAAAGGACGCGACCCTAAGCGACGGCCTCGAGGTAAAAGAGCCGGCATCAGGAACAGGCTACGGGCTCGCGCACACCGCGCACCCATGCCCAGTATCCTGCTAGCCAATGTTCAATCCATCGAGAACAAGCTTGATGACCTCAGAGCCAGAATCAAGTTCCAGAGAGACATTCGGGACTGCAACCTCCTCTGCTTCACCGAGACTTGGCTGAACCCAGCGATACCAGACCACGCCGTGCAGCCGACGGGGTTCTTTTCGGTTTACCGCATGGACAGGACAATGGAGTCGGGGAAGAAAAGAGGTGGTGGAGTGTGTTTGATGGTGAACAACAGATGGCGCGACAGCACAAACATCTCCCCACTCACACGCTCTTGCTCGCCCAATCTGGAGCTTTTGATCGTTAAGTGTCGCCCTTTCTATCTCCCTCGGGAATTCACTGCGGTCATTGCCTGAACTGTTTACATTCCGCCTCACGCGGACTCGGACACTGCCTTATGTGAGCTACATGAGGCTCTCACACATCAACAAACACTTCACCGAGATGCCGCACTCATTGTTATGGGAGATTTTAACAGAGTGAATCTCAAACGGACATTTCACAACCTTCACCAGCACATCAACTGCCCCACCCGGGGCACGAGGACATTAGACCACTGCTACACCCCGTTCAAGAACTGTTACAAGGCTCAACCCCTGCCGGCATTTGGAAATAGGACCATTCCGCCATCTTCCTCATGCCTGCTTACAAACAAAGGCTAAAGCAGCAACCACCAATCAGGAGGGAGGTCGCTCGCTGGACGGACCAATCGGTGGCTGTGCTGCAGGACGCACTGGATGACGCAGACTGGGACATGTTTCGGCGCAGCTCTGATGACATCAACATGTTTACGGAAGCGGTTGTGGGATTTATCGGGAAACTAGCGGACGACACAGCAGAAAGAACTATCATCCGAACGTTTCCCAACCAGAAGCCGTGGGTGGATAAAAACATCCGCGACGCTCTGAGATCACGCACCGCTGCCTACGATGAAGGGCTCGTCTCCGGTAATATGGACCTATACAAGGCTGCGTCCTACAACGTGCGCAGCGCGGTCCGAAAGGCAAAGCGGAGCTACGGGGAAAAACTAGAGTCACAGCTACGACAGTGCGACTCTAGGAGCCTGTGGAAAGGACTGCGGACTATAACGGACTATAAACGACCAGCTTCTTCAATGATGAATGCCGATGCTTCACTGGCTGATGAGCTGAACACGTTTTATGCTCGCTTCGACGCCGCAGCAATTAAAACAACAAACGGCTGCGCGCGCTCGGAGTGCACCAGTGAAGAAAATGCATTCGTCATCACAGAGCATGCCGTGAGGAACACCTTCAGGAGGGTGAACACCAGGAAGGCAGCAGGACCAGATGCAATCCCTGGCCGGGTCCTTAGTGCCTGCGCTGATCAACTAGCGCCGGTGTTCACGGAGATCTTCAACCTCTCCCTGGCCCAAGCTGTGGTTCCCACGTGCTTCAAACAGTCCATTATTGTCCCTGTTCCAAAGAAACAACAGCCCGCTTGCCACAATGACTACCGTCCAGTAGCACTGACTTCAATTGTGATGAAGTGTTTTGAAAGACTGATGAGAGATCACATCACTTCTTCACTTCCTCCCACCATCGACTCACTTCAGTTTGCTTACCGGACTAATCGTTCCACAGACGATGCCATATCTCACCTGCTCCACACATCCCTGAGTCACCTGGACACTGGCAGAGGGAATTATGTTAGGATGCTGTTCGTGGACTACAGTTCAGCATTCAACACAATAATTCCCTCTAAGCTTTTCACCAAGTTGACGGATCTAGGACTCAGCTCATCACTGTGTCAGTGGATCCTCAACTTCCTCACAGACAGACCCCAATCAGTGAGGGTGGGAAAACAAGTCTCCCCCTCCATCTCACTCAGCACTGGAGTGCCTCAGGGCTGTGTTTTAAGCCCCCTGCTGTACTCACTGTACACTTATGACTGTGTAGCCACATCCGACACCACCTCCATTGTCAAGTTTGCTGACGACACTGCTGTTGTGGGCCTGATCTCCGACAACATCGAGACGGCCTACCTGGAGGAGATTAGGAACCTGGAGACCTGGTGCCAGGAGAATAACCTCCTCCTAAACATCAGCAAGACTAAGGAGCTGATCGTGGACTTCACTACAAAGCAGGCGAGGAATTACAAACCCCTCATCATCAGTGGCACGCCAGTGGAGAGAGTGGACAGTTTCCGATACCTGGGTGTCCACATCACTCAGGACCTGTCATGGTCCTGTCACATCAACACCCTGGTTAAGAAAGCCCGTCAGCGTCTCTTCTTCCTCAGAAGACTTAGAGACTTCCATCTGCCACTGAAGGTGCTCAAGAACTTCTACTCCTGCACCATCGAGAGCGTCCTGACGGCAAACATCTGCACCTGGTTTGGGAACAGCACCAAGCAGGACAGACGAGATCTGCAAAGGGTGGTGCGCTCGGCAGAACGCATCATTCAATCAGAGCTCCCTGACCTGCTGTCCATCTACACCAAGCGGTGCAAGTCCAAAGCTAGGAAGATTATGATGGACCTCTCCCATCCCAACAATGGACTCTTCTCACTGTTGAGGTCTGGGAAGCGTTTCCGCTCCCTTAAGGCCAAAACAGAGAGAATGAGGAGGAGCTTCTTCCCCCAGGCTATTCGGGCCCTGAACCAGGTGTAGGACTGGACTCTCCCAAACACGTCACTATAAGACTGGACTCTCACACACGTCACCACCACACATTTCCTATAATCCTATAATTCCTATAATTTATAATCCTTATCTTTATAATCTCTTCTGCTATTTGCACATTCTTTACTGTAAATTTCTAAGTTAATTTGTAAATTTTGTAGTAAATTGTAAATATTGTAGAACTTTTCTTCTGTCATTTAATGGTCGGGCATTGTACAGCTACAAGCATTTCACCCCCATGTCATACTGTGTATGGTTGTGTGTGTGTGACAAATAAAATTTGAATTTGAATTTGAATTTGAATTCTTATGTGATCTTGTGAACTTTGTGAGTCCAGCAACGAACCACTCTGACTAGATTGTATCCTGTCATCTCAACAAGAACAAATGAAGTTGCTGAGTTTCATGCAGATGCTACATGATTTAATTATGTTCACCATAGAAACATGAAATTATTTAGTTCAAATTACAAGTTTGAATCTTGTACATGTAACAACCACCCAGTAGGCTGCTGGGGGACTCCCATGATGCACTGTGTGTTTCTTCTTCACTCACTATGTGTTAATACACGTGTTTAATCATTAGTTATTATTCATGTCCAGTGTTGGGACTAACGCGTTATTAAGTAACGCGTTACAGTAACTACGTTATTATCGTGGTAACGAGCACGGTAACTAGTTATTATGCCAAAATCAGGAACGCGTTAGTCGTTACTGGGATTTAGATAGGCTCGTTACTCGTTACTTCGTGTGGTGGCATCGCGGAGCTTCCACAGATTCAGTAACATTAGCAAGTGGTGGAGGCAGCAGGTGGATGAAGGAAAGGGGACGCAGGAAAAGAGACCCGAGGCGGCCGCCGGTCCAAGTGTGAACTGAACTTCAGGTAAGAAGTTCTGACCTGCAGTCTCTCTGGGTCAGATATAAACCAAGTTTAGGTGGAGTTTATTTTCGTTATGCTGACTTTTTCCGTACTGCATACTAGCTAGCATGACGGAGTTTCTATACAGCTGGGTGGTGCTATGTTACTGATGTTGAACTTTATTTTGTTCATAAGTTATTAGAGTTGCCAACCGTCCCGTCTGGTATTCAGAGAAAATATTACGCGTTTCTTATTGAGGTGAAAAGGAACAGTTTGTCCCGTAATTCAGTTACTGTCACGGTCTGGCTGGCAGACCGTGGGGATGTGGGGAAGGAGGACCCAGGCGCGGAGCTCAAAGTTCAAGCAGTGTGTTTATTTACAGAGGGTGATATCAAACAACAATAAATCCCCGTGTTTTTCCCCAGACTCCCGTGTCGTGTCCTCCAAGTGCTCTCTGCTCCCGTGTCTGCACTCCCGGTGCTCGCTGCTCCTTAAGCCTTCCACGCTCCTCCTGCGGGAAACAATAGCGGCAGCAGTCAGGACACTGAACAATGGCAGGCATACACTACACGACCAAAACCTAAACTGGGTAACTAACGTGGAGTCCCAAGCAATGATCCCGCGTCGGTGGGAGCTCCAAGACTCTCTTAAGTAGCTCCCCCGACGAGGCCTGATCAGCAGCAGGTGTGTGGCTTCGGGTGTGGCCAGTCCCCTTGCAGGGCCACACCCTCCAGGCCTGACGCCGCCTATAAACAAGTGCTCAGCCACCCACACACACACACATATACACAAGCACAGAGAAGGGGAAGCAACACCAAAATACACAACAATAACACAGGTCCATGACTGCCCAGGGGTCCTGGGTCGCCCAGTCCCAGGACCCTGACAGTTACAATGAAAAAGACACAAAGCTGGAGTTATTCTGTGTTTACGCTGCACAGCTGCCTCTTCTCCTCTCATTCTCTCCCCTCCCTCTCCTGTTTCTACTTCAGTCATGAAACTGATCAATGATCAGCTGATCGGCTCTCTTGTTTGTTTATCGCCCACTTTGCGCCAGAAAGAGGAAACCAGCAGATGTCGCGCTAAACAACAGCAGCACGTTTAAGCTTGATCAGCTGTTGTTAGAATTGATTTAATATTAATTTCTAGTATCAGCTGATGTTTGCTGGAGCCACAGCTGTAAAGCTGCTGGTCATGATGGTTTGGATATGTGGTGAGAGGGAAACATGAAGATGAAACCAGGAGATGTCCTTACTGAACCATCAGAGCTGTGATGGAGAAACAGGTTTACCTTTTAGGTGACATGAATGAGTTGAAGTTATGAACTGTTTCTGAGAGACAAATAACACCAGGATCCTTTTCTAAGTAGCTGACAGCTGGTAACTGTGCAGGGGCGGGTCTAGCAAAGTGCTGCCAGGGGGGCAGGTAGGGCATTAACAGGGAGAGGGGGGCACAAAGAAATACTTTCTTATTCTCATTTAAAATGTCTCGCTTTTAATAAATAATTATCTGAATCTTACAACAAACGATTGATAGATTGATGCATATATACCATCAGAACAGTGTACATGACTGTCACAACAGTGTTTGTTTTCATTCAAAGGCTTTATGATTTTTCCTATAATGGTGGGCCGGTCTCTAGTCAAAATGTCTGGGCCAATTTTCTGTCCCAGTCCAGCCCTGTATGCAGCTCATCTGCAGTCTGGTGTTTCCTACATCTTCCTATTCAGAAGGCAGAATTTCTGAGTTCTGAGTACAATCAAAGCACCACGACTGCAGTTTTTGTGTTGGATGTAAAAGGTGCACATGACGCTGTGACGTAGGCTAGAATCATGGCGGCAGTCAATGACGGTCCAGGCGTGGGGTTTCTCTCGTGGAAATATGCACATTATCTTTTCCTTTCTGTTGGTAGGTGGCACAGTGCACTGTGGCAAGTAAGCAAGCTAGAAGACTGCAAAGTTATGGAAGCAACACATTAACAAGAGAATTCTGAGTAAAACCAAAGTTACTTTCCCTAAATAAATGGTAAATGGCCTGTATTTGTACAGTGCTTTACTCGTCCCTAAGGACCCCAAAGCGCTTTACACAACCAGTCATCCACACATTCACACACTGGTGATGGCAGCTACATTGTAGCCACAGCCACCCTGGGGCGCACTGACAGAGGCGAGGCTGCCGTAACTAGTTACTTTGAAAGTAACGAGTAACTTGAAGTAACTGAGTTACTTTTGAGAGAAGTAACTAGTAATGTAACTAAGTTACTATTTTAAAGTAACTTACCCAACACTGTTCATATCTGGCTCTTCCACAGCACGTCTTTGATGTCTTCTTTCTCTCAGCTGGTCACGTGGCTGCCCCTCCTTGAGCCTCGGCACATCCTGTGGCTGCAGAATTAGCAGCAGCTCAGGAAACAACACCTACAAAGTGTTTTCAGACCCACAGAGCTGCAGAGCATGATGGGACCCGGTGATGAACTGGAGCAAAGGTCATGCTAACATGTTTAACAGGGAGGACGGTAACAGAGGGAACGATCGGGACAGTGAGCTGCAGTCATCACAGAAACACTGTTTACACAGACCCACAACATTGTGTCAGTGTTGTGTAATCTGTTCAACACAGAACAGAGACGTGATAAGAAAACCTGATGAAACATGATGAATCCTCAAGTGTCAGTGAGAATAACAGAAAGGGAAAAGTGAGTCGTTGGTCATGAGAAGTGGGGCTCAGGAGGGAGCAGGTCACCTGACAACCGAAAGGTCGCTGGTCTGATCCCTGCTGCTCCAGCATCTGTGCTGGTCATGTTACTATGGTAACCCAGAGGAGTATTAATTTATTCATTAAATGAGACAATCAGTCAAAAGTCAATCAGTCATTTTTAATCAGCAGAGTTTTTGGGATCATCACATAAATTTAAAAACGCTGAACAAGTTTCTACAGTGTTTCCACTTTTCCTCTCTCACTTCTTCTTCTTCTTGGTCTCCTCTCTGGGCAGACATGCTTTCACTTCCAGCAGCTGAAACATGAAACACGAGTTACACTTTGCATGTTCACAGCGATGCACGCGTTTGTAATTTTACAAGATTATAACTGATGATGCTGTGACAACATGTTCTGTTGAAATAACTTCACCACAGCTGACACAGAACAATACAAACACATATTTTAAAGCCCCCGTGCGTCACTTCCTTCTATAGACTCTTCATATTAGTTCATCCATCCTCTGCTGTGTTTCCCCCTTTCCACAGTCCAGTCGTGACTGTTTACTCCTGCTCTTTGTGTCCTGCTGCTTCCTGTTTTACTTTGGTGAGCTCGTGCTCCTTGTGCAGTGTCTTAAATTTGACTTCCTTTGTCTCTTAATCGGTTCAGCTGTGTTCCCGTGTGTCTCCACTTCCCTGATCACCCTTCAGTATACTGGCTGTGTTTCTCTCTGTCCCTCATCAGAGCATTGGTGCAGCTGTCCTTGTGTCTCAGTGTTTTTTCTTCGGTATTTTGTGTTTTTGCACTTTTGCATCCATCTAAATAAATCACTCGTTTTCTGTTAAGGTCTTTTCCTGCTGTTGTCTGCATCACTCTGCGCATCCCTCAGTCTGCACATCACTCCTGACACAGTGCAGCTTTTTTCTGTTTTTTTTACATTAGCATTAATCATTTTAAACCAAATAAATTTTTCACCACAGAGCGTATAAAAGATGGACACGGTGCTTTCTGTATTGTAAGGTAAAGACCCTGCAGTGATACAACATATGACTGTTAGCCACCTTAAGCTAGCCTGTTACCTTGGTAACATCTGTCTTGTCTTTAGTAATTAGCTTTAAACATGATAAAGTTTGATGGTACCTTCAAGACATTTAGTCAAACATTTCTCTATGAAGAAACGTTTCAGACGATCTCATTGGGAACATAATCCGTAGTTATCAGTAGTAAAAGTTGTAGTCGTCACTAAACCCCCAAACCTCAGGGACGGGGTTATCCTCTGAGGAGCATGAATATAAAATCCCATCGTTGGTACTTCAGTCTGGACCAAAGCGACGCGCCAACAAACACCAACTCACACCGACAAACTACAAGAAGCACAAAACACATGAAGTGTAACAGAGTCTGGTTCAGATGTGTTGTAGTGACCTGTGACGCTGTGACGTGGTCCACTTGTTTCTAAAGCAGCAGAAGATCAGAACAAGGAGAATGAAGGGCAGACTCCTCAGGACGAAGATGACAGGCGATGATGAAGGAGCTGAAATTCACACAAAACAAAGTTCAGCTCTTCATTCGTTCTTTATCATCACCGTAGTTTCACTACAACAAAAGCTTTTCTAGCAGATTCACAGGCTCACATGTTTCTAAACCTTCAAACTTACAGACGTCTGTAAGTTTGAAGGTTTTCAGCTGACAGACATTCAGGTCGTTTCATCGCTCTGGTTTGGATGATTCAATGTTTATTAATCGTCCCTTCAGACGACCAAAGGCTGCCACATGTACGGTAACAGCACAGACACGTGACTAAACTTTTATGTGACAGCGTTTAATCTGTAAAAGACGACATTCACATATTTTGGAGGCGCGTTGGTCACCAAACTGAACCTGTTCACTTACTGGAGTCTGTGTGGTTGTTGTTGTTCATCGTCTTCTCTCCGACTGTGATGATGGTCCCATTTCCTTTAGCCTCAGTTAAAGATGGAATCTCCACAGTCACTTTACAGATGTACGATCCTGAATCCTCTGTTCTGATGTTTGAAATGTTCAAAGATGAGCAGGTCTTTGCCTCCTTTTTCAGAGACTCTGGAGATTGATTTATGTTGGTCTCCTTCTTAATGACTGTTTGATTTTTCAGCCAGGTCACTCCACTTCTTTCAAACGTTCCTGCCCAGCAGCAGGTGATGTTTACTGTCTCTCCCTCCATGACAGAAACATCTGGACTCTGGGTCACAACAAACATGCCAGATGAAACAGCTGCAAGAGACACAAACCTGTGAGTCAGCACAAGAGACCAGCATTTAAACGCATCACAGTGAGTGTTTTGTCATAAATAAAAAATAAACATCATAAATAAAGATGATCATATTTTCAGGTTTTCTTTTAAACGTTTTTTAAACGCAGTTGTCCTGCTGCTCAGTGCTCTGAGCACCGACACAATGAGGGAGAGTCACAGACTTCCTACATACATTCATTTATCACTTATCAATAACATCCTGCATTACTTGTCACCATAGAAAGAACATAAGTGTAACACATTTTTATTAGTCCTTTATTTATCTCATTTCCAAGAGAGACCTGGCGTCATGGCAACAAAAGTCAACACACATGTACCACATAAGTATATAACATTTAACACAAATACAACATCCTGTACAAACATGTGACAAATACACAATAAGATGAGAGCGACATGAAAACAATATTAAGCTGTTTCTACTCACTCCAACATGAGATGGTGCAGAACGAGGTGAGAAGCAGGCTTCTTAGCACGAGCTTCATGTTTGCAGACTGTTTCATTACCGTCACTTCATCTCTGAGTCTCACCCACCACACACGCAAACATACGTCCACAGCAGAAACATCCTGTGTGCTGTTATCTTTAAAACAGCTGTGCAGACCCACAGCTTCTGTTCCTCCCTCAGACAGCACTCAGCTGTAGAGAAGTGGTGGTTTCTTCTCACAGCTGATGAAGGCGATTCAAAAACACACTTTATTTTGTTCCTAATACCAAGAACATAAAATCTGATCACAGGAAAGTAGAAGAGCAGAAAAGAATGAGTAAAAATATATTTATGATGAAGACGTCTCATTAAAGTGGTGAGTTGGTCTTTGTCTGTTATCTTGGTCACTGATGGCTTCAGACACCATGAGTGACGTCATTCGCCATTAATGAGGTGAGTCGGACTCTGTCAGACTCAGGACTCCCGAATAAGTGAGCTTCTCCAAAGCCCGCTGTAACCTTGCACGCCTGCTTAAAAGAGAGCTGATATTAAATCTATTCATCTCCTGCATTTCTCTCTGATTTGGCCCAGATCACCATCTCCGTGTCGCCACCATGGGGCTTTCAGCTGCTCTGCTCCTCCACCTTCCTCCTGATGTAAGGAATATCACGTCCTTCTCTCGTTTTTAAGTGTAGACTCAAAACTCGCCTGTTCAAAATAGCTCATCCCACACAAACGCTGCACTCTGCTATTTGAAATCTGTTTTACGATTTTAGGATTGTGTGAACTTCTTGCTTTGATGTTGCTTTTATTATTCTGCTGTGTACAGTGTCATTGAGTCTACTTATTATTTCAAATAAAATGTATAATAATAATAATAATAATGATAATGATATTAATAATAACAATAATAATAATAATAATAATAATAATGATAATAATACATCATTGACACAAATATCGCCCCTGCAGGGATGACACCAGTTTTCTTTAAGTGCGCTGTTCCAAAAATACACAAAGGCCTCTGCTGTGACGCTCACACCTTTGATAAAGTCTCACAAGTGTCAGCTTCCTTTTTATAGACATAAAAATATGGAAATGTACTGATGCATGATCTGAATTATAAATTTCTGACTGTCTGAGGCTAAATTTCCCCGATTCAAATCGAATCGATCCTAGAAATCAGTGAGAGTACCCAGCCCTAGTGACACATCCACGTCTCATAGTTGGCCTTGATAGCTGGGGATCAAACGGCCACGCCTCCATCCTTGAGCACACATTGCACCAGACTGCCCCTGTGGGTGGTGGGCCTACGGGAGGGTGGGCTCATCTCTCCTGATCACATGGGTGGGTGCTACTTACCCAAGCAGGTCATACTGGTCCCCTCCATCATGGTAAGGTGGTTTCAACGTTAAATAATTACCATTTGGACATATGTGATAATAGAATACATAAATTCATATATTACTTAAATAATATATGAATTTATGTTGTGGATGGATGAAACAACATTACATATTCTACAGCTGCTATAGTACTAGTACATTTCACAATGTTTTAACAATACTGACGAGAAGGTCCCAACAATCCAGGACGACCCAGATATAACTGCTGCAAACGACACTTTATTCTCGTCTGCTTGTACTTTTCAGCGTCTCCGTCAGCTGATCCGATCCACTGCTCTCTCCTTCGGCGTGATTAGGTGATGCTCACTGGCGCTGACACCTAGCGTCCCTGAAACCACACCGGATTTTATTTGTGAAGAAGTTCATGAAGTCATGCTTAACTCCACAGAGCTCTGGCTCTTTGTCGGCCTGGCTACAGAGCTGAAGAGAAACCTGGGATAATTATTTTTTTGTGATCAGTGATTTATAATAAGATGTTCTAGTTTTATGGAGAGCTTTTTTATAGAGCATCAAACTCTTCCTATTATCTGCTGCTCTATAAAAGCAACAGAAAACAGATTTCATTGATAAATTAAAGTCAACAGAAAGAACTTTGTATGAAAATGGAACATTGTTTGAATTTACATCAGTTGTCACCACAACCCAGCAGAGTTTGTTTAGTTCTCTTTTGGTACTTCTGCATATTTGATGAAGCTGAAATCTGTGGTTAGTTTTCATAAAGGGACATTTGTGTAAACCTCTCCCACACAGGCCTTTTTCAAACACGTAGCCTAAAGCAGATGACTCATAAGCTGGAGAGGAAATGGCATCTCACAAATTTAAAGGATCATCATTTAGCCTGGAGAAATAGTTTGCTGCTTTATGAGAAAGCCCTCCACAAAGCCAGAACATGAGTTAACTTCAATAATTACTTCCTCCAAACCATCAACGTGTCTTTTAGACCCCATTCCTACAAAACTGCTCAAAGAAGTCCTGCCATTAATTAATTCTTCGATCTTAAATATGATCAACCTATCTCTAATAATCGGCTATGTAGCACAGGCCTTCAAGCTGGCTGTAGTTAAACCTTTACTCAAAAAGCATCTCTAGACCCAGCAGTCTTAGCTAATTATAGGCCAATCTCCAACCTTCCTTTATATCAAACATCCTTGAAAGAGTAGTTGTCAAACAGCTAACAGATCATCTGCAGAGGTTTATTTGAAGAGTTTCAGTCAGGTTTCAGAGCTCATCACAGAAACATCACAACAAACTCATGACAGACATTTAGGAAGGACATCTCCAAGCTTGTTCCATCTGCACCAGCTCCAACTTTATACTTTTGCATTTTTAAAAAATCTTCTGTTTGGTAGCACCCTGACGTTTCTCCTTGTGTTTTATCGTTCTGTGATTTATAAAGGTTAAGATGCTAATCTACTAATAAATGTGCTCAGTGTTGGGAAGGTTACATTTTAAATGTATCCCACTACAGATTCTGTTACGTTACTCAATGAGAGTAACTATTCTGAATACTTTGGATTACTTAATATATTATCATGCTTTTTACAGCTACATGAATGAACTATTGCTGTGTGATTTATTACTGTTAATGAAGGTTACTCTCCACACCAATACCAACTAGATGTTTAAGCCTTAATATAAATGAGTAACAGTAGGTGGACGTTAGGTAAGGCTGCACTTTTTGCAGCGATCTCGTATAGAAACTATTTCTGCATCGGTCACATGTTTTCTTTCTGCTTTTTTGCAAATAATAACTTCACATTATTATTTGCTGCTAGCATGTTGTAATGCAGCCTTCAGTAATAGTAATAAATTACACAGCAGTAGTTCATTGGAGATACTGAAGTGGCAGATAACCCAGTTAGCTACCACAACTAAAACAAGCTAGCTGCAGCAGGCTAACGTTAGTTTACAGCCTAATAGAAAACTGTTTTGATCTCTTCCTTAATAACAGCTGTACCGGGGGAGAAGGTTTTTATAAACCCATTAAGGCTTAAAGCATTATTAGGGGCGTGGTCTCTTTGACTGACAGGATGGCAACACAGACGACTGTAGCTGCTACCTGTCTGCAGGAGGAGACGGAGGTGATCGAGCCCAAGTGTGACAGTGTCGCTCCACCAGAAGGCTGACTGATCAAACATGTCCAGAGCTCCAGTCAGTGAATAATGTTTTTCTGTTCCTGACCACAACCGTGACAGAGCCTAATTACGTCGGAGGTTTCTTCCTGTTAAAGGGAGTTTTTCCTTCCCACTGTCGCCAAACCTCTTCCTCACAGGGGCGTCTGATTGTTGGCGTCTGATTGTTGGGGTTTTGTCTGTATTATCGTTGGGCCTTTACTTTACAATGTAAAGTGCTTCGAGGTGACTGCTGCTGTTATTTGGTGCTTTATGAATAAAACTGAATGAGCTGAGCTGCTGTTGCTGATTCACACTCCTAAAAGCAGCACAAAGGAATTCAGCGAGTGATTCAACAGCTTAAATTTAAATTTAGTATCTGCTGTGACTGTGTGGCCACTACCAGCTCCACCACCATCATCAAGTTTGCTGACGACACCGTCGTGGTGGGCCTGATCTCTGATAACAACGAGACGGCCTACCTGAAGGAGATTAGGAATCTGGAGAACTGGTGCCAGAGGAACAACCTCCTTCTAAACGTCAGTAAGACAAAGGAGCTGATAGTGGACTTCAGCACTAAGCAGGAGAGGAACTACCAGACCCCCGTCATCAACGAGTGCCCAGTGGAGAGAGTGGACAGCTTCAAATACCTCGGAGTTCACATCACGCAGGACCTGTCATGGTCCTGTCACATCAACACCGTGGTGAAAAAGGCCCGTCGGCGTCTCTACCACCTCAGACGCTTGAGAGACTTCCAACTGCCCTCCAAGGTGCTCAGGAACTTTTACTCGTGCACCATAGAGAGCATCCTGACGGGAAACATCTCAACCTGGTTCGGGAACAGCACCATGCAGGACAGACGAGCTCTACAGAGGGTTGTGCGATCAGCTGAGCGCACCATCCGCTCCGAGCTCCCTGACCTGCACTCAATCTACAGCAGGCGGTGCTGGACCAAGGCCAGGAAGATGGTGAAGGACCTCAGCCATCCCAACAACAGACTGTTCTCTCTGTTGAGGTCAGGAAAGCGATTCCGCTCCCTGAAGACCAACACAGAGAGACTGAGGAGGAGCTTCTTCCCGCAGGCGATACGGTCTCTCAATCACACCACCACACAGTACTGACCCACACATACAGTTCTTACACACACACTGGACTTTCTGGACTTTGGTTTTGCACAACACTGGTCACTATATTCTTCATTTCCGGTTAATACTTGTACAGCTGCTGTTATTGTGTATATATTTATTTATATTTAGATTTCTTCATACATTCTTATATAGTTCTATATTGTGTATTTTGTTGTACAGTTATTTTATTTTCAACTTTAATTTATATATTTTATCTTATTCTTCCCAGTTAAATTTACCCTTCATTCTAATTTGTGTTGTACAGTTATTTCATTTTTAAACCTTAATTTATATTTTATTCCTTCCTAGTTAAATTTACCCTTTTTAATTTTTCATATTTATTTCCTATCTTATTCATAGCCTTTTCCTTTTTTGTTTTCTTTAGGTCACGAGCAGTTGTCCAAGCATTTCACTACATATCGTACTGTGTATGACTGTGTACGTGACAAATAAAATTTGAATTTGAATTTGAATTTGCTGAGTGGTTACACTGACCATGAATAACATCACTGTAAACATCACCACAGTGCGGCAAACCGACCACTTTAGCATTAAACTACATGTATTTTCATGGAGCCCTTTAATAACTCAGAGATAGTGTACATGAAAATGTTTAGCAGCATGTTTCACAATGTGAAACAACAACAGGATGCAGCACGTGTAGATCCAGTGTGTTCACAAAACTCTAAAAGACAGACATGTCAGCTTTAAATTTAATGAAGCTTCTTGCAGTCCAAACATAACCTCTGTTCTTCCTCTCATGTCCTCTTTCTCACGTCGCTCTTCATCTCCGAGTGTTAAAAGAATCAGTGAAAACTTTAAACATGAACAGAACCTGCTCTGCACCAGCTGATGGGCAAAGCATGAGTTACCATGGCGATCTAACAAATCACAACATGCAAAACACAAACAGGTCATCAGCAACATGTGGCTGCTGTACTCCATGCTGTTTTACTGTTTAGAGTTAGATGCCATGCTAAAACCTCACATCCTGTGTCTGCAGAGCAAATAGATACACAGTTTTACCTGCAGAGCAGAGCTGCAAAGGTCGCGCTAACATGACACACAGCAACGAGCACATGTTTCACAGGGAGGGCGGCAACAGAGGGAAGGATCAGCACAGTCAGCTGGGGTCGTCACAGAAACACTTCACACAGAAGAAACCTGCTGATTGGACGTGATACAGCAGCTCGTACACTCACAGTGTGAGGGATGCATTGAACTCTGGTCCAGGGATATTTCAACAACACGACTGGAATACTCGGGGATCAACCCACCGACTCTTCAACAACCCACCTCCTGAGCCACAGCCGCCCAAAACACCTAAAGATCACCATTATCTAACAATGCCAACGTGAAGTTGATCCAAACTGACGGTGATAATTATCTGTAGTTTCAGTTATATTGTATTCATAAATTATATTTTGTAAACAAGTTCCTGCTAATTCAGTTCACTTTTATTTATATAGTGCAAAAGCACAACAGTCTCCCCAGGGCACTTTATACTGTGAGGTAAAGACCCGACAGTAATACAGAGGAAACCACAACAATCAGATGACCCTGTGTGAGCAAGCGCTTTGGTGACAGTGGGAAGGAAGAACTCTGTTTTAACAGGAAGAAACCTCCAACGTAATAAGGCTCAGGGAGGGGCGGGGCCACGACCGCTTGTGGGTAGGATTATGTGGATTTGTTTAATGAAAGAAAACCTAAAACCACCCTTCAGTTTTCCTTCACCCCGCCATGAAGAGGTGATCTGCAGTTAATAGATGATTTCTTACTTTTCTTTCTTTTTTAATACTGTTATGTCCTCGAGGGCCTGAGGCAGGTAACAATAGTAAGACTGCAAAATAAAAGGCCAAACTGAGTCGTTTGTGACATTAATATTTATTAAAAAGGACGAACTCGCAGAGAAAGCTACACAAACATACGAGCTAAACAAAAGGACACAAACTAAAATATCGAGAAAAAACAAAGAGATGGTTCAACAAACCACAGGAAGAAACTTCTGCTGCCGGCTAACTGCTCAGTAGTAGAAACAGAAACACCACAAACCTCACAGTCAACCCACACGAACAGCTCAACACTGACCAGGCAGCGCTTCATCAGCTCTTACACTTTGTTGTACTTGCTGGGTGGAAGGTTTGTGTGTGGGGGGGCGGGTCAGAGTGAGGATGAGCTTAGAGCTGGAAATCAGACACTTTCTGTTCAGATGATTTAATGAGCAATCATTCAAACAAGCTCATATTTATTATTGAATTACACTCTGGGTGTGTTTACGTGAGTGAATAAGCTGTTGTTGGGAACTATTTCAGCTTCAGTTTGACATTTTGTGGGACAGCTGTTCGTTATGTTTATGGAATAATCAAATATAAATTTAACACAAAACCAAAAACACTGAAAAGTTTGCAAAGTTTCTACAGTGTTTCCACTTTTCTTCTCTCACTTCTTCCTTCTTCTTCTTCTTGGTCTCCTCTCTGGGCAGACTTTCACTTCCAGCAGCTGAAACATGAACCACACCATGAGCTACAAACACGTAGACACAGAACAATAAACACCTGCATGTGTGTACACCGTCTCAGACGGCCTTGTTGTGCGTCCTGCGTAGTTTCCTCATTAATAAGTTCCTAATATCTGCCCATTGCTTTGTATTACTGATCCCTGTGAGTCCAGCAGTGTCGCTGTTGAGTTCAGTGCTGCTTCCGAGTCCTGCATGTTGGATCATAATGATGCCAGCCACACAGCAACATTTGACTGTTAGCCACCTTAAGCTAGCCTGTTACCTTGGTAACATCTGTCTTGTCTTTAGTAATTAGCTTTAAACATGATAAAGTTTGATGGTACCTTCAAGACATTTAGTCAAACATTTCTCTATGAAGAAACGTTTCAGACAATCTCATTGGGAACATAATCCGTAGTTATCAGTAGTAAAAGTTGTAGTCGTCACTAAACCCCCAAACCTCAGGGACGGGGTTATCCTCTGAGGAGCATGAATATAAAATCCCATCGTTGGTACTTCAGTCTGGACCAAAGCGACGCGCCAACAAACACCAACTCACACCGACAAACTACAAGAAGCACAAAACACATGAAGTGTAACAGAGTCTGGTTCAGATGTGTTGTAGTGACCTGTGACGCTGTGACGTGGTCCACTTGTTTCTAAAGCAGCAGAAGATCAGAACAAGGAGAATGAAGGGCAGACTCCTCAGGACGAAGATGACAGGCGATGATGAAGGAGCTGAAATTCACACAAAACAAAGTTCAGCTCTTCATTCGTTGCCCTGCAGCAACCAGAATTATTGTCTGAAGGCCAAGAAAACGCCTAAAAGATTCCAGTTCCTAAGTGGATCATTTGCTATACTGGACTTCTTGACTGTCATTCTTTATTCGATCTTTATTGTTATTATTGTGATTTATTTTTATTTAGGTTTTTTCTAGTTGAGTTATTACAATGAGAATGGACAGCACCGGGCACAGGAACGAAAGAGAGGTTGGGCGTTACCAGCAGTTTGTTTGATCACCTGCACAGAAAGACAGCAAGCAAAAAAGAAAACAGCACAGCGACGACCAACACAGACCAACTGACGTAACAGTAAATAATAAATACTGAATGTTACTGAGCAGCACGCAGGACTGATAGAGCACAGGTGTCAATCTCTGGCCCGCAGGCCAAATTTGGCCCGCAGCCTAATTACATTTGGCCCGCGAAGCCATACCAAATTACTATCAGAGCTGGCCTACTGGTATTATACAGCTAATGTATATATTGTTTAGTATTAAGCTTTGCTTGTTCCATATTCAGTTTTTCAGCAAAACCTGTTTGAGTCCATAAGAAAAGATTCATTCTTATATCTGGAGGAAGATTTTTTTTCATATAAATGTTAGCCCGCGACTTTGTTCCAGTTTTGAATTTTGGCCCACTGTGTATTTGAGTTTGACACCCCTGGTTTAGAGGCTCAGCCAACCAAGACAGAGTGTCTGTGACCTGTGTGTGTGAGCGCGCTTATGTTCGTAAGATTCCTCCATGTAGGTGTCTAATAGTCCCCGCCCCCCAGGTCATGAAGCAGGCACGGAGGAGACCTGGCCCCCAGAGAACGACAGCCCAAGAAGAACCACCTAGAAAGGAGCTGAGGAGAGCTCTGGATGGGAGTCACCGAGCAACCATGATGCAGAAGCTGCATCGATGAGCCTGCGGTCTCTGCTGGCAGCCAGTTATGCTAGAGTGACCTGAGCCCTCGGGCCCAGAGACCTGAGGTCCGAGGTCCCTCCACGCCCCAGAAGGTGCCCTACCGAGCCATGTAGCCAGCAAACCTCTGCCAGATAACAGCTGGAGTCAGCACGGCCCGTTCACAACCCTCGATGTCGACATGTATTTAAAATTGAGATGTGGGCACCGGCGCCAGAGATGACAGATGTCTGCCCACCCCCAAGGCACAGTCGCAACTGAAGTTAATGTGATGTCACAAGTGTGCACCACTGCCCTCTGTGGAGTGTGGGAGACGCTCCACAGAAGGCAGTGTCCATGCTCACACTGAGACGGACCTCATGTCTTTACCTCCCTAACTCAGAGTAATGTTATGGCTCGACTCATGTATGATAAGACAGCAGCCGAGCTTTGTAACGTTGGTGAAGAGTGTGTTCATTAAAGGATGAGCACTGTGGAGTTTCCAGTACCAGTGTGGTCGTGAGTGCGTCGCCTCCTCTCAACCACTGAGTCTAACCCACGTTACAGTGTGTCAGCTCTTCCTTCGTTCTTTATCATCACCGTAGTTTCACTACAACAAATGTGTGACAGCGTTTAACCTGTAAAAGACGACATTCACATATTTTGGAGGCGCGCTGGTCACCTGTTCACTTACTGGAGTCTGTGTGGTTGTTGTTGTTCATCGTCTTCTCTCCGACTGTGATGATGGTCCCATTTCCTGTAGCCTCAGTTAAAGATGGAATCTCCACAGTCACTTTACAGATGTACGTTCCTGAATCCTCTGTTCTGATGTTTGAAATGTTCAAAGGTGAGCAGGTCTTTGCCTCCTTTTTCAGAGACCCATGAGATTGATTTAATTTGGCCTCTCTCTTAATGACTGTTTGATTTTTCAGCCAGTTCACTCTGAATCTTTCAAACGTTCCTGCCCAGCAGCAGGTGATGTTTACTGTCTCTCCCTCCATGACAGAAACATCTGGACTCTGGGTCACAACAAACATGCCAGATGAAACAGCTGCAAGAGACACAAACCTGTGAGTTATTATCATAAATAAAGGCGCCATGGTCAGGTTCTCTTTTACACAGATCATTTCACCACATGAAAAACATCACACCCAGACTTACAGACATTAAGTCATCACTCACGACCAAAGAAATCGATGAGAAAGAAATTTCAGAAACAACTTAGCTTTGGAGTTTTCAGTGTAATGAGATAAATACGATATTAAATCAATAAGCTGTGTTTCTACTCACGCCAACATGAGGTGCAGACAGAGGTGAAAAGCAGGCTTCTCAGTAAGAGCTTAATGTTCTCACACCTTTTCATCACCGTTGCTTCATCTCTCACAGCTCCTCTGTGGAGACCCACAGCTTCTGTTCCTCCCTCAGACAGCACTCAGCTGTAGAGAAGTTGTGGTTTAGACCACACACCTCTGTCTTCTCACGGCTGATGAAGGCGATTCAAAAACACACTTTTATATATATATAAGTATAACATCAGAAAAGAATGACTGCAAATATATTTATGCTAAAAAAGCCTGATAAAAGCTGACTTTGAGTTGGCCTCTGTATCATACAGATGTGGTTTCCACTCTGACACAGCGAGCTCCACAGCGGCACCTGCTGGCCACTTTTAGCGACACAGACAATGCAGCGTTCTGAACAAGACTACTTGTTATACCAGATTATCAATCATTGTGATCAACACGTGTTGGATCCCAAAGAAAGAAAGCGCTGAGATGGGGAACAGCGATGTCCAGATGAAGCCTTGAAGCTTTCAACTGCTTCCAAATAAAAAAGGTGTTTGTTCTGGAGATGTGCACACATCGCCCCCTGCTGGCCAAAACATTTACTGTCATTTGAACCATTTGTGATGGACTCCTGGTTCTACTGTACCAGTGTGAGCACAGGAATGGTCGCTGCCTTAAAACCACCTTAAAACCAGTATAGGAAGAAGGAAAGCCAGTGGAGGCTTTGGGGAATGTCCTCGAGTGGTTCAGATTTTATTTGTGAAGAAGTTCATGAAGTCATGCTTAACTCCACAGAGCTCTGGCTCTTTGTCGGCCTGGCTACAGAGCTGAAGAGAAACCTGGGATTAGTTTTATCTAGTTTTATGGAGAGCTTTTTTATAGAGCATCAAACTCTTCCTATTACCTGCTGCTCTATAAAAGCAACAGAAAACAGATTTTATTGATAAATTAAAGTCAACAGAAAGAACTTTGTGTGAAAATGGAACATTGTTTGAATTTACATCAGTTGTCACCACAACCCAGCAGAGTTTGTTTAGTTCTCTTTTGGTACTTCTGCATATTTGATGAAGCTGAACTCTGTGGTTAGTTTTCATAAAGGGACATTTGTGTAAACCTCTCCCACACAGGCCTTTTTCAAACACATGTTTTAAAACAGATAACTTGTAAGGTGGACAGAAATGGCATCTCACTAATTTAGATTTTGTTCATTCAGCCTAGAAAAGAAAAGAAAAGTTGCGAATCCAAATCCAAATTACCTCCTCAGTTCTGCAGAGGCCTGGTAATGAACTAATCATTTGATTCATGTGTGTTGACCCAGGGTGAGATCTAAAACCTGCCCTAGAGGCCTTGGGGTTACCACCCCTGCCTTAGGCAGTATCATTAGAAGACATAGCATACATTTTCACTGCTATGCAGATGACACCCAGCTCTATCTGTCCATGAAGATAGCGCATATCAATTACTTAAGGTGTGTGAAAGTCTTAAAGATATAAAGACCTGGATGACCTGTAATTTCCTAGTTCTGAATTCAGACAGAACTGAGGTCATTGCACGTGACCCTAAATGTCTTAGAAACTTGGTTTCTAATCAGATATTTCTTGGTTCATGGATGAATTGATTCTATGCTTGAGTATTTTGAGGTTGTTGTTTTATCATTTTACCATATTAGAGAAGCTACTGTGTGAACATTGGATTGTCACACTAAAACCTCATGGTTGCAAAACTAGCAGTGGAAACAGAAACAGCAGCTACACGGTTCTTTCAATTGTAATTTGATTAAATTCACTTCAGTTCATTAAACTTGATTTGAATTTAACTGAACTGAATCGACAATGTTGTGTAGAGATCAGGGGCAGAACTCCTGGACCAGACAGGGTGTGTTCCAACTACAGGGAACTCACACTCCTCCTTCCTAGTGGGTGATGGGATCCCCCATGCTGCCCTTTGTCACCGATTCTGTTTGTAATTTTTATGGACAGAATTTGTAGGCGTAGCCAAGTGGCGGAGGGCTTTCACCTGGGTGGTCTCAGGATCTCATCTCTGCTTTCTGCGGATGATGTGGTCCTGTTGGCTTCATCAGGTGAAGGCCTCCAGCGCGCCTTGGAACGGTTCGCAGCAGAGTATGAAGCAGTGGGAATAAAGATCAGCACCTCCAAATCTGAGGCCATGGTTTTCAGCCGGAAAAGGGTGGAGTGCCCACTCCGGGTCAGGGATGAGTTCCTGCCCCAAGTGACAGAGTTCAAGTATCTCGGGGTCTTGTTCACGAATGATGGGAGAAGGGAGCAGGAGATCGACAGACGGATTGGTGCAGCGGCTGCAGTGATTACCGGTCTGTTGTAGTGAAGAGAGAGCTGAGTATAAAAGCGAAGCTCTCAATTTACCGGTCGACCTACCCTCACCTATGGCCACGAGCTGTGGGTAGTGACCGAAAGAACGAGATCTCGGATACAAGCGGCAGAAATGAGCTTCCTCCGAAGGGTGGCTGGCCTCTCCCTTAGAGATAGGGTGAGAAGTTCGGCCATCCGGGAGGGGCTCAGAGTAGAGCCGCTGCTGCTCCACAATCGAACATTAAACCCAGACTGGAACATTTCCAGAATTGCATGTTCATCCAGGAAGGACTTTAGTTGGGTAGTTTAGATAAAGAAGGCATCATAGAGAAGTTTGACAAAACAGAACAGTTTACATGTTTTCATCAAGAAATGGACAACCCACCCATCCATCCATCGCACGGCAGCGCCTTGCAGGAACGCACAGTTTAGTAACAAAGTCAGTTAAAACAGGTCAGAAAACACTGCATCACCAATTTCCAAGTTGATGACGGATACAACAAGATCCAAAGTGTGCACATGTTCCTCAGAAGAACTATCTACTGATTGAAATAGATTAAAAGAGTCCACTAAATCTAAAGAGTCCTTCACCAGAGGCTTCTTAGGACAACAAATGTGGATATTAAAGTTCCCGACAATTAAAACTTTGTCACATCTTAGCACAATTTCCCCCTAGAGATCACTCAAGAAGTCACTTGAACACAGTCGCTAATCCCATGGGGATTTTAAAAACAAAGAGTCACATGGTCACAGTTCTCAGAAGGTTCTGGACTCACCAGGAGACATCCAGGATTCAGTAATGATTGATATGATTGATCTGGCATTCACCAGACCCATCCAGAGGGCAAATACATCCAAAACAGCAGAGGTGAGGGGAATGCACACCCGATGCCACAAGTTCTGGAGATGTGCTCCTCACCAGCGCAGGTGTAGTGGGTAGGAGCGTGGAGGTAGAATCGCTGGATACCAGTCAAAGACAGGTATCCAGCCAGGAGTTCACCGGATCCAACTAGCAAGGATTTCTTTTGGGCCAGGATAGCTATGACTTCACAGTCAGAGCTGCTGTCTGTCACACTTCATCCAGGGAGGTGATCCTGGAGGTTGGTAGATGAAAACCAGTATCCCTGTCATAGTCTGTGTGCAGGCAGGCAGGAAAAGGACCCAAGTGCAGGACTCTTGGAGGCAAAAGTGAACCTAAAAAACCCTCAGCTTTATTGCTGGCCAAAATACAAAACTGAAATAACAAAGGAACGGAGCACACCGGCAGAAATGGTGGTACGACATGACAACGACCACTGAAGGACACACAGTATAAATACAGACAGGAACACAGGGGAACGAGGAGCAGGTCAGGAAACACAAGGCACAGACCTTCAAAGTAAAACAGGAAATCCATAGACAAAACTCAGAGGCACTGAACTAAACTTATTTTACACACTAGAGATAACAAATTAAAATAATAATACAGAAAACATTGAGTCACCGACCCAGGGCTGTGACAATCCAAGAATGGGATGGAACAATCTGGCCCCTCATGGTGGAACTGTACTAGTTTGACAGCAGACAGATGAAGCTCCAGAACTGTTTGCCAATCGTACACCAGCAGAGACTTCACATCTTGCAGGCCACACAGAAACAACAACAAAATGCAAAGTGGAGAGGGGACGCCATGGTAGAAAGCACGTGTTACACGTGGTGTCATCTTTACTGCAGTTGTTCAGGTCAGAGAATTTATGTGATCAAATTCTGTGATGATACAGCCCGAAGAGCTTAGAACACGGGTGTCAAACTCCAGGCCTCGAGGGCCGGTGTCCTGCAGGGTTTAGATCTCACCCCAGGCCAACACACCTGAATCACATGATCAGTTCATTACCAGGCTTCTGGAGAACTTCAAGATATGCTGAGGAGGTCATTTAGCCATGTGAATCAGCTGCGTTGGAGCAGGACACATCTAAAGCCTGCAGGACGCCGGCCCTCGAGGCCTGGAGTTGGACACTGTGGCTTAGAAAGAGAGCAAAACATGTTCCAGAATGTAAAAACTGTGTTTAGCCGACTTTCTGCACTCACAGGACACTTTAGCTGATGAAACTATTAACACATGGTGTGTTACTACGATGTCTTCATGCAGGGATGTAACTGTGAGGTTAGGGGTGAGGAACCAGATGTGTGGAAATACACTTTACTTGACGCACTTTTTTTCACCCCTCAGACTGGTGAAGTGTTGTGAGGAGGAAGCAAATAACTGATTGTGATGTAGAGGTGAGACAGAAACGCCAACATGAGCTATACTAAGCTATCGACGTGCTCCAGGATTCCTATTTATGATGAAAATCCAGAAAACATGGGTAAGTGAAGTTATCCTACTCAGGGTGGAGGATCACTGGGTGGAGTTTAGTTTGATATTTGGGATAGTAATTAATTCCTGAAACAAACCAGCAGCAGCTCATCTGGACAGATGTTTGGTTCAGAGATGTTAGATTGTTCCTTTATGTTCGGTTTGAAGCCTGATTAGTACCGAGCAGCATTTAGAGACGTTTTCACTGGAGACGAATGCAGTGACTGAGTGAGCTGCTGTAGACGAGGGAAGTTTATTTAGAATCAGAATCGCTTTATTAATCCTGAAGGAAATTATGGGTTACAGCAGGCAGCACGCTAATGGTGCATGCACACTTACAAAGGAACCCTCTGAACAAACTTTACACAAACATCAGACTGGGAGACGTCAGAGAGGTAGGCTGACAGGAAAAAACAACGAAAATACATAACATGAGGTGAGAGGAGGAGAAAAACACTCCACTCAGACTGAGCTCCTAGTGGGAGAACAGAAAAAACACCCCAGCTCAAAAAGCACATGACTGTCGATGCACCCCAGAGACACAAGACAGCAACAGGGGCGGGTAAAGGTGAGAGCCGGTGTAGACGGCGCGTCCGGTCCTGCAGCATGTCTGCGCTGGTCCAGTCGACCGCCATCTGCCCGGGAGGAGACAAGCATCGAAGGCGTTTGGAACGGGAGGATGAGTGTGTATCAGTGTGTGTGTCCTGAGTTTAGCTGAGACCGTGTCCTTCGCCCTGCCAGGCTAAGTAAACAGTCCTCCAGCCGACCCAGGTGGCCTTGCGTCGGGGAGGAACAGACTAAACACCGTCGTTATCAGGGTGAATTTGTTTTGTTCAGCCTTGAGGCCGATATGGCTGCATGGACAGCACGGTGACTGAATGCCTCATCAGCCTGTTTAGTTTCAGATCTGTGTGTTACCATTAATGATCTCATATATATTTGGACAGAAGCCATTTAATGATTCATGAACAATTCCTTTAAATTCAACATGTATTCTGATGATAACATTACATTTAACACAAGTTCACATCGATCCATATGAGGACTCGACCGGCTCTCTTCAAACTCTGTCAGCATGCTTAACTAACCATAACTCTGATAGTGTTTGGGACCAATACAAACAGCACTGCAGAATTATTTCTACAAGAAACGAAATCAGCTTCTCAGTATCTTGCTGAGGTACAAAATCTGTCAGTTAATTTATATTTCTGTGATGTCAAAACGATGCTTCAGTGCCCTAAATTCAAAATGTCAAACTATATATAGCAACAAAATTTGTGACTGATAAGAGTGATAAAAAGAGTTCATCCTTTAAACAGAGCTGCACCAACCTTTACAAGCAGATGTAGACAAGAAGTTAAGAAGGTAGAATTTTGTGGAATCGACTCTGGAGTTTCTATTCTCAGTTACAAATAAACCAGCCAGTTAAGAGAAGTAAACTGAACCGTGTATTGTGTGTTCAGCCCTGTGATTTGTAGCAGCTCTCATTTCTAGAAATCTGTTGAAATGTATTAAGCTGCCCAAAACCATGAATCTCCAGAGTTGGGACCAGGAAGCAGAGTTGCAGTCGCCTCTCTGCAGCTTCTCTCCTCCTGTTACCCCCAAACCCCGTCCCCTCAGGGCAGGGGTGTCCAACTCGAGTCCTGCAGAGGTACCGTCCTGCAGCTTTTAGACACATTCTTGTTCTGACACACCTGAATCAAATGAATAGCTTGTTGCCAGGTCTTTGCCAAACAAGAGGTAATCCAACCATTTGATTCAGCTGTGTTATAGAGATGCATTAAAAAGCAGCAGGACCGCAGCTCTGCAGGACTGTGTCAGCTCGCACACCTAAAAAAAACGAAACCAAAAAACTGCAAAAACATTAAAAAATACCAAAAAAATCACAAAGAAAGAAAAATATAACGTCCTGCACCAAGTGATAAAACAGTGAAATATGGATTATTGCATCAGGCCTCTCTCTTCTAAATGGTGTTGGCTCTTTCTGTGGTAGTGGGTCACTTCCTGTTACAGCACACAGTGGTGTTTTTGTAGCCATTTCAATGAAAAACGTACTGATAACTTCTTATTTCATAGTGTAATCATCACATACTTTTTTCCAAAGCACAGTCTCTGTTGATTCGCTCTGTTTTAGGGATTCACTATGTTAGTTTATCTTGTAGCCGACTTGCTAGCAGCTTGGCCTCTTCATCAGTCCCTCCTGCACTTTTGACACCCCTGAGTCAACTATCAGACTCTTCCAATCACAGGATGAGGAGGAGGAATGGCAACAATCCTAAGACCGGTGTTTACCAATCTATATTTCACTTCAGAGAAATCACACCACCAAAAAAACTCTGGATCATCTGGATCAGAGTTTTCTCAGACTGACTTTTTCTTTTCAAATATTTATCTATTGCCATTACGTGCTGCGCTCTCTCACAGCATGACTATTATTTCATTTCTCTTTCATCTTCTTCTGTTTTACTGGCAGTTTGCAACCCATTTAATTAGAGCAGGTGGTTGTACTGCCCTCTAGTGGAGGGATTAAGTTCAGATGAGGATTTATTGGCATGGCTCAATGGCCCGAGAATAGGGATTGGGCTCAAGCGCAGAACCAAAACCGGAGGCTGAATGACTTTTAACAGTTTTTTTTACGTGTTTAGTTTTTAGAAAAATTACTTAAAAGCAACATTTTTAATGTCAAACAATATCCACGTCTGACCAAATGCAGCATATCTGCTTTAAAGGGTTTAACAGCTTTTCGATTAAACATTTTGGGTTCAAAAGATGAGAAGTGACCCACATCAGGGTTGAGACTGATAGATCGATGAATTTGAAGTAATAACTGTATTTGAAGTGAGTGATCATAATTCTCACTGACGTTCTTCCAACAGGTGAGCTGAGGATCGTCCTGTATGGACAGAGTGGACAGGGTAAAAGTACTCTAGGAGGCATCATCCTGGGCAACAGAGAAATATTCACTTCTGATAAGGACTCAAAGAAGTGCCGTAAGGAAAGAAAGACCATCACGGGTCGAGACGTGGTTGTTGTTGACACTCCAGGTCTGTTTAAAGTAGCTGATGATGGAGAGGAAGTGGTGGAAGAGATCAAGCGGTCCATCAAACATGCTGAACCTGGTCCTCATGTGTTCCTGTTCGTGGAGAGGTTTAAAGAGATCTCACAAGAGAAATTAGACGCACTGAAGACTTTTCAGGACACGTTTGGTAAACAGGCAGTGGACTACACTATAGTGGTGTTCACCACTAAAAGGAAGGAAATCGACGCCGCTTTCATGCAGGAAACACTGAAATCCCTCAGAAGATTAACCGATCAGTTCCAGCAAAGATGCTTTGTTTTTAACATTAGAGACGAACAACAAGGGTCTCAACTCGACGAGCTGCTGGGGATTATAAACAAGATGACGGGAGAAAAATGTCAACCTTTCTACACGTCTAAGATGCTCCAGGAGGCTGAGGAAGCTCTGAAAACACGAAAGGAAACAAAACCAAAGCCAGAAGAAGAGTGGCGCTCTTTTTATGACCGGTGTGGTTTGATTGGAATGGCTGTCGGCTGTGCAGCAGGGTATTTTATTTGTGGTGGCGAGCTGACGCCTACAACAGGAGCTGGGGTTGGAGCTGTAGTTGGTATGATGCTGTTCGTGGGAATAGCGTTTTTAGGCGTACTTGCTAAAATTAAACTTCAGGCATGATGCAGATAGATTTCAGACAGCGTCAGTGATTTTGTTGCTTACGCTGATCAGACCAAATCTAGTCTAGAAACCATAAAGATGTATGTTTAGGTATTTTACTTTATTTTTGAGTAAAGTTCTTTATTCTAAAAGTTATTTGTTCAGTCGGCTGCTGACTGGTTGAGCTTTTCAAAACGAGTCAAACGCAGTTAAATGTTCTATTCCAGGAACAGTTCATAAGACAGAACCAGCGATTTGCAGCATAAACAACTAAATATTTTCTAGTTACTGCTGTTGCTTCAGTGTACGTGCAGGGAGAGGGTTCAGGGTTCAGCCTGGGTTTGCTTGAGACACACGTCAATAAATAAGCAACAAGATGCTTCAAATAATATTTCTCAAATTTTGGCTTTCACAGTCTTTCCTTTTGGGAGTCTGAAGCAGTTAAAATAGGATAAAAAGAGGTGGACGTGAATCAAAGCCCTTTTACAGGACTGTTTCCTGATCCCAACTCTGGCAGAACTTTGACGGCATACTGAGGGAGGCTGGGAGTCCGAGCGGATGGTTGGTGCCTATTGTAGTGTTAATCCCCAAACCAGATGGTGTGCACCGAAGGTGAAGGGAGCCATCAAGCTGAAGGATCCTGTTGGGCTTGGGGACTTGGAGGCAGCTGCACATACTGGCAGAACAAGCAGAACAAGGCTCGGTCAGTGGCTGAACCAAAAACTGGATGCTGGAAGATTTCAGTTGGGCCACAGAACAAGACTTTCGACTTTCTTTGCGTGTCTTGAAGCATTTATAGCAAACCGTCAGCCAACTAAAAAGGGGAAAGCAGTGCTCTGCTCGCACAGTGTATAGCAGGATAGGATGGTGTTAACCTCAACTGAGGGTAAAGTCGGGCAGGTGAAGGAATGCTTTGAGGACCTCCGTAGTATCCCCAGTCTGGGGATAAGGGGGATAACTCGCCCCTCGCTGGTCACTGAGATAGTCAAACATCTCCACTGAGGTGACCAAGGCTCAGCTCCTAATGGCTCTGGATGTTATAGGACTCTTGGTTGATACGCCTTCGCCCATGGAGATCTGAGGGGGTGTCTCTGGGCTGGCAGGCTGGGGTGCTGCAACCACAGGGAGATCGCACACCTCAACCTCCCTGGGATCTAAGACTGGGAACTGGAAAACAGAGCTTGTTCGTTAATCAAAGCTACATACAGAATACAGGAAGACTGGACGCCCCCTGGGTGAGGTGAGCAGACCCAGAACACGCTGAAGAGTTTTCATCTCTGGATGAGATCGATTAGGTGGCTGGAGAAAGGTGCTTCAACTTTCACATGCTGTAAAAAAGTTTGGTGTTGTAAACATATATATAAACATAATCCATTACCTGTATTCTAATGCATGTAAGACAGCATTTCTACTCACATACACATGTAATCCAGTATTTGTACTCTTGTATCAGTATATGTTACAGCATGTTCTGTAGTCCAGAGCATGAGCACATATAACACAGTCACATCTGTCCTGATGTGAACCCACAGGCTCGTGCTGAGGAGTTTGGTAAACAGTCTAAATGATGTCTGACTGTTATTGTTATTGTGTGTTGTATTAAGTACCAGCTCTGCTTTGGATTTTGTGCCTGAACTTGTTGTGCAGGAAGTCCTGACCTTGTGCCTTTGAGCAGCAAACATGTGAACATGCAGACAGACAGTGGGACGTGTCTGCAGACGTCTCCCTGTGTTAGCAGAGGAACATGTCCGTCTCATAGATGGACCGAGATCAGAGGTCAAAGGTCATTCTCCTGTACATGTCGGACTTGTTTCACTTGTTGCCTTTGTATAACCTCGTGCATGTAATAAAACAGAAGTAGGTTCTTGATAACCTGCTGAAAGACAGACGTCTTCTTCTCTTTGTGTCCTGATAGTCTCTGAGCTCCAGGAGCTCTCCACAGGAGAACGCTCTCAGATGTCCTCCTCTGGGAGATTGGACGGGCTGACCTGTATCGTTCACAGCTCAGAGTGCTGCTATGGAAGCACCTCAACCTGGTTCTAGGATCTGGTTTGGAGGTGTGGGTGGGGGGGATAGGGGCTCTCTACAGTCTAGAACTTTCCATGTTTCTCTTGAATGTGCTGCTGCTACCACTCAGTCAAAGAACCCCACTGATAATTGATAATTATGGACCTTTTTTCTTTCATCCCTCATCAACATATTTGAAAAAATGTTTATAAACAACTGAATGAATATTTTTTAACTTGTAGACTTTACGATAAGAACCAATCACAGCACAGAGAGAGCTCTGAGGATCAGCAGTGACTCACCGACAGTTTCAGTTTCAGTTCTTGTTGATCTCACTGCTGCGTTCGAAACTGTTGACGTGATGATCAAAATGATTGTTTATTTTAGTATTTTCATGCATTATAAGCCATAAAATCCTCTCTGCACTGTTACAAACCCTTCGTACACTCTTAAACACACTTTAGAGACAAATCTTAGATATTCAGTGAAGAGTCATCACCTGAGTAATATGGCATCTGTGAAGCCTCTTAAATGTGTGAATAAATGAGAATACCTTGGTGCATAGACTGGATCAGTGCTGTGCTGTTCAGCTATAACATGGTATTTATATTGTTATTAATGTTTTAGACTAGAAGATGCTTATTGCACCACAAAAATGATTAAATTCTAACAACATTCAAATAGCCATAGGCAGCATAATAATACATTTCACACAATATAAATTTACTGATAAATCTGTGGTGACCTCCAAAGGCGAACCGCGATGTTGCGTGGGAGTACTGCACGTCATGCTGCTGAGCTGCATCGATGAGATGAACTACTTGGCGTCTGTTTTCAGAGCTGAGCAGAGACAACATGGGAACATTTTTGTTGTTCCAAAATGTCAGAAACAGATTTGTTCATAGTTGTCATCCTTTTCTCTGAAACTCAGGGAGCGAGTCGGAACTTCGGTATCATTTTGACAGTGATCTCAGTTTTGATTTTTACATCAATAAGGCCACCAGACTGGCTTTACATTACTTAAACTATAAAAGGATATATATATATATATATACGGTTAGAAAACTCCACCCATCCATTTTCCCCCGCTCCCCAGCCAGCTCCTCAGGCTTATCCAGGGCAACACTACAGCGTTCGCAGGCTGGCTGGGAGATGTAATCTGTCCAGAGTGTCCTGGGTCTGCATACTGAGCACTCAAAATAATAGAAAAGGTGTTTGTGCAGACTTAGAGGAAGGCGTGCAGGAACGAGTGTAACAGCAGCTCTCACAGAGAGCTTCAGGCGAGGGACACCAGACAACAGATTCAGATGTTGCTGATTTGTAGCAACATCTGAATCTTACGTTAAAAAACTGCTTTATCATCAGAGAATTTAATCACATAGTTGTTCATATGATGATTTCTGCAATTGTTTGCATATATTTGAAAGAAACGAAGGCTTCTTTGTAACCTGTGTGTGTGAAAGACTTTCACCTGCTGTTGTCTTTTATTTGCACACGTTGCTGTTACTGGTGAAGCTGGTCTGGACTGGTGCTGAGTGAAATGCATATAATGGTTCCTGGGTCAGTTTGTCATCTTTTGTCTTTGAGTTCAGGTCGTCCGTCTGTTTGGCGCTGTTAGTGCTGCTGCGTCACTGTAAATGCACACGTCATTGCATGTGTTTGCTTCTGCAGGCCATGTGATGTCAGAGTGCTCCGTAGCTACGAAGCACGATTTCGCCATAATCTCCTCCTCGGCTCTCCTCCCAGGTTTCAAACAGGCTAAACTTTATTAACACAGCCGCTCTTCTCCAGTCTTTATGACCAAACTGTGTGACGACATCATGTTTTTCTAATGTTTTGTTTATTCTTTCTGTGAACAATCAGCTGCTCTGCTGACGGCACAGTCATCAGCGTCATTGGTCTCTCGTGTGAAACTTTACCATCTGATAACTGGTTGTCCTGATCTCCGGTTAGGATAAGTGAATCCAGACAACAGAAAGCGATACCCTGCACACGCTGAGCTCACTCTGAGTGCACGTACCTGTACTTTGATTTGTGCTTTTGGTTCTGAGGTCGAATCTTTCTGCACACATCCAGGCAGCTCCTCCTGGGTTTTGGAGCCTGCACTTTGAGTTTTTGGTCTTTCTAGTTCTATTTGTTAGTCGTTATTGTGCTGTTTGTTTTTCCCGTCTTTGATTTTATTACTTTTTATAGTGTTTTGTGTTGTGAGTTCATTAGTTTTGCTGTCCCAGTTTCTGTCTGTTCATATTCCTGGTGTAGAGGCTCAGCCGACGCTTGAATCCACGGAGGTGTTCGATGGTTGGGGTGACGCGGTGCCACTGTTATCAGTGAAACTCTACTCATCCTGTCTGTATAACATCTTTAATACATTCCTGTATTTGTTGTTCAACAGTATCCAACATCACGTAACATAAATCACAAACCGTTTGCTCCGTCCGACCAACAACACCTGACATTAACTACGTGTGTCTACCTTAAATACAGTCACATAAACACACCATACTGTAAAAACACAAAAAGTTTCACACATAAGGTAACATCACAAAATGGTTCCTACACCTGGCTTCATAGTCCTGGTTTGTATGCATCGTGCTGTCAGTTCTTCCTGTCTTCTTTGGGTAACTTGGATCTTTGGGCTTTGCTGTTCCAACACGTGAGGTATAAGAACAGGAGCAGATGAAGTATTTAGGTCCCAGTGACACAAAACAACAGAAGTTAAAAATATTATGTATATGTAGAAAAACAATGGAAGCTAGCAGGGGTATAAATAAGACAAGGATACAACATTTAAGAGGAAGATATAATTAAGGTGAGGATTGTTGGATAAGCAGAAGAGAATGAATGGATGAATGGACAGACTTGGCCAGAGGCACGTTTGTAATGACATGTAATGAAAATTGTTACCACAAGGAGGCAGCGTGTGACCAGTTTGTGTGCCGATCATTGTTTTAATCCATCAAGTATCTCGGTGTCCACATCTGCTCAGACCTGACATGGTCTGCCCACATCCAGGTGCAGTCCAGAAAGGCCAGGCAGCGCCTGTACCACCTACGACAACTGAAGAAGCTCAGGGTCTCTCCAGAGATCCTCAGGACTTTCTTTACAGGCGCTGTGGAGAGCATCCTCACACAGACCAGCTGTGTCAAGGATAAAAAAGCTCTTCGTAGACTGCTCCATACGGCAGAACGCTTTCCCTCTACACGACATTTAAATCAGAAGATGCTGAACCAGAGCTGCTCAGATATGGAAGGACCCATCCAGCAATAAACTGTCCCAGCTTCTGTAATCAGGCACCATGCAGGCTAGAACAGAGAGGCTCAAGAGGAGCTTCTATCTTTGCCCCCCCAAGCTCCATCAACCATAAGTGACTGAGACAGGACTCATTGTTATCACATCCTGATCTGGCTTCACGTTAACACCCCACTCTCACAATGTACATTCTCGAATTTCGAACTGCAAATTTCCAGATTGTTTTATTCTATTGAATTTACTTGATGTATATAATTCACTCGCTTACTGCACATAATGTCCTCTTTGCATGTATTTACTATAATGTTCTCTGTTTCTGCACAGGAGCGCATCAGGTCACATTTCACTGCATGTTGTGCTTGTATAACTATGCAGGTTGTTTCTTTGAGCAGCTTTGTCCTGATCCGCTGTTCAGAGGTCTGACTGGTTCTGTAGATTAACAGACTAACATGTGTCGACTTGTTTGCGTTCTTCTGTGAGATGCTGCTTTTGGCCATGCAGCATGTTGTGGCTTGTTTTACCAACAGGGGGCAGTGTCTTGTCAGTGGATGGTTTTTATATTCCCTTTGGCCTGCGCCCATGTCTTTACAGGACTTTAGATAGAGCAGCATCAGCCCTCTCTCACAGATGCTGTGTCAGTGTGTCACACTGTGTTGATGCTATAAGTAACTTTAGAAAGTTTCCAGCTCAGGATTCCCTGCAGATGAGTGAAAAGTCACTTTTTATGGTATTTCTCGAATACACAGATCCCTGAAAATGTCATTCCCATTATCAGTATCATACCCAGTAAAGCTCCCAGTAGAGCTCCTGATGTAGGTGTCAGCTCACCACCACAGCTAAAATACCCAACAACACTCCCGAGAAATATTCCCAACAATCCGCTCTTCTCAAGAATAGCCAGTCTGTTTTCTGATGCTTTCCTCCTGCGGTCGTCTTTGCTTCGCTCCTCGTTCGCAGCTTTTTCAGCCGCCTGGAGCATCTGAGGCGTGTAGAAGAAGTCCGAGTAATCTTGTCTCTCCTGAGTTATCTTCTCCAGCAGCTCGGTGACTTGAACAGGGCTCCTGTCAGCAATGTTAAAAATAAAATATCTCCACTGGCACCGTTCAATCAGTTCCCTGAGGTGCTCATTGTCTTTCATGCCCTCTTTTATGTCAGCTTCGTTCCCTCTCGGATCGTTTTTGTGGGTGAACACCACCGTAACGTAGGCCACTGCACGTTTGCCAAAAGTGCGTTCAAAAACCTGCAGTGCTTTTAACTCTTCAGATGTGATGATTTTGAGCCTTTCCACCAACAGGAACACATGAGGACCAGGTTCAACGTTTTCAGTGGCCCACTTGATCTCTTTCACCACGTCCTCTTCACTTGATCCCATTTTAAACAGACCCGGAGTGTCCACAACAACCACGCTGTGACTGTCAGAGTCTGTCTTTCTTTCCACGTGGCAGGTCTTTGTGCGCTCTCCATGAGGATCGCTCAACGTGAATGCAGCACTGTCCCCCAGGATGATGCCTCCTAGCGTACTTTTCCCAACCGTCGTCCTCCCGAACAGGACGATCCTCAGCTCTGGAAGCTCCTGCTCATCTGTTACAAAAAGGTTTGCATGTGAGAAAAGTCCCACTCTTGTGTCTAACTGTGGAATCACTTTATCCCAAAATGCATCCGCTGACCACAAATTCATGAGCAGTTTTCTCAAAGAGACATTTCGAATGACCTTCATAGGCCACGTGCTGCACTGACATCGATATGCATGTAATAGTGCACACATGGAAACTTAATAATTCGATATACGCACAAAAATAAAAATGCATCTAAATTCATTCATTCACGATGAAGTGAAAACAATCGGAAGTATTTTAGTTTCAAAGACTTTTCTCGGCAGATCAATCAAATATGTGCAAACAGTCTGGATTCAGTGTTGAAGCTTCTCCATGCAGCTTCTGGGTCAGATCCGGATTGGTCGAGAGCTGTTTGTACCTCAGAGCTCCAACATGAGCACAGTTTGTGGGCTTTTTAAGGACTCATCACAGATTCTCAGTCAGATTAAGCTTTGGGGAGTCTTCCGGCTATTTGGGCCCAGGCGCTGATACTCAGCATGAAGAAGGGTCAACACTGTGAATGCGGCCTCTGCATACATTTGATTTATTTTCTAATAAAGGTTTTGGAAACTTAACATAACAAACACCATCACTAATAGGGCCTGTAATCTTTTTTCCTTCATGGAAAACCCTACTATGCTAACAAGTTAGCATTTACAGATTAAAATGAAAAAACAAACTGAAGTTTCAGACACGACTCAAGTTGTTTAAAGGATTTGACTCAAAGGACTGAACATCTGTCATGCAGCATGCTTGGATTGTCCATTATTTACTGTGAAATAAAAGGTGATTACAATAATTTTATTAGCTGGTTACTCGGCAGTAATTCTTCAAACTAAACTCTCACTGACTGCACTCGGATATGAATGCAGACTGGAGCTAATCTCACACTAAACTGAGCCAAACAGCAGCCTGAGTATCCCTGCAGGACAACCTCACCTTCATTCTCTGGATCTTCATTGATCATCACCGAGCTCTCTGAAGGCTCAGTGCTGCCCATGTCTTCATCTGGCTGCTTAAATTTCCATCTCACCTCTATTTCACCATCCGCTGCTCATTTCCTCACATACAGCACTTCAGCTGTTCTAGGGCAGGAAGTGTGGCACAAAGCAACCAATCAGAAGGCTGAAAAAGAGTGCATCATGCAGAGTGCATTTCCACAGGTCTGCCTTTTCACCCATAACAGTTACATGACTCCATGAAGACATCACAGTAACACATCTGTTCACAGTTTCATTTAAACCCTAACAGTGGCAAATTCAAAACAAAAGTTTCACATTATGAAAAATGATTTTGTCTTTTTTGACAGTTATGTTTGCATTTTCATATCTGTAAGAAAGATTTACAGCTGGAAACAGAAACAACCTGCTGTCAAAAGCAACACATCTATAGAAAGCACAGACAACACCTTATTAAACCTGGACAAATGTGAATGTAGAAGAACTATTTGTTCATTCATATAAAATAAGACAACCCTAAAAACATGCCGGGTTCTGGGGCGAGTTTGATGGTCCTTCCTTTCTCTTTGGCAGAGTCACTCTCCCAGGCTCGCTCACTTCTTCCTCATTGCTTCACTTTGTAAATAAATATGTTTTTTCTTGTATCTTGATGTCTGAGTCTGCTCCTAGTTTCCAGTTAGAGTAAAATCATGAAAAAGTTACCAGCAGTTACAGTGTGTAGAATCTCACAGCCTGATGTCAGTAGACTGCAGATTGCAGTGAAACGTTTTCTTACTCCAACCAGTTTAGGTGCATAATCCTAGCTGGGTGGAGGCTATAGGACAAACATGTTTTAGACAGCCAAGATAGATCAGAAACAATAAATCTGGTTTGTACCCCATGAAGGCCAAGGCCAGCTGGCTTGTTTCTACTACTGTTTGGACCAAACCCTGAGTTTTTCCCTGTTTGTGGAATGCTGTCACTCTGCTGTTGGTGCTGGTTGTGCAGCATCTGCCTTCATTTACTCAGGAAAGGACATGAGACAAGCTCACTATTGCGGTGAGTTTTTGAGGATATAGTTAACTTTTCTTCTTAAAAGCTGCTGTTTTCGCCACAGCTGCTGTTACACTCTTTTGGCTGCTGTTAGCCTCTGTTAGCTGCTGTTACACTCTGTTGGCTGCTGTTAGCCTCTGTTAGCTGCTGTTACACTCTGTTGGCTGCTGTTAGCCTCTGTTAGCTGCTGTTACACTCTTTTGGCTGCTGTTAGCTGCTGTTACCCTCTTTTGGCTGCTGTTAGCCTCTGTTAGCTGCTGTTACACTCTTTTGGCTGCTGTTAGCTGCTGTTACCCTCTTTTGGCTGCTGTTAGCCTCTGTTAGCTGCTGTTACACTCTGTTGGCTGCTGTTAGCCTCTGTTACAAGCGTTGGTGAAAAATTCTTTGAAGTGGATCTAATGTTGTTGGACTCTGACGCAAATAATTGCTAATACAATTTGAGAATAATTAAACTGTTTCTTAGAAGTTTAGTATTTAGCATACTGGAGTCTAACATTAGCTGGTATAATGTTAGCTTATACTCAGCTAAAGTTGTTGTTTGGCTAGCTAAACTTTTTTTGTAGTTAATATAATCAAAAATGAAGAGTAGATTGCTATAAGTATATATTCAGTTACTACTGTTTGAAACTGTATTTTGAATCTTTTTAATGGGTGGTATATAAAAGAACCGGCCCAATGAGCTGAATGACTTCCGACCGGTGGCACTGACGTCACATCTTATGAAGACTCTAGAGCGGCTCTTCCTCAACCTCCTCCGACCACAGGTACAACATGCCCAGGACCCACTACAGTTTGCATACAAGGCGGGTGTCGGAGTGGAGGATGCCATCCTGTACCTCCTACACAGAGCCCACTCACACCTGGATGGGGGAAAAGGCACGGTCAGGATCCTGTTTCTTGACTTTTCCAGTGCCTTTAATACCATCCGGCCCTGTATGCTTCAAGAAAAACTGAACAGGATGGAGGTGGACCCCTGCCTGGTCGCTTGGATCTCCGACTACCTCACCGACAGACCACAGTACGTCAGGCTGAAGGACATCACGTCTGACACTGTGGTCAGCAGCACAGGAGCACCACAGGGAACTGTGCTGTCCCCTCTTCTCTTCACCCTGTACACCTCTGACTTCTGCTACAACTCTGAATTATGCCATATTCAGAAGTTTGCAGATGACACGGCCATCATGGGGTGTATCTGGGATGATCAGGAAGAGGAGTACAGAAGTCTGGTGAGGAACTTTGTCGCATGGAGTCACACAAACCACCTGCAACTCAACACCTCAAAGACTAAGGAACTGGTTGTGGACTTCGGGAGGTCCAGAGAAGGTCCACTGCCGGTTCAGATAGAGGGGGAGGAGGTGGAGGTGGTCAACAAGTACAAGTACCTCGGGCTGTGGGTGGACAATAAACTGGACTGGTCATGCAACACAGAGCACCTGTATAAAAAAGCCCAAAGCCGACTGTACTTCCTCAGGAGGCTGAGGTCTTTTAACATCTGCAGGAAGCTCCTGAGGATGTTTTACCAGTCGGTGGTTGCTGGAGTACTTTTCTATGCTGTGGTGTGCTGGGGGAGCAGCACAGCAAAGAAGGACTCATCCAGGCTGGAGAAACTGATCAGGAGGGCTAGCTCTGTGGTCGGCATGAAGCTGGACACTCTGGTGACAGTGGCAGAGAAAAGGACATTAAAGAAACTGCTGGACATTATGGACAATGCTGGGCATCCTCTGCACACGGCCATAAACAATCAGAAGAGTCTGTTCAGTGACAGGTTGCTTCTCCCAAAGACAAGAACTAACAGACTTAAAAACTCCTTTGTCCCACACGCCATCAGACTGTTTAACTCCTCTCTGGAGGGGAGAGGGAGGGGAAACAGGAGGACAAAGGAGGGGGGAACAACTAAGCTGTAGTGCCTCTTCACCTCACTGTGCAATACTTTTTGTAAATAGTCAACAGTGCAATAGACTCAATACTTGAAATGTGCAATTCACTTGTATTTTTATTTTTATTCCTATTTATTCTATTTATCCCCTTTGTATATTTTATTTATATTGTCTCTGTATTTATATATATGTGTGTGTGTGTGTGTATATATATATATATATATATATATATATATATATATATATATATATATATATATATATATAATATTCTGTAACTCTGTAACTTCTGTCGGTGCTGTGCTTTTTTGGAAATCGAATTTCCCAGAGGAACCCACCCGAGGGATTAATAAAGTTCTATCTAATCTAATATCATTTTAATGGAAAACAAATAATAATAATAAAAAAATAAGTACAAGATTTTTCAAATAAAATAAAACCAGACTAAAGACAGTGCATTTCTGCATTACAGCAGTACTTGATACTCTATTTAAGAAAATCGAAGCATTAATTAATGGCAGGACTTCTTTGAGCAGTTTTGTAGGAATGGGGTCTAAAAGACACGTTGATGGTTTGGAGGAAGTAATTATTGAAGTTAACTCAGAAAGATCAATTGGAGAAAAAGAGTCTAACTTAACATCAATGGTACTAAGAGTAGCTGTAGATAATATTACATCTGTGGGATGATTACTGGTAATCTTTCCTCTAATGATAAAAATGTTATTTGTGAAGAAGTTCATGAAGTCATTACTAGTTAACGTTAAAGGGATGGTTGGCTCAACAGAGCTCTGACTGTTTGTCAGCCTGGCTACAGAGCTGAAGAGAAACCTGGGGTTGTTCTTATTTTCTTCAATCAGTGATGAATAGTAAGATGTTCTGGCTTTGTGGAGGGCTTTCTTATAAAGCAGCAAACTATTTCTCCAGGCTAAATGATGATCCTCTAAATTTGTGACACGCCATTTCCTCTCCAGATTACGAGTCGTCTGCTTTAGGCTACGTGTTTGAGAATTATACCACGGAGTCAGGTACTTCTGATTTGAGGCCTTAGATTTCACAGGATCAAATAGCATTATAGCATTAAAAGATAATAATAACAATAATAATAATAAAAATAATAATACTTTGTAAAATTATACAATAGTAAAACCAATCACCCTTATAATCGTTTACAATGATGTCATCAGTAACAATAATAATAATGACAGCAGCAACTTGTTGTGTATTGTCATGATCACTTTTTGTTGTTGTAGTTTTTCTTTGTTTTCATTCTTTCTGTTTTGAGTCTTTAAATGTTGTTGGGCTTCTTTTTTGAGTCTCTGTACTCTTGTTAGCTCTTACAAAAGGTCTATAAAGAAATCAGAATAATCTTTTGTTGTACAGTTTTATTTTTATTATTTTTATTGCTGCATTTGATATTTTCTTCTTTCCAAGTTTTGTAAATTTGTATTTTGCTTTGTTAAAATCTTCCCGTCACATCACAGCTGAGTCATGTCAGAAAATCAACCGTTTTGTTTGAATCATCTTTTATTTGCTGATTTTGCTGTTAATGTCTGATTAATTTCACACACTGATTGATACATTAGCATTTTAACTTTACTGAATCAGAAAGATAAAAGAACACACGAGGAGAAGAATGTGGCATCACCAAACACAACGATCACTTTAAAAAAAATTACATAAGTGTTTACAGAAAAATGATAAAGGTGGAGTCGGCACAGATGGAGCAAGCATGGAAATGTCCTTCCTCTAAAGCATGGTGATGCATTGGTTATTATTGATTGCGGTCTGCAGAGAAGCTGAAGGTATCAGATTAATAAAGTGCAGTAAAAATAGCTGAATATTTTACTCTTTTATAGAACTCAGCTGCAGTTTTATTACAGCACAATAAATGTGGATCGTTTTTAATGGGTTTGTTGCTACAGTCTGAAGGCTTAAGGTCTCGACTTACTTCCCTGCTTTTTGTTATTAAGTGAGACAGTTTTCAAACTTTGTTGCCAGCCAGACATTTGCTTGTAGGGCTAAGGTAACAAATTCCGCTGGCAGCACAGGAGACAACAGGGCTTTAGCAACAGTGGCCACATGTTGGTCTCCAGCCCCCATCTGCCTCTGAGTTTTTGACTTTTGGATTTGCTTCCTTAAGACTTCCTGTGCATGTTCGAACAGTTCCTTGGTGTAGTTTCTTAGCTTGTTATTTTGTACCATTTCATTGATTTCCTTCACCAGCTGCTTTTGTTCTTTTGTTTTATCTTTTTCATTACCTCTGTTGTTAATAACACAGTATTTCTGTGTTTTAAATCCCACTTTCTTAATAAACTTCCTTATCTGGTTTCTCTGCCTACCAGACAAGTCTCCATCGATATGCGTGATCAGGAGGAAGAAATAACGCATGACCTCTTTACCAAAGATCCTCCTCAGGACTTTCACTCGTTCCACATCCTGTGTCGTAAAATCGTGCTCCCAGCTGTGCACGTACAGGAACACGTGAGGCCCCTGCTTAGAATTGAACTGAAAGGTGGATGCAATGATCTTACTCAGCACCTCCTCCTTAGATTTGCTGGTGTGGCACAGGCCGAGAGTATCAGCTAAAACCAGTCTTTGGTTTCCAAACGGCGCCGTCTCGGTTGTGCACGGCGCTTCATCTGAGGCAAACAAGCTGTTCGTCACAGCAGCTTTTCCCAGGAATGTGTTCATGATTGAAGTTTTCCCAGCTCCAGTCTTTCCAATGAGCACGATCCTGAGCTCCTCTGGCACTGTTGGAGAATCATATCACATATCAGCACTGCAGCACTTACTCTGAACAACAGCTGATGTTTGAATGACGCTTCAATTGTTCCCAGCTTGCATTTGTTTTACTGACTTTGCATTACAAAGAAATTAACTTTCAGAAGTTTTTATTATCTTAATTATCAGCATTATAGACTCATTAGTTTTCATGTAAACCACAGTCAGTCTCGTTTTACTCCCACACTTTCCCATCTTAATTTTATGGTGTCTCGCTGATAAATTCAAAGTTCAGAAACACTTCAGATAAATATGATAGCAGCATATTGACCATTTGTACAGTTGAATGTTTTTATTTTCAGAAAATGTACTTCATAAAGTAACAGTTTCATTGTGTACTGCAGTAATTGTTGGTCTGGTGCAGGGCAGGCGTTTAATTAAAAGCAGGTATATTAATGCATAGAAGATTTAGCCTAGAAAGCTGCTTTTTATGTTAATGTCACTTATAGGAGCTGCATAAGACGTTTGTCCTACCTTCTGGTTTACTCCCCTGGGACCCTATAAAGAGAATTGTTAAAGATGTTAAAACCCCAAATGTGTACAAGTATTAATTTTATTATGGTACACACTGCATATTTCAACAGATCCAGCAGTTCTACATGAGGATTTTCTGACTAAAATGGCTAAAAATACATAAATCTGGAGCAGTTTGCACCTGAAGCCTTTCTGTCATGCTGCTCAGCAGAACTTTGCCACAATTATTTAAAAACTGAATTTAGTCAAAATGATATTAAATGTAATAACATTACTATTTTATAGATGATAAAGTTTTAGGGTGCTCGGAGTGATCATGTAAGCTGCACTCAGCACTGACTGCACATAACAACTTTTCTATTATTTCATGTCGTCAGATTAACTGAGAACTGTTCAGGATTCAATTTAGAAAAAAGAGAAATCTCTACATGTTACACACTTACACAAGTAATCAAGAAATTATTACAAATATTAAATTATATGAAAGAAGCAACAAATGAAGGCGATTAAAAAGCCGAGTGACCTTTGATGTAATCAATGAGGCGTCTGATGACTAGAAACTATTTTAAAAACCAGCGAGCTCGTAGACTAAACAGGGAGTGTTGGACTGTGTAAGTGTAGCTTTCTCTGTTACAGATGAGACATTTGTGTTGTTAGTACTGCTGTTAATAACACATGAAAACGTAATAAGAAAGAACAGAAATGCTCTGCTGGTTTATTTACAACCTGTATGAAATGTAAAATGTACGTACCGCCCATCTTTGTCCTTTGTAAAAGCAGTGTGTCGTTGATGTCGTTGAACAGTTTGCCATCTTTATATTCAGCAGTGTGCCGCGTCCTCCCCTTAATGACGTTCGACTATCGTCTGCTTGCCAATGAGCCGACTTCTCAGAAACCAGAAACCAAAATATCCGTGCGCAGCAAACGATAGAACCAAACAAAAGTTTGACGACTGGAGGAATCGGGGAAGCTCCCTCTCTTACAGTAAAATCATGTTTGAGTATCGAAAAGGCAATCTGGAATGAGAACTTTCCAGGATGCTGAACCTGGCATTTTGACCGTTTAGCCACAGCGGGATAGAGGAAGTATTTTTTTTGTGCAGCAGGATTACCCACACTGTAAAAACGTCAACTTGATTAATGTTGAATTAGCACATTTTCTATTGTTCGCCTAACATTTTATAACTGAATTAGTTATAAAATTAGTAGTTATAGAGTAAGTAATACCATGTTCTTAAAATTTCTGATGCTAGATAATTGACATTGAATTAACAGATAAATTTAAGTTGAGCCAGCTATTTACCTACAACCAGACCTTTAGCTTGTCCATTTCAGAGCGCATAGAGGAATGGCGCTAATGTCTTTGACAAGAGAAAGAAGAGCAAACCATTACGCTGCATTTAGTTACTAAATGCTACATTTTTCTGTTTTAATATAAGCATCTTATAAACTTTAGTTAGTTCTAATTTCTTTGTTGTTAATGGGCACCAAAGAAAAAAAATATATAAAAAGTTCCATAATCAATTTATTTCATTTTTATTTATAAAGTACCAAATCACAACAACAGCTTCCACAAGACAAAGGAAAAAGAGACAAACCCAACAATCATATGACCCCCTATGAGCAAGCACTTTGGCGACAGTGGGAAGGAAAAACTCCCTTTTAACAGGAAGAATCCTCCAGCAGACTCAGGGAGGGGCGGGGCCATCTGCTGTGATTGGTTGGGGTGAGAGAAGGAAGACAGGATAAAGACATGCTGTGGAAGAGAGACAGAGGTTAATAACAGATATGATTCAATGCAGAGAGGTCTGTTAATACATAGTGAGTGAAAACAGGTGAGAGAAGTGCTCAGTCCATCAGGGGAATCCTTGAATCCTCAGATCTTTTGCAGCATTATTGAAGCAGGGTCACCTGGTCCAGCCCTAACTATATGCTTTATCAAAAGTTTGAAGCCTAATCTTAAAAGTAGAGACGTCTGTCTTCCTAATCCAAACTGGAAGCTGGTTCCAAAGAGGGGCCTGAAAACTGAGATCAGTTGGAGAGTGAAGTGCTCTAATGGGGTGATCATGTCTTATGAGTAGGGTTGTCAATTTTAATGCATTAATGCAGATTAATCTGTCATCACGATTAACCCATCCAGAGCACAGAATGACTCAAAATCCCTGAAATGTCAACACATTTCAGGCAGTTTGTCCAAAGCTGCTTGTCTGTGCTCCAGATGGGTTAAATGCGTTAAAATTTTTTAATCGCGTTAATCATGATTACACATTAATGCGTTGACATTGACAGCCCTACTTATGAGGTCTTTAAGATAAGATGGGGCCTGGTTATTCAAGATATAATATATATATAATATATATGATGTGGATGATTTTAAATTTGATTCTGGATTTAACAGGGAGACAATGAAGAGAGGCAAATGCAGGCAAAATCTGCTCTTTCTTCCTAGCCCCTGTGAGTAGTCTTGCTGCAGTATTTTGGATTAACTGAGTCATTTTTGACCAGGACATGTCCTTCAATGCACATATTAAACAAATATGTAAGACTGCTTTCTTCCATTTGTGCAACATCTCTAAAGTTAGAAATATCCTGTCTCAGAGTGACGCTGAAAAACTAGTTCATGCATTTATTATTTCCAGGCTGGACGACTGTAATTCATTATTATCAGGAAGTCCTAAAAACTCCCTGAAAAGCCTTCAGCTAATCCAAAATGCTGCAGCAAGAGTCCTGACAGGGACTAGAAAGAGAGAGCAGATTTCTCCTGTTTTGGCTTCCCTTCATTGGCTGGGGAATCAGGGGATTCCCATGATGCACTGGGTGTTTCTTCTTCACTCACTATGTGTTAACAGACCTCTCTGCATTGACTCATATCTGTTATTAACCTCTGTCTCTCTTCCACAGCATGTCTTTATCCTGTCTTCCTTCTCTCACCCCAACCAATCACAGCAGATGGCCCCGCCCCTCCCTGAGCCTGGTTCTGCAGGAGGTTTCTTCCTGTTAAAAGGGAGTTTTTCCTTTCCACTGTTGCCAAAGTGCTTGTTCATAGGGGGTCATATGATTGTTGGGGTCTTCTCTTTTTTCTTTGTATTGTGGCAGCTGTTGTTGTGATTTGGAGCTGTATAAATAAAATTGAAATAAAAATTGAAGTTATTTTTGGACTGGACGGACCGAGACATACCAGTCTGTCGTGGTGAAGAGAGAGCTAAATGCTGAAGCGGAGGTCAAAATTTACCGGTCGATCTACATCCTCATCCTCACGTATGGGTAGTTACCAAAAGTATAAGAATTACATCGTGGATACAAAGGGTGGAAATGAGCTTTCTCCAGTGAGTGGCTGGTCTCTCCCTTAGAGAAACCGGGTGAGATACTCTTCGCTATTGAAAGGAGCCAGTTGATGTGGTTCGGGCATCTGATAAGGATGCCTCCTGGTGTCTCCTGTGTGAGATGTTCTAGGCATGTCCCACTGGAAGGAGGCCCCAGGGCAGACCCGGGACACACTTGAGAGATTATGTCTCTTGGCTGGCCTGGAAATGTCCTTGTGTTCCCAAGGATAAGCTGAAGGAGGTGCCTAAGGAGAGGGATGTCTGGACGCCTCTTCTTGGGCTTATGCTCCTGTGACATGGCCCTGGACAAGTAGAAGAAAATAGATGGAGAAAAAGAGTCTAAAAAATATCAGTAGTATTGAAAGTATCTGTATATATGTTACGTGTTACGAGATGGTTACAGAGGGCTTTCCTATCGATACACAAACTTTTTATCCAGGCTACATAAAGATCTTTTGAATTACTGAGACATCATTTCTGCTCCAGCTTGTAGTTTTTCTGATTCAAGGTGTGTCCTTGAGGGTTATACCAGGGAGTCAAATACTTCTGATTTGAGACTTTTATTCTTCAGAGGAGCTAAAGTGTCCAGAGCCATGTGCAGTGTAGATGTTGAACTATTAACAAGATAATCGACCTCTGTGGAGGCAGAGTTCAGGTAGCTTCCCTGCACTGTGCTGGCGCATGGCATTGAATATCAACGAAGGAATTATATCCTATAGGAATTATAAACTTAGTTACAGCACTTTTAGAACGACGTCTACTGTGATGAAATCTATTACTCACAGCCGTGTAAACCTTTATTGTAAATTTAAATGTGATTTGGAATGGAATTTTTTTTCCCTCAGTTTTCAGGAAATACTGAAAATGTTCATTTACTGTGCCATATGTAGGAAAGTGATCCAGTGTGATTTTACATACAACAACAACAACAACACAACAACAAAACAAAAAAAACGTTTTTTGAGTTTTACAGCTAGCCTGGACACGGACGAGTAAGAGGCTTTCAAATGAATTAAAAGTCTGTCTGGGTCTTTGGTTGATTAATAGGCTGGTGTGAAAAATTGCTGCCACACCTCCCCCTCGGCCTGTGCTTCGAGGTTTCTGGTAGTTAGAATGACTCGGGGGTGTTGATTCATTTAAACTAACATAATCATCCTGCTGCAACCAGGTTTCTGTAAGGCAGAGTAAATCAATTTGTTGATCAATTATTAAGTCATGTACTAACAGAGACTTGGAAGTCATTGTTTGGTGACCTGCTTTACCTGTTGAGCTACCGCCCCCCACCCCAAACTCATCACGCTACACTTGATGAACCCTAACTGTGACTGTGAACACGATAACCACTGTGCACCAATCACACACTGCTCTTTATTTTAAATCCATCACAGTACTGCAAACCTAAACTGCTGAGTATTTTAATGCAGCCTTTAGATAACAGCCTAGTTTGTTTTGCAGCACGTTTCACAATATGAAAAACATTTCACATGCAAAGACCGATATCTGATTTAAAAACAGGAATTACACTGGTGTGAAAAAGTATTTGCATCCTTGCTGATTTCCTGTTTTTTTGTATGTTTGTCACACCTACATGTTTCAGATCATCAAACAAATTTAAATATTAGACGAAGATAACACAAGTAAACACAAAATGCAGCTTCTAAATGAAGATGTTTTTTATTGAGGGGAAAATAAACCAAACCTACATGACCCTGTGTGAAAAAGTGATTGCCTCCTAAACACAATAACTGGTTGGGCCTCTCTTAGCAGCAACAACTGCATTCAAGCATTTGCATTAACTGGCTACCTGGAGTCTTTTACAGGACTGTGGAGGATTTCTGGCCCACTCATCTTTGCCAAATTGTTGTAATTCAGCCACGTTGGAGGATTTTCCAGCATGAACCGCCTTTTTAATCATGCCACAACATCTCAGACAGATTCAGGTCTGGACTAGGCCGCTCATTTTGCTTTTCAGAGGTGCGTCAAGAAGCAAAACAGATGCCTGAAGCCTTTGTTTGGATGTTTGTGAATCAGTGATTGTGTTACCTACTTCCTTCTCTTTCTCTGTTATGTGTTAAGCACAGATTACTCCATACTCACAAAATGTTGGGAAGTCATTTGAAACAGTGTCTCGGTACTAACCCTGGCTAACTGTGCAGATTGTGATCTCTTCCTGCTGACATGTGGTCTTTGCTGTGTGCCAGATCAGCATGTTCAGGACGGTTTAACACGCCCTGTTTGTGACCCAGCCAGTTTTTTCTTCTTCACAAATGTGCTCTACAGGTCTGTGTGTAAAACTGAAAGAACTGTGTAGCTGTCACTTCCTGAGGTGCCACTTGCTTTGTAACCACAGGGTGAGGTTTTATGGGTATGAGTCCAATTTTCACACAGCATGTTCTTAAAGCAATGAAACACCATGGTTTGCAGCCACGTGTTTGTGATATGTGTAACTATGTTTCCACACTTGGAGAAGGACTCGGCATTCAGTGTGTTTGCAGGCCTCAGGGTGTGGAATATTATTTATTTTCCATGCAGTGTGGATGTTCCTGTACAGCAGGGTGTGGGTCTTCATTGTATCCATCACCACTCAGTTCTGGTCATCTTTAAAATGTCTGTCCTGTCCTTAGACGGCATTAAACGGGCAGTTGGATTGCACCAGCACCTTTGTTTTTATGCCAGTATACCTCATGTGTTTTCAACACGTCAGTTTCTTCACTTTTTTCCTCACTTCTCTTCATTCTTTTTATGCTCTGCTTCACAAGCGTGCAGTACTTCCTCTTTCATGAGTACTGCACTGCACTCCTACAGATGCAAAACATCACAGCTGTATTTCACCGCCTGTAACCTTTGTAAAGTGTGCCTTACATTTCCTGTCTAAACATCTCTGCGCCCCCTCAGCGCACACATGAGGACTGAGACAAGCAGCTTATCAAGACAACATGATGACAGGAAAAGTTCATAAATAACCATAAAGAATAATGGAGAGAATAATCTTCCTCTGATTTTGGTCCTGTTTTTCATTCTAGTTTTTACAGCTGAACCTGAACTAGCCTGCCTTCCTCTCTGGGACGAGCCCTGTATGTGCACCGTGGTTAAACAGTTGAAGCTGCTGCCCTGAGGGCTGTACCATGAAGCTGAGTTAATGGGTTAACACAGATTAAAGTCAGAGTTGTCAGTCTCACAAGATGGATGTCTTTTAATTTATCAGATCACCATGGTAACCTATACTGAACACTTGACCTAGTTCAGAGCAGGCTCTGCTCACAGTTTCGGTTAAATTAATCTGGAAGCCATGTTTTCATTGAGTCTTTTATGACTCACAAATGAAACTCCCCTAGTGACCACTTGAGTCTGACTCCAAAAGGGAGCAGGAGTCTTTCTGAGTTTTAATCATATCTTCAAACGGAGATCGGAGTCTGCACAGCAAGAAGGCAAACTGCAAACAGGCGGTGAATCCAAAAAGGCTGAGGAGGAGGGGCTTTACACAACTGTTCCTGTACAAGAGGCTGATATTTATCACCTTGGTGAACTGCAAGAGCTCGTCTCAGGCATCTTAACCGCGAGTTTCTGTTTCATGCAACATGCAGCATGCAGAGGTACAAGTACAGAACTTAACCCCCTCTGTTAAAACACTGATGAATGCACATGAACTTAAAATGCCACGTTTTATTTTCACTGCAGTCCCCCCCTTTGAAAATTCAAATTCTCACTTGTAGCAAATAAAAATAACAAGCTTATCGTTAAATTAATTACATTGCAGAGGGGAATTAAAAGATAATAATCATAAAAATACAAGTTAGCTTTAGTCTGATTTAATTGTGTAAGTAGTAACTAAATTCACGTGTGTGCAGGATGCTGTTTTTAATCAGTTAGCTCCAGTTTAGCCTCCCAGTTCAGGCCCACTGTGGGTCTGAAGCTGCATTAGTCCAGAGTCACACAGAAAGATGGAGCCTCGAGATTTTATTCTGAGCTTAGAATAAATCCACACTGCCTCTGTCTTTAACTGACGACAGATTTACTTTCAAAAGTAAGTACTGAACATTATGTCACTTATTTATGTGTGAATATTTAATAATGAAGAACATTAAAACATGACTGTTAGCTATGTTATATTGCTGCCTCTGTTCGGTGGTGTCGAGCCAAACGGACTTTAACGTGTGTTTGAACGAGCTGACGGTTCACTCGTTAAGCTGAAAGAAAGATGCTTTAATCACAGCAGTCACACATGTGTCCACTGCACCATCTGGAACTCTTCTTGTTTACACTCGTAATAACACAAACACTAAATCCTCCTGTTTGTAGCAGTGTGTACACCTGAGACTGTCACCTGTCTGTCTGTCCTGAATCAGTCTTATTAGGTAATGTTCAAATAATTTTATTATTCCAGTGTTTTCAGTGTGGTAGAAAGTACTCAGGGCCTTCAAGTTACACACTGTGAAAGGCAGCAACAAGTTTAATGTTCAGAAACATAAAGTAATAATGGATTGGATTTATATAGCGCTTTTCAAGGCACCCAAAGCGCTTTACAATGCTACTATTCATTCACTCTCACACACTGGTGGAGGCAGCTACAGTTGTAACCACAGCTGCCCTGGGGCAGACTGACAGAAGCGAGGCTGCTATATCGCACCATCGGCCCCTCTGGCCAACACCAGTAGGCAAGTAGGGTAAAGTGTCTTGCCCAAGGACACAACGACCAGGACAGAGAGCCCAGGGATGGAACCGGCGACCTTCCGGTTACAGATGCGATTCCCAACCCCCTGAGCCACGGTCACCCCATCAAGTATGTATCAGCAGCAGAATGGAGCTAAAATAAATGTTGGTTTCAGTTCTATGAAGCTTTGAGTATTTTGGATCAGTAGCTGCTGTGTTTGTTGCATCATATTGCTGTAATTGTTTATATGCTTTATATATTCAGAGCTAAGTTGATCTATAGTGTTACATCATATTCTATAAGGATGTTATGTGTTTGTAGACTTCCTGCCCAGTTTGACCCATTTAGCAGACGTCAGCCTGTTTAAGGCTCTGATATCTATTCTGTGTGACTTACAGCAGTTATGACATGGTCTGATTTTCTCACCCAATAAAGGAATATTTCATATATCAGTCTGCTCTTCATTCTATCAGAAACAGTTATCACAGCTCGTACATTTGCTTTTTCCACACATATATAAGCATTGAGCCAAATGTAATAATGCCAACATATTAAAAGAACAATATTTGTCTCTTATATATAATACACCTACATATACACTGTCACAGATACTTGTCTTTGAGTGATGATTTAAGGTGATGGGAAATATAAATAACTGCAACTTGAATCTTTGACACAGAGTTCAAACTCTGCTGTAATATATCCTGTAATATATATATATCATAATAATCTGACAATACATATAATACCGCCGCACGTAGTACGCGAACTGCGCGTCCTCCGAAGCCTGCGGTCGCTGGATGGGGACACAGCCACCGAATCAGACAGCTGCTGTAGGCTGAGCAGGAAGAGGAGGAGTCAGAAAGAGAACCCGCCAGGGAGCAGGTTCACTTCACACAGTCTGCTCTCTTGATGCAAAAACAAAAAAAATCAGAATCAGAAAGGGTTTTATTGCCAAATGTTGAGCGGGTTTACAACATTAGGAAATTGCTGCGGTGCTTCAGTGCAAACATACTGTCATAAATACTGTTATAAATTAAGCTTAAATAGATATGAAAATAAAAATGAGAATAAGAATTAAAAGTGCTAAGTAGATAGATAGATATATACATGATATATACATGAGTGCAGGTGGTGATCAGTGCAAACATGGAATGATGCAGTGACACAGCGTAGGGTCATGTGTTAGTGGTGGGAACAGTCATACGGTTATTGTTCATGAGTCCAACAGCAGAGGGGAAGAAACTGTTCTTATGGCGAGAGGTTCTGGTGCGAATGGACCGGAGCCTCCTGCCTGAGGGGAGCAGGTCAAACAGACTGTGTCCAGGGTGAGAAGGGTCAGCTGAGATCCGAGCTGCACGCCCCAGTGTCCTGGAGGTGTACAGGTCCTGCAGAGATGGGAGTCTGCAGCCAATCACCTTCTCAGCAGAGCGCACAACACGCTGCAGTCTCTGTTTGTCCCTGATAGTGGCTCCAGCGTACCACACGGTGATGGAGGAGGTGAGGATGGACTCGATGATTGCAGTGTAGAATTGCATCATCGTCCGTGTTGGCAGGTTGAATTTCTTCAGCTGCCTCAGGAAGTACATCCTCTGCTGGGCTTTCTTAATGACGGAGGTGATGGTGGGCTCCCACTTCAGGTCCTGGGTGATGGTGGTACCCAGGAAGCGGAATGAGTCCACAGAGGTGATGGGGGTGTCAGTCAGGATGATGGGGGGGAGTGGAGCTGTGTGCTTCCTGAAGTCCACAATAATCTCCACTGTCTTCTGGGCATTCAGCACCAGGTTGTTGTGGCTGCACCAGGACACCAGACGTTCAACCTCCCTCCTGTAGGCAGACTCATCCCCGTCCAAGATGAGTCCAATAACGGTAGTGTCATCTGCAAACTTGATTAGCTTGACAGACTGGTGGGTGGAGGTGCAGCAGTTGGTGTACAGGGAGAAGAGCAGAGGAGAAAGAACACAGCCCTGAGGGGAGCCGGTGCTGATGGTCCGGGAGTCCGAGACGTTCTTTCCCAGCTTCACATGCTGCTTCCTGTCCGACAGGAAGTCAGTGATCCACCGGCAGATGGGATCAGGCACATTCATCTGGGAAAGCTTGCCTTGGAGATGGTCTGGAAGGATGGTATTGAAGGCAGAGCTGAAGTCCACAAACAGGATCCTGGCGTAGGTTCCTGGGGAGTCCAGATGCTGCAGGATGAAGTGTAGGGCCATGTTGATGGCGTCATCTACAGACCTGTTGGCTCTGTATGCAAACTGCAGGGGGTCCAGGAGGGGGGCCGTGAGGGTCTTGAGATAGGAGAGAACCAGGCGCTCAAAAGACTTCATGACCACAGATGTCAGAGCCACGGGTCTGTAGTCATTTAGTCCAGTGATCCTAGGTTTCTTGGGGGGGAAAAAAAAAGAAAAAGATCCTCAAAATAATCAGAGAAAATGACGTCATTTTAGTTTAAAGAAGCTTTTATGTTTGATAAAGAAAAAAAAGCTATTATTGTGGGTGAGTTTAACATCCATGTAGATGCTAAAAATGACAGCCTCAACACTGCATTTAATCGGTTATTAGACTCAACTGGCTTGTCTCAAAATTTAAAAGAACCAAGATATTTAGACTGTTAATAAAGTGGTAGAAACTCTGTATAAGGCCCAGGTGGATGTTAGATGATAACAAATAAAAGTTTTTTCCAGCTAGGGTGAATATGGATAAGCATCAGGCTTTCAAATGAATTAAAAGTCTGTCTGGGTCTTTGGTTGATTAATAGGCTGGTGTGAAAAATTGCTGCCACACCGCCCCCTCGGCCTGTGCTTCGAGGTTTCTGGTAGTTAGAATGACTCGGGGGTGTTGATTCATTTAAACTAACATAATCATCCTGCTGCAACCAGGTTTCTGTAAGGCAGAGTAAATCAATTTGTTGATCAATTATTAAGTCATGTACTAACAGAGACTTGGAGGAGAGAGACCTAATATTTAATAATCCACATTTCACTGTTTTACTCTTTGGTTCAGATGTGGATACTTTATTGTTCTTTCTTTGTAATTGTTTATGTTTAAGTTGTTTGTTGCTGGTTTTTAGTTTGTTTTTTGTCTGTTTGGAAGCTGACACAGTCTCTATGTAGATGGGTTTTTGGGGGGGTAGCAGGAGGAGAGAAGCTGCAGAGAGGCGTGTAAGACTGCAACTCTGCTTCCTGGTCCCAACTCTGGATAGTCATATTTTGGGGGGTTTAATAAACTTGTCCATATTTCTAGAAATGAGAGCTGCTCCATCCAAAGTGGGATGGATGCCGTCTCTCCTAACAAGACCAGATTTCCTCCAGAAGCTTTGCCAATTATCTATGAAGCCCACATCGTTTCTGGGACACCACTCAGACAGCCAGCAATTTAAGGAGAACATGCGGCTAAACATGTCACTGCTGGTCTGATTGGGGAGGGGACCAGAGAAAGCTACAGAGTCCCACATTGTTTTGGCAAAGTTGCACACCGATTCAATATTGATTTTAGTGACCTCTGAGTCACATAAGTGGGTGTCTTTATCATTTTCTTTTAAATGTATGTTTGTCTTTATAATTCAAGTAACAATTTGTCAGTTGAACTGAATTTCTTAGCCTTTTCCCCCCCATCTCTGAAACACTTTAGTCTGGTTTCAAAGCACTACATAGCACTGAAACTGTGCTTTTAAAAGTTTTTAATCATCTTGTATTAATTGCTGACTCTAGAACTCTGTTATTTTAGTTCTTTTAGACCTGAATGCTGAATTTGATACAGCAGAGCATGGTATTCTAGTGTCTAGACCGGAGAACCCTGTGGGTATTAAAGGAACTGCGCTTGAATGGTTTAAATCTTATTTAACCAGCACCAATCTTGACAGTTTTTCTGTCAGGTTTGGTGGCTCTTCATCCACATCCAACCCCCTTTAATGCAGGGTGCCTAAAGGATATATCCTTGGTCCAGTATTTTTTCCCTTTACATGCTCCCATATAGGTTCTATTTTCAGAATCAGAATCTCATTTCACTGTTACGCCAATGATTCTCAAATCTACTTAAAAAATTCAGTTACAAGATGTTACAGTCCCTGATAATGCATTGCTTTAAATGGAGAGACTCTTGAGGGATGGCTGTTATGAGGAAAGGCAGCCCAGAAACACACATCTATGTGTGCCTCAACTTTCTGTCTTTTACCCAGGCTAATCTGCCATTTTCCTTCCTTGGCTAGGTTTAAGGGTTTCGATCTAGATTATCATTCTAAATTTGGGACACATCATCAGTAGTGGACCTTGGATTCATCGGGTGTTTCGGCCATTATCACTAGACACACTAGCCCCGGAGTGTGTCACTGGTTTATCTTAAATTGTTATTTCTCTTCTTCTTTCTTCTGTTTTGGTTTCCTACAGCTTGTTTTCTATTTCTATCTACTGCAACTGATAAATACTTACCTCTTTAGCATTTATGGAGCCTGTGTTTTTTTGGTCTTGTCTTTGCTGTCTTGACAATATAAAATCATGGTTGGCATTACATTTTTGAATATAAATGATCAAAAAAATAAAAACAAAACAGAGATTGTACACAGCAAATCCAGCATGTCCAAATTAACACTGTCGGATTTGATTTCAACACTATTAAAGTGTCTATATGGGTCCACACCAGAGAGTGTTAATTTAACTCTTTTTGGAGAGTTGGTACGTTAACTCTGATTTAGTGTTAAACACCAAATCTGTCTGGAGTTGATAATTTAACACTTGGTGTTAAGAGTTTATATATTAACTCTCAAAGAGTATTTTAGTTTAACTACGTAAGAGTTATCTTCTGATTCATTCTAAAAAGCGGGAATTTTACTGTTCTGAACTTCTAGAAATTTCTTTTGGAAATAAACATTTACTAAAAAGATGCAATGTTTTTGAAAAACATTTATTCTGAACTGTGCACCACAATTTCAAAACATTTTCTGAAAGATGTAACAGTGTACATGTTCTCACTTTCATTAGAATTTTGTTTATCAAAAGGTCTGACATGGTAAATGCAAATAACAGCATTCTCATCACTTATTTCTTCAATACAATATGCATGTCCTTCATTCATCCCTTTGTGGAACTTCAACGCACTTCTGCTCTCCCCCATATTCCATCTTCACAAGCATATCCTGTGTGGAGATTGAATAAAAATTAGTTGACACTAATTAACGGCACAAATAATCCAGTAAACAATTGCAGCACAGTAAAAAAAAAAAGGAATCCTCTTTGAGCCATTACTGGTGTAAAGTATTTTCCCAAAAGACAAGGACACAGGCAACAGGTAATACTGAACTAAATGTAAAACCTCAACCTTTTTCATTTTTACCTAAACCGTGTGCACAAAACTCTGGAGGGATCTATGCTAACGTAGAACCCAGTCAGGACATCTGCTACTGCTGTTTGCTCGTTTTTTTAATTTTTTTATGGGCGATCGTTTTCAGGCTTCAAGTAGCACCATTATACCAACATTTCACATTCTACACATTGTTTTAGGTGTATTTGACCAAAAGTTTGACTGAAAATTCACATGCAAGCTTTTTTTCAAGGCTGTGGTATTTGCCTGCAAACAATACCTTTCAGCTAGCTAAAACAGAATATTATGCTATCAGCGAGCAACATGGCTAATGCCTTTCACACAGCTTTGTCTCAACTCCAAAGAGCCACAGAAGTAAAAGCTAATAATAATAATTGAAACAATCTTTGAAAAAATGACTTACCAAGCATGGCAAACAACTCAAATATGTAGAGCAAAATGTTCTGAAACGGCTTCACTTCAGCTTCGATTGGAGCCGTGCTGGGGGCGGAGTCTGTGAATTTACTCTGTTGGTGTCATAGCCCCTGTAAGAGTTCAGAGTTAAGAGGTCAAGAGTTAATGTTTCCATTGTAACGCCTCCAGATTTGACAGAGAAACACTCATTTTTAACACTCGATTTTAACTACTATCATTTTACACCTCAGAGTTACATTAAAAGAATGTGACTCTACTTAGAGTAAAATTAACTCTACTTTTGCAAGAAGACTATTAACACCAAAACATTTAACACTTTTGAATTTGCTGTATCTGGACCTTTAGACCTTCGTCCTTCTCTTAAGGATGACCTTGGCCCTCTGGAAAAGTCCAGAACTCCTGTTGCAAATAATCTGCCAGTGTTCTTTGAAGGCAGTTTTTTTATTTGAGAAGCAAATAAATTCTGTTGTAAAAGTCAGCTTTTTCCACCTCAGAGTGTTGTTTAAGTGTGTTTATTAAGAAATCGATTGATTGATTGAGGTGAGGTTGAATGAATTATCTGGTGATTATATTATGTATACACTTCAAATGAATTACATTATGACATTAAGTCTTTGGGGAGTAGTTCTTATCTTCACTTTCTAATTTGTACGACTAGTTAAATATAAGAGAAGTATAATATGTTAATCCTGTGGGACTAAAATCTCTTTTGAGCATTCACAGAACTCTTGCTTAAGATAAATGAAACATGTTGCCTGTTTGATTTATTTATTGTCTTACTGATTGAGAAACCAAAGTCCAGATTTTGGTTTTTAGGTGTAACTTTATCCTTGCTGATGATGAATGCTTAAGTGAATCTCAGGGGCTGTGTTTAGCTGACAAGTTGGAGCTGTCACAGAAAAGTACTGATGCCCTCTGGTGGTTCAACAAAGCTGCTACACTGAACACATACACTGCTTTGAATTGTGAGACATCGAGCATTTTGTGTATCTACCTGAAGACACAGTTTTTTCTTTTATCTACAGACATTTAAACAAATATATTATTTGGTCGAATATTCAACCCAGTAATAATGAAATGCCATCATGATCACTTAATGAAGCACAGGAGTGGCTGAGGGATAGTAACGTCAGATATCTTTATTGTTCATATTCAGTGATCTGCAGACAAACCATCACATAGTTTTTGTTGTATCGGGGACATTTTTTCTAATAGAACAAAAGTGTGAGTTTATTTCTGCATGAAACAATTGAATCATAGGAATAATTTAAAATACTCTTTCCCAAATTCCTGTTTGAACTCCTCTTCACTGTTTAGCAGTTAATGTCAGGCCCAAACTGTGGAACAGACTTCCACATTACAGAAGATCCAAATTTCCTTCATTGTTGATGATTGTTTTCTGTTTCACGATTACCCCAGACCTGCTTCTCCTCCCACACTATTGGTTTGAATAGAATCAAACTTACATACAATGCTCATCTAATAGGTCTTCACTCAAACTGTGCTCAGAGTTATATTTGTCACTTTTTGGACAATAAGTTGTGAATTCTGACGTATTGTGCTGAGTGAGCTTCTATATCACTGACCTCCTTGTTTTAATGTCGATGCATTTTAATTTCCACTTTGATGTTCTTTGTCTTGATAAACCACTAAAAACAAAAGATCGTCTGAAGGTTATACCAAAGAACAAAATAAAAACCCGTCACTCTGTTTTCTCCATTATTAGACTGTCTACTATCGGTTGCGCACTTCCACTGTCATAGTCGCTCGACTACAGTTTGAGATGGCGGAAGTAAGGGTAACATCATTATCTCTGTAAGTAAGAGTGGGACCCTCAGCTCTTCCTCTGACAAACCCTCGCTGTTCATTGTTTTTCATAATGTCAAACAGACAAGAATTACATTGTGTGTTGATGGGAAAGACTCCGATTCCATGCCAGATGTAGTACAGGTTATAATCGAAAGGAACAGAGAACATGCCAGCAATTTTCTTATCAGCTCGCTTTGTAGATTCATTGTAAAGATCGTAGGTGACGACTCCAACACATCCGCGCGCTGCGCCAGCAGTCTTAGAAAACACAGCGCTGCCATATTCAGAAGTGCGCAGTGTTGAAGGCATGGCAGTGTCATATTGTCCACTCTCCAAATGCACTCTGGACAGAGAAACAAAAGACATCTCAATGAATATGTCAATTTTGAAATGAAGGGCAGCGGTCATGAGACAGGCGTGTACCAGGGTTACTTTGGATTAACAGAAAATGTTTGGCTACGGTTGCCACAAAGACTGCACAGAGCAAACATTTAACAGTCACGCAGTATAAATACTTCCAACACGACACTTTCCATATCACATCCTGATATACAAAAAGATTTAACAAATTTCCCACAATGTTTATAAAAAAATAGTAGTGTTTGGCTTTTTGATATATTTGGATAAATAAACATTTGATCCTCCACCATTTGGTTTTAGAACTTATGAAGCGTCTTGGATGAGAGGCCTTCAGCCTGTGGTACAGGCCTTCAAGCTGGCTGTAGTTAAACCTTTACTCAAAAAGCATCTCTAGACCCAGCAGTCTTAGCTAATTATAGGCCAATCTCCAACCTTCCTTTATTAGATAGAACTTTATTAATCCCTCGGGTGGGTTCCTCTGGGAAATTCGATTTCCAAAAAAGCACAGCACCGACAGAAGTTACAGAGTTACAGAATATATATATATATATATATATATATATATATATACACACACACACACCCAGCACGCCCCTGCGGGCGGTTTATCCTTCAAGCTCGGGTCCTCTACCAGAGGCCTGGGAGCTTGAGGGTCCTGCGCAGTATCTTAGCTGTTCCCAGGACTGCGCTCTTCTGGACAGAGATCTCCGATGTTGTTCCCGGGATCTGCTGGAGCCACTCGCCTAGCTTGGGAGTCACCGCACCTAGTGCTCCGATTACCACGGGGACCACCGTTACCTTCACCCTCCACATCCTCTCGAGCTCTTCTCTGAGCCCTTGGTATTTCTCCAGCTTCTCGTGTTCCTTCTTCCTGATATTGCTGTCATTCGGAACCGCTACATCGATCACTACGGCCGTCTTCTTCTGTTTGTCTACCACCACTATGTCCGGTTGGTTAGCCACCACCATTTTGTCCGTCTGTATCTGGAAGTCCCACAGGATCTTAGCTCGGTCATTCTCCACCACCCTTGGGGGCATCTCCCATTTTGACCTCGGGACTTCCAGGTTATACTCGGCACAGATGTTCCTGTACACTATGCCGGCCACTTGGTTATGGCGTTCCATGTATGCCTTGCCTGCTAGCATCTTGCACCCTGCTGTTATGTGCTGGATTGTCTCTGGGGCATCTTTACACAGCCTGCACCTGGGGTCTTGCCTGGTGTGATAGACCCCAGCCTCTATGGATCTTGTGCTCAGAGCTTGTTCTTGTGCTGCCATGATTAGTGCCTCTGTGCTGTCTTTCAGTCCAGCTTTGTCCAGCCACTGGTAGGATTTCTGGATATCAGCCACCTCCTCTATCTGCCGGTGGTACATACCGTGCAGGGCTCTGTCCTTCCATGATGGTTCCTCGTCTCCCTCCTCTTTCTTGGGTTTCTGCTGCCTGAGGTATTCACTGAGCACTCGGTCAGTTGGGGCCATCTTCCCAATGTATTCTTGGATGTTCGTTGTCTCATCCTGGACTGTGGTGCTGACACTCACCAGTCCCCGGCCCCCTTCCTTCCGCTTAGCGTACAGCCTCAGGGTGCTGGACTTGGGGTGAAACCCTCCATGCATGGTAAGGAGCTTTCTTGTCTTTATGTCAGTGGCTTCTATCTCCTCCTTTGGCCAGCCTATTACCCCAGCAGGGTACCTGATCACGGGCAGGGCGTACGTGTTGATGGCCCGGATCTTGTTCTTACCATTCAGCTGACTCCTCAGGACTTGCCTGACCCTCTGCAGGTACTTGGTGGTTGCAGCTTTTCTAGCGGCCTCTTCATGGTTCCCATTCGCCTGCGGGATCCCCAAGTACTTGTAACTGTCCTCTATGTCTGCAATGTTGCCTTCTGGTAGTTCAATCCCCTCAGTTCTGACTACCTTCCCTCTCTTTGTTACCATCCGACTACACTTCTCCAGTCCGAACGACATTCCAATGTCATTGCTGTATAGCCTGGTAGTGTGGATCAGTGAATCGATGTCTCGTTCACTCTTGGCATACAGCTTGATGTCATCCATGTACAGGAGGTGGCTGACAACTGCTCCGTTCCGTAGTCGGTATCCGTAGCCAGTCTTGTTAATGATCTCACTGAGGGGGTTCAGGCCTATGCAGAACAGCAGTGGGGACAGAGCATCTCCTTGGTAGATCCCGCACTTGATGGTGACTTGTGCTATGGGCTTGGAGTTGGCCTCTAGTGTTGTACGCCACATCCCCATTGAGTTCCTGATGAAGGCTCTTAGGGTCCCATTGATCTTGTACAATTCTAGGCATTCCAGTATCCAGCTGTGGGGCATTGAGTCATAGTCATAGGCCTTCTTGTAATCAATCCAGGCAGTGCACAGGTTATATATATATATATATATATATATATATATATATATATATATACACACACACACACATATATAAATACAGAGACAATATAAATAAAATATATGAAGGGGATAAATAGAATAAATAGGAATAAAAAATAAAAATACAAGTGAATTGCACATTTCAAGTATTGAGTCTATTGCACTGTTGACTATTTACAAAAGTATTGCACAAGGGATTGCACAGTGAGGTGAAGAGGCACTACAGCTTAGTTGTTCCCCCCTCCTTTGTCCTCCTGTTTCCCCTCCCTCTCCCCTCCAGAGAGGAGTTAAACAGTCTGATGGCGTGTGGGACAAAGGAGTTTTTAAGTCTGTTAGTTCTTGTCTTTGGGAGAAGCAACCTGTCACTGAACAGACTCTTCTGGTTGTTAATGGCCGTGTGCAGAGGATGCCCAGCATTGTCCATAATGTCCATCAGTTTCTTTAATGTCCTTTTCTCTGCCACTGTCACTGTCACCTATATCAAACATCCTTGAAAGAGTAGTTGTCAAACAGCTAACAGATCATCTGCAGAGGTTTATTTGAAGAGTTTCAGTCAGGTTTCAGAGCTCATCACAGCACAGAAACAGCTTTAGTGAAGGTTACAAATGATCTTCTTATGGCCTCTGACAGTGGACTCATCTCTGTGCTTGTCCTGCTAGACCTCAGTGCAGCGTTCGATACTGTCGACCATAATATCCTATTAGAGCGATTAGAACATGCTGTAGGTATTACAGGTACTGCGCTGCAGTGGTTTGTATCATATCTATCTAATAGACTCCAGTTTGTGCATGTAAATGGAGAGTCCTCTTCACACACTGAGGTTAATTATGGAGTTCCACAGGGTTCAGTGCTAGGACCAATTCTGTTTACATTATACATGCTTCCCTTAGGCAGCATCATTAGAAGACAGAGCATACATTTACACTGCTATGCAGATGACACCCAGCTCTATCTGTCCATGAAGCCAGATAACACACACCAATGAGTTAAACTGCAGGAATGTCTTAAAGACATAAAGACCTGGATGGCCGCTAACTTTCTGCTTCTTAATTCAGATCAAACTGAGGTTATTGTACTCGGCCCTGAAAAGCTTAGAAATATGGTATCTAACCAGATTCTTACTCTGGATGGCATTACCTTGGCCTCCAGTAACGCTGTGAGGAACCTTGGAGTCATGTTTGACCAGGACATGTCCTTCAACGCACATATCAAACAAATATGTAAGACTGCGTTCTTCCATTTGCGCAACATCTCTAAAGTTAGAAATATCCTGTCTCAGAGTGACGCTGAAAAACTAGTTCATGCATTTATTACTTCCAGGCTGGACGACTGTAATTCATTATTATCAGGAAGTCCAAAAAACTCCCTGAAAAGCCTTCAGCTGATCCAAAATGCTGCAGCAAGAGTCCTGACAGGGACTAGAAAGAGAGAGCAGATTTCTCCTGTTTTGGCTTCCTGTTAAATCCAGAATTCAAAATCCTGCTCCTCACATACAAGGTCTTAAATAATCAGGCCCCATCTTATCTTAATGACCTTGTAGTACCATATCACCCTATTAGAGCACTTCGCTCTCGCTCTGCAGGCCTACTTGTTGTTCCTAGAGTATTTAAAGTAGAATGGGAGGCAGAGCCTTCAGTTTTCAGGCCCCTCTTCTGTGGAACCAGCTTCCAGTTTGGATTCAGGAGACAGACACTATCTCTACTTTCAAGATTAGGCTTCAAACTTTCCTTTTTGCTAAAGCATATAGTTAGTGCTGGACCAGGTGACCCTGAATCCTCCCTTAGTTATGCTGCAATAGACGTAGGCTGCCAGGGATTCCCATGATGCACTGGGTGTTTCTTCTGTTGCAGGATCAACATTGCAAGTGGCCAATCAGAATGTTGTGACGTCATACTTTTGCGACTTCGGGAAAAAACGCCGTAAAACAAAAAACTGTACTTAAGCTGCGAGAAACTGCCTCTGTCCGCCAATCAACGGACCCTAACCCTTTAATAAATGGTAAGCAGAATTGATATTGTCCTTGCAACATTGGAATTTCATAAATGCACGAATGGCTTGGCGCGCAAAAGAATAACGCCACAAGAATGTGATTGGTCACTTGCAATGTTGAACCTGGAACAACATTTTCATGATGATGTGGGAACAACACCAACACGACGATATCAGATCATCCCTATGTGTTAACAGACCTCTCTGCACTGAATCATCCTTTTTATTAATCTCTGTCTCTCTTCCACAGCATGTCTTTATCCTGTCTTCCTTCTCTCACCCCAACCGGTCGCAGCAGATGGCCCCGCCCCTCCCTGAGCCTGGTTCGCCAAAGTGCTTACTTTTAGGGAGTTTGTTGATTGTTGGGTTTTTCTCTGTATCTATTATTATAGGATATACTGTACAAAATAAAGTGCCTTGAGGTAACTGTTGTTGTGATTTGGTCCTATATAAATGAAATTGAACTGAATTGAATTTGACACAAGGACTGTAGAACCTGGGAGCTGATCCACCAACTGCTCCAGACTGAAAGGTCTTTGAGCTCAAACAAGGAACAACTAACAACTTCTGAGCCTGGAGCTGTCATGGTCCTGGGACTTTGACCCAGTATTCTGAGTCATGAGTTTTGCCTTTGGACTTATGATTTACATTTAGAACAGAAAAATCCTTTAATTGTCCCACAAGGGGAAATTTGGTCATAACAGCAGCAAAACCCCCACAAATACACACAGAAACAAAATTTTTACATATTTACATCATGGACAGTAGTTACCAAATCAGAGTACTGTACAGTTATTAAAATTAGAGTACAGATAAGTGGCAAACCCAGGTTGTAGTGTGCAATCAGAGCAGGATACTGAAAGATGTTTAAATAGTTAAGAATATTTAGAATAACTGGAAAAGTGCAGATTGTGTGTTGTATCTGTGCATTAAAAAGTAGACATGTAACTTCCAATAAGTTAGTGTATATATAAGCTGAGAGAAGTAATGTGCAGTTATAACAGTAGAAGTTGTTATAACTGTGGTCTCAGATGCAGAGAAATTAAACGCTTGGATTTAGAATTTAATCCGTCTGTTGAGTCCTACATCTGTGTCCACGCCCTGTTCAGCACACACCCGGTCCCATGTTAGCAGCAGTACATTATGTACGTGTCTTTGTGTAGCTTGTCCATTTAGTGGTGTGTATGTAGGCACAAGCGTTTTGAATCCAAGCACAGAGAAACTGTTGCACATGCAGCAGGGCAGGCTTTGTGAGCTTCCAGCAGATTCTCACTCTCGTGGGTAAATTTGCTCTGGAAGCTCAGTTCTGCTCACTAAACAAGTGCCAAGTGATTCCATCCAATCAGCAAATTCCTAGAAAATAACATTTTTCCTCAACCATTCCCAATTTGCATAAAATTCCAGTTTCAGGCAACATTTAAAAATGCAGATCCCTACACCAGCGCTCTAGAGCGCGGCCAATTTGATCGCATTTTCAATGGTGCGACTAAAAAAAATCTTAGGTCGCACCGGTGCGACCAACTGTTCGAGTAACAAAAAAACAAAAAGTCTCCGTGTGGTCAACAACAGACACAAATGAGAGCAGATTCCACACAAAGATGTAAACACAGAGCGCAGACCCGACGCATCAGAATCATGATAATAAGAGTAAATGCCCAGGTGTCCCCTCTCCTCACTGCCTTTCAGCAGCTGTGCAGCAGCAAACAGGTCGTCAGAGGCCGATGTGATGATTAAGTTTAACATTGTCTACAATATTACCAGAATGCCAACGCACTTTAAGCACAAGCACACGATCGTTAGTTAATCATTTACAAATGAATATTGTCTGAATGGTCAGCAATTCCCCCCCAAAAGTGCACATGTGAAACTGCGGTGTGAAGCAGTGCGGTTGAAAAATCTGAGTGCTCCAAACTTTTGTGCCGGTGCGCCGAAGAAAAAAAATGTAGGTGCACCAGTGCAACCGTGGCAAACAGTTAGTCCCGAGCCCCGCCCTAAACACCACTCACAGTTTGTCATTCTCACTGCTCTTAATGCAGTTCTCACATCAGTCATAATTCATTGTGTGAAATATGTGCATCAACATATTTCTCAGTATGCTTCTCATCTGAACAGCACAGCTCTCTCACTTTCCTCAGCACTGTTTGCATTTCAATCAAATCACTTCAAACGTTATTCAGACGTGTATGAAAGAGCAAACATAGCAACACATGAACAGCAGTGAATTTGCCTTTAAAATAAACACGTTCTAAGAAGAGTTTTAGGTAAAACAAGCAGTAATTAGATTTTTATTTTTGTGTCACACTTTTCTACACGAGGCCAATATTTTTCCAAAGTCAGAAAAGTTTTGATAAAAGCCTCAAAAATGTAATGAAAGGATCTGAATTCAGTGATCAGAGATGAAGTGATTGACTGAGTTTTCATGACAAATAGGACAAAAGTTTTGATTGCTGCAGTGTGTTTTGCACAGGTGAGTGTGTGTAATGAGAAACTGAGAGCTGCATGAAGACGTTTCTGCTGTGAAAGCTGCTCCAAGGCGAACGATGAACACCCCTAACATGCTTTATATTGGTCTTTGTTAGTCATTCACACTCTGTTCTACATTTTTTATGATGTTTTTACCTTTTAATTAATTTCATGTCGTTCATGTCTCTATTTTTAATCTGCTTAATAGTTCTGTTATTAACAGCATGTCAATGATCTGTGAAGCACTTTGAACTAACCAGCAGAAAAAATGAAATGTGAGTGATTGTGTTTGAGTAAGGAGTCACCTGGGGTTGCGCAGCGAGTAGTTCTTGCTGTAATTGCTAAAGACAACTTCACACTGTCGAGAGTCAGAAGCACCCATGACGTCTGCAAGCAGAAGAACAAAACGACTGAGCCTTCAGGGACTCAGCTGGATGGTGACAGATGTGAGGAGGTTTTTCTTTCACATCAACAATTGTGCACTGTGGACACATCCTGCCTTCAGATAATTGGTGCAGTAGCTGTAGCTGTGTCTCAGTTCAGGAGCTGCACTGTTTGAAGGACCCGGCTGTGAAGGCCGGAGTGAGCGGCTGTTTAATGTAGCCTAGAGCTCTGGTCTACAACACCAAGCACTGCTCAGGTTGCCGACACAGGTCAACGTTACATTCATTGTATTAGTAAATGAAATGTACTTATTTTAAAAAATGACAGCAGTGAAACTTAAATTTCAAACACTGAGCTTCAGTATTTACATTTCATATCATTTGATATCTTCTTTATCTCAAAGGCAAATATCTCTTACAGCTTATATACGGATGAATTGTCTATGAAAGAGACAAATGTTGTTCCTTTACTGTGTTGATGCCTCAACCTGAAAGCTTAAAATGCTGATCACAAGCCGTGATTAATTGTATAGCAAATATTCCTTTGCTGGGTGAGAAAAACACGTGTTATCATAACTGTTTGAAGTCATATATAAAAGACGTCAGAGCCTTAAACAGGCTGATCTTTGTTAAATGCATCTCACAGAACTTTAAACATCTTTATGAAATACGATCTAATGCTGTAGATCAACTTACCTTCAAAAGAATAAAGCATATATATAAATGTACAAGCATGTAAACATCTACAGCAGTAATCCAACATACTGTAATACTGTACAAAGTACTGTAGTACTGCACACAGTACTGTAATACTGTAATACTGTACAAAGTACTGTAGTACTGCACACAGTACTGTAATACTGTAATACTGCACAGAGTACTTTGTACAGTACTGTAATACTGTAATACTGCACACAGTACTTTGTACAGTATTACAGTACTGTGTGCAGTACTACAGTACTTTGTACAGTATTACAGTATTACAGTACTGTGTGCAGTACTACAGTACTTTGTACAGTATTACAGTATTACAGTACTGTGTGCAGCTTGTGCTTCTTTGTCTCTTGATCTCAGAATAAGGAAAAAGTTGGAAACACTGAATCTTATTTGATCTGCATTCCAAACATAGTCTAGATTAAACAGCCCTGTGTTTTTGTGAGACATGTGTGGCATCCCATAATGATCACAGATCCATCCTGGACACCCCACTGAAAACTTTCCGGCTTCACCACTGATGAAACTTCGATCAGGTTATGGTCACAGTTTCCGCCTCTGCTGCTTTTTACTGAATGTTTCTCAGTGTTTTTATGATTTCCACCCTTTGAAAGTCATGATTACAAAGTTCAGATTCTGTCTCTCATTCTGTTTCAACAGTCCAATCACAGTGAGGCTCACACAGTCTGAAACCCTACGTTAGAAAATGCAGTGAATCAGAGGAAGCTGTACGTACAAGACTAAATTAAGACTAGTTTTTTTAATATCAAACAATGAAAAATTGACTTACAATAACGTGATGAGTTCAGATAAAAGCAATAAGCAGTGTCCACATGGGTCGTCCTCCCGGTGTAGCTGTGTTACTAAACAGTCCTCTTTTTATACCCTGAAAGTGAAAGTACAGGGGGCTGAAAGGACGGATGCTACTGAACCATTTAGGATCCGTCTTTCACACTGAAAGAGCTGGGCGTCACTTTCAGAGAAACTGCCTCAAATAATTTCTCCTCTAGCATTTTCTGCTGTTTTAATTGTAACACATTTAGTTGGCAAATAGATACTGTAACAAACTGCAACAGAGGTGTGTGTGTGTGTGTGTGTGTGTGTGTGTGTGTGTGTGTGTGTGTGTGTGTGTGTGTGTGTGTGTGTGTGTGTGTGTGTGTGTATCCTGGTGCCCACAAGTGTGAAGGCATTTTTGAGTTTGTAGTTTTAGTGTCAGGGTTACCGATGGGTTATGGCTAGGTTTAGGTTCAGGGTTAGGCATTCATTGTTGGTGGTTATGGTTAAGGAGAGGGGCTGGGGAAAGCGTTAGATGTCCCCACAAGATATAAAACCCAACAGAGTGTATTTGTGTACGTGAGAGAGAAGAAAGACGGAGCGTTTTGTTGGTGTCTTAAAGCTTTGTCAGTTACTCCAGTCGGGCTCACGTGTGTCCTCTCTCTAACAGATTGTGAACATTTGTTCTTCGGAGAGCAGTTTTCTCCATGCAGCCTTTGTTTCCTGTGCTGTTTTTAACCACAGGGTGCGGTGACAATCATTATCTTCTTTAAGCAGTATTATAGCATCAAGCAGCCACATGTTTGTGGTGTGTGGCGAGTTTGCCTGTGCATGCTAAGCGTGTGGATGAGTACAGGATCGTGTGAATAACAAAGCGAAAGACCAGACACTGGGATAGATCTCAGGTTTGTGGCAGTGGATTCTTTTAGACTGATCTAACAGGAAGGAAGATTTTTTTGAATCAACAAAGTCAGGTCTGCACGCACAGTGTGGGCGTACCTGCACAGCAGTGTGTGGATCTTCTTTGTATGGATCCGCTCTTAATTTTAGTCTTTGAGTTGGTGTCGGTGATCCACTGTACATGTAACCGATGTGTTCCTGTGTTGTCTCTGACAGTGAAAGGTAAACAGAAAGACCTGCTATGACCAAATATGAACAGTTAGGACGAGAGTTTGCTCAACACACTACAACCTCCAAGCTAGCAAGACTGTTCATGCTAGCATGATCAGCGCCTATACACATACACAGCACACACGTACCACATACTCAGCATTTAGCAAAGAGAGGCGCAATGATGACAATAGTGAACTAAAACACATGATCAGAAACATCAGGGTGGATAAAGATATTATTAGTGTAGGACAAGAAATGACACCGACCTCTCCCACAGGGGAATTGTAGGAAAGGGGAGAGGCCAAAGGGGTACCCCAAATTTACAGGGTTGCACCAAAGAAGAAGAAAAGGATGAGGAGGGGCTCTAACTGATGATGAAGATAGCTACAGACTTGGAGGTCCTAACGGTAAGGTTTACCAGGGACAGTTTGGGGTTTAAAACATATTTTGTGTAAATATAACAATATGTAATTTATGACCTGGTTACATATGTTAAGGTGTGATGTGTCAAGTCCCGTTGCCTGGTTAAAAGTATCTGCAGAAAGCAGTAAACGTTTATTTATCCACTGCTGGAGGGTGAAGGTCAGTGATGAACTGTGTTGTCATCTGATCATCTGATTAGATGCAGCTTGCTGACCAAGCTGGATTGTGTTAAACTTACTATTTCATACTTTTGTCTAAAAAACATCACGTCAGCTCACCCGACGGTGTGTTTGTGTACATGACACTTTAATACGCAGCGTGGAAAACCACAGTTCATGTCACAGTGAACACGGTGAGACAAAAAGCTAACACATCAAAGTATTTCAGCTTATTCAGAGAGTCTTTGTGGGAAAATAAATCCAACTAATAATTATCGTCGTGTTGAGTCATGCAGACTAATCTCCCTGCAGGAATAGTTCAGGTTACTGAAACGTTTCTGCCTCTGACAGCTGTCCACACCTAAACTGAACTCGCTACACGTCAAAGATACAGAAATGATTCTCTTTAACGGTGATGTAGGAACCACACCTGCTATCAGAAAGGTCAGAGGTCAAATTAGACTAAAAGTGACTAATAGTTTAGAGGTATACAGAATAATCCATGTGAGGCAAAAGCTCCAGACTGCTCTGTTTCCAGCAGATTTCCTTCTTTCAGTGACGGCACGCCCACACAACAGGACGACACTCGTCTCAGTAACACGTGTGTTCGTCTCAGTAACACGCGTGTTCGTCTCAGTAACACGCGTGTTCGTCTCCAACACTGTCGGCGTAGTACAGGCACTAATGTTCTCTAGCACACAAGTAAGCAATGATTCACGGAGTTTAGAAACAGGCAACAACAGATCAGATATCATTTTACTCTTTGGTGTTTCACTCACATTTAAACATATTTATACAGCAGCAGTACAGTAACAACTATACAGCATTAGAAGATCCTCCTGTCAGCATTAGACAGAAGAAAGACAGTTTCATCTAAACTTCGATTCCTGGACGAATCTTTTGGTTTTTCAGAGCAGATCTGACCCTGTATTGTTTTTTGGGTTTTTTTTAGACGATATTAGCTAACACAAGTGAAATTCAACCATCACCAAGTCAGTCAGTAGCAGGAAACTGCTCACTGAACATCAGCAGATTAATAACACACAAAGATCTGGTAAAAGAAAGCTCTTCCTTTCTATGATGGTTAAATTATTAAAATGTTTTCACCATTAACACAGTCCAGTATGAGGTCTACTCAGCACAGTCTCACCAGTGTTGTCGGCTTACAGAGGAGAGGCAGAGCGGTGCACATCCATCAATCCAGCAGAAGTAGACCCAGAGTGGAAAAATATGACACTGAGTGTTGAGCTTTTATAACCTTTATAGACAGAATAGCATAGGTGGTGGAAGGACTGCACTTTGGTGGCCTCAGGATTTCATCTTTACTTTTTGCAGATGAGCAGTGGCTGTAGCTCAGGAGCACTTTATAGCACAGGCAGAGTAAGCGCTGCATAAGAACCATTGCAGCTACCATTTACCATGGTGTGGTTCTGTTTATCTGTTTATGCTTTATCAGGTGGTGGCCTCCAACTCTGATGTGGTTTTGTGACCAAAGGAATGAGGAGTTCTTCCTTAGAGGCAGGCTGAGGAGGTCAGCCATCTGAGAGGCACTTGTAGTGGAGCTGCTGCTCCTGTTGGGATGGTTGATTAGGAGAGCTCTTGGACTATGAATGAACTGGAAGAGGTGGCTGGGCTGAGGGAAGTCTGGGCGTCTCTGCTCTGACCGCTGCAGCTGTGACGCAAACCCAGATAGATATAGAAAATCGATATTCAGAATATTCCTATTTTTCATTTTAACTGATTTAGGTTTCAGAAAAAAATACATAAAATCAAATTATTTAATTTATAAAAATATGTGTATGTGAGCTGGTGCAGCAGTTTTGAGTTCCCTCCCCAGACGCCCACTCACATCCTGGGCCATCTGACCTCAGGAATTCGCATGATAAGGTGGGGCCAGGTTTCACAATGAGCTCACCCGAAACTCTGGCTGATTGTGACCCACACCCAGTTTCACACCTTGGCTCATGTGATTAGAGGATCATCAGGGGTCCTTTTGTCCCTCTGTGGGGGGAAACTCCCACAGGTTTATATCTGGGACTCTCCACCATTTGACCTTAGAACTGAAGAAGCTTCTCGGATGAGAGGTGAAACGTCTTCAAGCAACTTAAAGAAGTCCAGACGCTTTTCTTTGCAAGCTCCTTTGACTGCAGCATTTGTACTTTTAAAGTCTGTTTAATGACTTGATGAATACATTTTTGGATACATTACTGTAAATGATGAAATATGTTCCACAGTTTGAATCAGGTTTGAGAGCGAGAGATTGATGAGTTTGAAGCCATTATGACTGGGAAAATTCTGACATGCAAATATTTTTTCTGCGAGTGAGCTGAGAATCGTCCCGTATGGACAGAGTGGACAGGGTAAAAGTACTCTAGGAGGCATCAACATGGGCAGCAGAGAAATATTCACTTCTGATAAGGACTTAAAGAAGTGCCATAAGGAAGGAAAGATCATTGACTGTCAAAAATATGATGTTGTTGACACTCCAGGTCTGTTTAAAGTAGACGCCTCTGTCTCCAGAGCAATGTCAGTAGTCTCTTGGAAAGAGTTCTGGTCCACGAAAAGCGGGACAGTGTCAGTACGGTCAAAGTCAATCTCGGCAGGGGTGTGGCTAGAGACAATAGTGTTCGTATCAACATTATCAAGTCACTACAGTCTGGGTCTGGAAGAGCAGGAGGCAAGCTGCTGTCCAGGAGACTGAGATCCAAAGCTGCTGCAGCCTTCAGCTTTTGTTACGGAAACTTTAAATAAAACTGCAACCACCAGCTGAGTGTCTTTGAAGTGAGGTTTATGAAAGAAAAAGGAAAAAGAAAAACACTGCAGTGGAGAAAAAGTTTAAATTAAGCACCAAACAGTTTTCTGAGGAAGGACACCGCCCTGAACTATTTTATACCTTCCCAAAAGTCTCAAAGAAAGAACATCCACAGCATATCATATATCTCTACACCTTCAGTCCAGCTCATCTTTGCCCCTCTCCCAGAAAAGTTGTGACTGCCCGTCACCTCCCTAAGATTAGGGTGTCTGGAGATCTTTAAATCTGTAGAATGGTTGCAGGTTTGCAACATGAAAAACTTTCTCTCCAGTGTCCATTGTGGTGAGACAGTAATTCACCTCAGACCTCCTCTTGGGGATAAGGTAGGGACCAGTGTAAAAAGGGGCCAACTTTGCAGAAAAGTAGGACGATGAATCTGATTTTGGGTGTGACTTTACTCTGACTAGGTCTCCAACATCGTAAGAGACCGCGCGACGTCTCAGATCATAGTAGTGCTTTCGCCGTTTATGACTCTCTGCGAGCACCAAGCGAGCATGTTCATGAGCATCCTGAAGTGAAGCTCTCAGGTTATCTGAGTAAGACGTTTCGTGGACATTCAGTCTTTAACAGGAGGGCTGAGTGGATGGAGACCACATTTTGTTTTTGGTTGAGGAAATAGAGGAGATCATCTTGTACAACGTACTTCTCCAGATCCCGACTATCCTCCACAGTTTGTTTTTGACTTTTGAGCTGATTGAGCAATGAGCCCGTGACTGGGTCCTCAAGCTGCAACTGACGAACATGCGGGCGGTCAGAAACAATTGCAGAAGGTAGAGCACGAAGGTCCATGCTCCCAATCACGGCATAGGGAGGGAGAAGATTGGTAGGGGCTTCCACACCTGGGAGGGGATTACATGAAAGGGCATCAGGCACCTTATTACGTTCTCAAGGTTTGTGGATAATGCTGAACTCAAGGTTTTGAAGGAGAAGACACCACCAAGCAAGCCTGCCACAGGGGTTTGGTTGAGACATCAACCACTTTCAGTTGCTGTGGTCAGTGTAAATAGTTACGTGCAAGCCTTCGACATAGGGTCCAAGGCCCAGATGACAGCCAGACACTCCTTCTCTGGAGTCGAGTAGGGTTTTACTGATTTGTGCAAGGCATGGCTAGCCACAGCAACATCTTTGCCATCCTAATACTTCTGCATTAATGCTGCTCCAAGACCAGCATCACATGCATCAGTGTGAATGAAGAATGGACGGGAACCTGAGGACTGGTGCTGAGGCTATAGAATGTTTCAGAAAGTCTACAGCTGCTCGGCACTCTGGAATGACACTCTTCGTCCTTTTTAGTGAGGACATGACGGGCATAGCCATGTACAAAGCGGCGACAGTAGCCAGTTAGGGCAAGGAACTGTCGCACCTGCTTTGTTGTGGCACTTTGAACTCACAGCTCTCACCTTGTCAGGGTCAGAATGGATCCCCTCTGGCATAACCCAATAACCAAGGAAGGTGAGTTCTGTAAGGCAGAATTGGCATTTGCTTGGTTATAAAGAGAGGCCAGCGGACTAAAGCCTACCAAGGACCTCTTTTAGGTCAAGCAGGTGTTGCTCAAAAGTCGTGGTGTGACAACAATGTCATCCAGATACACCGCGCAGGACTTATAAACCAGGCCAGCTAGAACATTGTTTATAAGCTGCTGAAAAGTCACAGGGGTGTTACACAGGCCAAAAGGAAGGACTCTGAAACGAAACAGGCCACAGTGCATGATAAAAGTAGTCTTTGGTTTAGCTTCTTCAGCAATGGGGACCTGCTCAAAACCTTGAGCGAGGTCTAGTGTTGTGAGAAACTTCCCTCTTGACAAAAAGTCCAGTGTTTCATTCACTTGCGGGAGTGGGTAAAAATCTTTCGCGGTCAGCTAATTTAGACCATGGAAGTCAACACAGAACCGTGGTTCGCGGGGGGGTTTGTTCACAGTGACCATGGGAGCAGCCCATTTTCACAGATCATCCATAATTACAGTTCTCATTGGGACACGTATTGTTAGTGAAGTGTGAGTCATAAAGTCCATCCCAAGAACCAAGGGGGATGTCAGGTCCTGCACTATCACAAACCGTTGATAGACTTGCTTGCCCATAAATCCAATGATTAACCAGGTTATTCCTAATGGATTGCAGTTAGTGCCATTGGCCAGTCTTATGGGTGGAGAATTCCACAGATTCTTTAATGACTTTTTTTTTTTCAGGCAACAGGTCTGCATTTACTGCTGGAAGAGACTAACCTGTATCTAGTGTGGCATCCAGAGCTGCTCCATTAACGTTCACATAAACTCTGGGAGGGGCGTTCCACGGTGATTGTGAAGCTCCAGAAACGTTTCGTCATCATCCAGGTGACGTCTTCAGTCTCAGCGGACTGGAGCTTTCAATCTTATAAACAGCACATTTGCATAATGACTGAAACCAGCCCAGTGAAGGGACAATGGGCTGGGAGGTCAGTTCCTTAAACTTAATTATGCAAATTCTCGAGGCCTGGAGTTCGAGACCCCTGATCTAAGTGCTCTGTTGGGATTGTATAAGTGGAGGAGTTCAGAGAGATAGCTGGGCGCTAAATTATTTAGAATTTTAAAAGTGAACAAAAGAATTTTAAAATCTATGCGATATTTAACAGGGAGCCAATGTAGTTTGGCTAAAATTGGAGTGATGCGTTCATAGATTCTCGTACCTGTTAAAAGACGCGCAGCTGCATTTTGAATTAACTGAAGCCGGTAAAGAGAAGAGTGTTGGAGGCCGGAGTAGAGGGAGTTACAGTCGTCCAATCTGGATGTGATAAATGCGTGGATAAGCTTTTCAAGGTCCTTTAAAGGAGGGAACGGCTTTGCTTTGGAAATCTGACGCAACTGGCAAAAGCTGTTTTTTTACCACAGTGGAGACCTGTTTCTCAAGTTTTAAAGAGCCATCCAGGAACACTCACAGGTTCCTTACAGTGAGCGAGAGATGGCTAGCGAGAGGGCCTAGGGCGTCAGCTAACTGGTCTAGCAGAGTGTGACTACCAAAGACTATGATTTTGGTCTTATTCTCGTTCAGTGTAAGAAAATTATGTGATAACCAAAATTTAACTTCATGCAAACAGTTGAACAGAGGTTGCAAAGAAGCAGACACATCGGATTTCAAAGGTGAATAAATCTGGATATCATCAGCATAACAGTGAAAGGAGATGTTGTATTTACTAAAAATTAATCCCAACGTCAACATGTACAAAGAGAAGAGAGCAGGACCGAGCACGGACCCTTGAGGCACACCACAGTAAATAGGGGCAGAAGCTGAGGAGTGTTGCCCCATAGCAACAGAGAACGACCTCTCTGAGAGGTAGGATTTAAACCAAGTTAAACCGTACCTTTGAGACCAACAACATGTTCCAGTCTTGACAGAAGAATGTTGTGGTTAACCAAAGCAGCAGTCAAGTCAAGTAAAACTAAAACTAAAACCACGGAGTATCCAGAGTCAGCAGTTAAAAGAAGATCATTAACAACTCCAAGTAAGGCTGTCTCTGTGCTGGGGCGAGGTTTCAAACCAGACTGAAACTTGTCATTAATACCATTTGCATCTAAAAAGGCCTGAAGTTGTTTTAGAACTACCGTTTCCAATATTTTGGAAATAAAAGGGAGTTTGGAGATCGGCCTGTAGTTAGTGAGACCATTAGGGTCAAGATTTTTCTTTTTCATAATAGGTTGCACAACAGCATGCTTAAAGACAGACGGTACACAACCTGATGACAATGATGCATTCAGCAGAGATAAGATACAAGGACCAATAACATGTAAAGCTTCCTTAAAGAAACGAGAAGGAAGAATATTATGCGGGGAACCAGAGATTTTGAGATGATCAATTATGTCTTTTAAAGCAGAATAAGACACTGGCTCAAACTGTTGGAAGACAGTCAAGCATTCAGAGGCTGGAACTGGGTCTAAAACTGACGATGAATGAGATGGATGAGAAGCCCTTAGAGCTGAGATTTTATCAGAGAAATACTTTAAGTATTTATCACAAAGAGCAGGGGAGGCATCCCTATAAGTGATAGTGCTAGGGTTTACCACAGAGTTAAAAGTATTGAAAAGGGCTCGGGGGTTGTGGCTATTAGTCATGATAATGCTGGACAAAAAGGCAGATTTGGCAGCTTTAACAGACTTTTGATACTTTTGATATAATTACGGAGGATGTCCAGAGAGACGTGGAGTTTGTCTTTCCTCCATTTTCATATCTCATCACTCTCCACTTTCTGTTCATCTGAGAAAAAGACACAATTTGCTATTGCATTGATCGATTATTTATTATCCACACTTAACAACTCTTGCACCTGATCCATAATAAAGCAATGATAGAAAAAATGTTATAGAACCAAAGCATTGTGTTTATTTATTTTTTTCACTAGCTGGGCCCACATCCTCATTTTAGGTTTGACAGCGTTTTAGTAGGTAAAGGTGATGCTTGGACATGAGTTGAGCTGTGGTTTGGGGAAGGCCTCGAAGGGGACTGGCGACGGCTCCCATGCCTGGCAGATCCCCAAAGAAGGCGTCCCCTAGAAGGTCGAAGATCTCAGCAGTAACAATTTGATTTTCAATTCAACGTATTTATACGGCACCAAATCACAGTGACAGACGCCTAAAGACCCTGCAATGATGTCTGGCAGAACCAGGCTCACGGAGTGGCGGGGCCATCTGCTGTTTTTGGGGTGAGAGAGAGAGAACAGGACAAAGATAAGTGCAGGGAGAGCGAACGCCGAGTGACATCCCCACCGAAAGGAGAGGGAAATAACTGGTGGCAGGCCAGCGAAGATGAACAGCCCTCAGTAAAGTAGTCGAGGATTTCATGAAGTGGAGTGGATGAGCTCGGACAATTAGGAAGGAATGTTTGGAGAAGAGATCAAATGAAGGGTTGATTAATTGAAACACTGACTGGAGGAAAATTGCCTTCTGTAATGATCAGCCCCCAAATTGTCAGAGAGCAGAGTGCGAGTCCACCAAACTTCATGGGAGATGATAAGATGTTTAGACGTAGTCAGAACTGTGAGTTGGCTTAGAGAGCGGTCTTGAATGACGGTGTCGAGGGTGGATGCTAGATGATGCTAGTGAAAGCACATGAAAAGTGATGGGACGCCATGAAGAATTAGGCACATTGTGCGGTTTGGATGTCTTAAAAGGGGCGATAGAGGACAGAATCTGGTATCCCCGAACCATGAAAGTTCGCTGGTGCTTTGCAAAGACAGGAAAGATGGCAGAGAAACTGGCATCTCGGTGCCGGCAGGGTTTGTTGCTACATCTTGCGGAAGACTGGACAAAACGGAGAAACTGGTTAGAGGAATGGGATCCCAGTGCCGAAAGCTTGCTGCTGCCATTGCAAATGATGGAAATAGGGAGCCTAGCATCCCATTCACACACACACTGACACAGATACACACTCACTCCCCTTCCCCACTCCAAACTCCTCCGATACTTGCCTCCCATCCGGCGCAGACGGTGGGTCAGCTGGAATGTGCAGTGATGCAGCGACCCTGATGCCGCTTACTCGGCTCACTCCCTGTTGCTTGTCATGTGTTTTCATGGTGTTATGGTGTGAAGATTCATGCACTTTTGTGCTGTGATGTTTTTGTTTTCTGAGCAGAGTTTCTTTGTTCCTCCTCGACTGTCCATTGTTGTTATACATTTCATTGTTTTCTTTACATTACCTGTTGTGACCTGCCTCCCCAATGTGATGTATGTACGTTTAGAAAAGGTCCAATTTTGCTGCAGGCAACTGCAAGGGACAAATAAAGGCTTAAATCAATCAACTATAGTCTATGTGCACTTTCCCCTCCTGAGTCACCTGATGGTCTGCCAGAATCTCTTCGAGGCAGTCCAAAAGTCTTTTTCCATGGCGTCTCTGAACTCCTCCCACACATGAGTTTTTGCTTTAGCCACTGCCCGAGCCTTGTTCAGCCTGTTGGTTCCTGGTTGGCTTCCTCTGAAGTTATCAAGGCTAATCAAGCCCGATAGGACTCCTTCTTCAGGCTGGTGGTTCCCTTTCACCTCTGATGTCCACCATCAGGTTCGGGGCTTACCACCTTGACAGACACCAACCACCTGGAAGTGCTGAACAGGGTCCATTCAGACTAGTGCGCCCTTGCAATGCTGTCAAAGATCTGCTGCAGGTGGGTGTTGAAGATCAGTAACTCTACCCCAGATAGAGCAAACTATTTCCTGGATCTTCTGCTCATAGGGGTTTTTGAGTCGCTCTTCATCTGGTCCCTCACCCAGGACCAATTGGCCATGGGAGACGCTACCAGGGGACAAAAAGCCCCACAAGACACACAAACCCCTCCACCTTGATAAGGTAATGAATCCCGGATAGCAATGGCATATAGAAAGTATTATTTTTATGTCATAGCTGATCAGAGGTAATATAGGCATTGATAAATAACAATTAGCATCCTGAAAGCCTCTGTGATCCAGGCACTTTAAGTATTTTAAAAACCTTTTCCAAACTTAAATAAGTTAAAATTTAAAGTAAAGTAAAAGTAAAAGGAGACTTTTCATCAATCTATCCCACATGAGATGAACCAGATCAGAAACAGATTCAACATCATGGCATCAGCACTGCTTTCTGCTCCTCTGCATCACAGCCATGAACCTGCTGCAGGTGATTCACACTGTGATGGATCCATCACACTGATGCTCACAGCTGGGTCTGGAGAGCACCGAGCTGAACTTAACCAGATGTTGTCTTCAGACTGTGAGTCTTGGAGTGTAAAGCTGATGGGGATCAGCTCTCATCGTAGCTGCAGACACTTCAGGTCACTTCACCCTTTAGCCTCAGCCTGTGGCTGTATCCCAATTCAGGGTCTGCAGCCTTAAAGGCCGCATTTTAAGGCCGATTACGTCACAGCGGCGCGCCGAAGGCTGTCCCAATTCAAAGGCTGCTCGAAATGCGGCCCTGAAATGCGTCCTTCATTTCCCTGAATTTTAAGGACGTGGCAGTGTAGACTTCGTGGCCCAACATATCCCAGAATGCATAGCGCGGCGGTGGGTGTGGATAAATTTGCCGAAAAAAACGGCGGATGAGGGGCGGCTGAAGAGTAAACTTTAAGTACTGAATATTATGTCACTTATTTATGTGCAAATGTTTAATAACGAAGAACATTAAACATTCCTGTTGGCCACATGTCAGCAAAGTCATGTGACATTAGTGACGTTTGTACTAACTTGGTTTTAAAGCCTTTACTTTTAAATATACGCCGTTCAATAGCTGAGCTTAATCCTACAGAGAATGATCAAAGCTCATGTAGAAACAAACAAATGAACAAAAGATTTTCTACTTCATTTCTGTCAAACACAGCTGTATGACACAGCTGTATGACACATTTCCAGCTGTTAGTATCATGGTTGCTAGGCAACCTGGGCAGCGCAACAGAGGCTTTTTTTTTTAAACTTTATTGACAAACAACAGTATCAGCGCAACGGAGGCTAGACCGTCCCATTACACAAGCCTCGTACTTCCGGCCTTAGCGGTCTTTGAGTACGCGGCCCTTGAGGATCGTTGAGGCTGCGTACTTTAAGGCTGCAGACCCTGAATTGGGATACAGCCTGTGTCAGACGTTTCAAACCCAGACAGACCAGCAGGTGTAGTTTCTCCTGTGGCCACCAGAGGGCAGACGTTCAGCAAACAGCTGCACTGCTCCTCAGAGTCCAACATCCTCAAACCAGGAGGCGGGCTCAGTGCTGGGGAGGAGCTGGACCATCAGAGAGGAGGGGGTTATCAGAAGTGAGGAGAGGAGCGCGCTCAGTCAGGACGGCTCACTGCTCCTCTGAGCATCACAGGGAAACACGAGTGATTTAAGCCTTAAAGCTGTGATTTTTAAAGTGTTACCTCAACCACACTGATGTAGCTGCTGTTGTAATCAGAGGTTGTCAAAGATTTTCATTTCAAAAGCCAAAATACCTCTCGCCCACACTCTGACCCACAACTTTTCTCAGTCATTTATGATAAAAGAGTTTAAGGGTTTGAGAACAGCTTGGTCGTTGAAGCTGCAGCTGGTAGCTTATAATAACATATAACCTCCAATAAAAGTCCTGGAAATTCACTCACAAAACTGAAGCTCAGATTTCTTAGAGGGTCTGTTAGTACAGTAACCTCACAGACGATGTGTCATATCAATGAAAATGCTCCAGCAGCACAAACACTGTGCAAAGATCTAGTTCAGGGACTCCAGTTAGCTGAGGTGAAGCCTAGAAGACTGCTAGCGGCTACCTGTGTCACCATCCACCTGTCTGAGCGTTTTCTGGTCTGATTACTGACCTGGAAGATCCGCAGTAAAAACAAAGGAGAAATGCACATTTCAAGACAAGAAATAGTCGCCTAACATGTTTCATTTTTGAATAGATATTTCTGATTCCTGTGTAAAAGAAAGGACGTGTCCTTTCTATCAAAGGTCGTCGTACTGATGTGCACTTCTGCCAGCTCTACGCAGGATCTTTGTGAACGGCTTCATTTTATTTTCAGGTCCTTGCATCATCTTTTTTGTACACACTGTTTTAAATACCACGTCCCACTTTCTTAAAAAGAATTAAACTAATTAAATTTTAATAAGTGAAAAATCCCAGCACCCTGTTGGTTGAACCTTTCTTTTTTTGGTCCTTGAGTCTGCATCTCATTCTGACTCGTGCTCTGTGATTGGACGGCTCTTTCGGAAACCAGTTTGGTGATGTGTGTTCAAGGGGAGGGAACTATACAGACGTTATTATAAAAACATGAAGTTACAAAGAAGAGGACCCACTCGTGACTGCCCACCAACCACATCTAGCAGGCAGGATGGCCGGCAAACATGCAAATGATGGTAAGAACGTTTTATATTTGAGCTTTTGGATGAACCAGCAGAGCGAGGACTCGTTCTCTTCCTCAGACTAATATTTCCAGGTTTACGTTCGTGTATGTTAACTGTCAGCCTGTGGAGTTACCTGTAACTTTGAAAGTAACTTTACATTTCTCACACACTTTGGTGTTTTAGTCAAACTCAGCTTTCTTGTCACATTCAACAGATGCTGCCAATATTCAGTGACGCTTCCACCGTCACACAACAGCTGCTCGTTATACTGTTCATGTTATTAGACAAAAACACAGAGAACAGCAGTTCATCTGGAGAATTCAGTGAAGTTTAAAGACTTCAGCTGCAGATGTTCACTGCACGATTTAAACTAAATGTTTAAAGTTTAGAGTTTCACTCAAAGGTCCCTTACAGATGTTTTACTAACTTGGTGTTTCAGCAAAACTAGAAAGTCATTTTGTTTCTGACATGATGTAATTTATGTTATTTATTTATATTTATAATGGAGTGCTTTACTATCATTGGTTGTAGTTTAATAGTTACAGTTTCAGACATTTTCTTCCTTTTAGCTGTTTAACTGTATTCTTAGGACAGAGCTCCAGGAGGCGTGAACATCATTAATGCTCCTAAAATTATTTTCATACTTAAATAAAACTTTACTTTCATTTCTATCCATGTATTATACTGAAAGGGTTTTCTTTAAACAGATGGCTGCCTGGTTCACATGGCAGGTGACTGCTGCAGAACTGAGACGCCTTAAAAACCATCTGAAGCCTTTCAGGTGTTTTGCAGCATTAGACATAAAGAGCACCGAGTCATCAGCAAAGCAGCGTTTAGCTCAGTGAGACTCTACAAAGCTGGAGTCAGCTGTTCAACCCAGACTAACTGATCATGTCTTTGAAAAGCAAAGGAAGCAAATAGGATCAATTTAAGCTAATGTCAGTTGTTGTTGTCTAGATCAGTCACACTGTGACTGCTGCAGTGTTGATGTGTGATGAATGTCGTGTAAATTCTCAAACAGGGCCGACAAAGCTGAGGATTATCCTCGTTGGGAAGACTGGAGCTGGGAAGACTTCAACCATCAACACGTTCCTCGGTAAACCTGCTGTGAAGAAGAACCGCCTTCTCTCAGATACAACACCGTGCAAGACGGAGACGGCACAGTTTGGAGACCAAGAACTGGTTTTAGTTGATACTCCTGGTCTGTGCCACACCAACTATAAAAAAGAGGAAGTGCTGAATAAGATCACTGCATCCGTGTTTGAGGCTGATCAGGGTCCTCATGTGTTCCTGTATGTGCAAAAATGGGTGGGAGATAACACACAAGACGAGAAACGAGTGGAAGCCCTGAAGAAGATGTTTGGCGACGCGTCAGGGCCTTACTTTTTCCTCTTGATGACTGTAGATGGAGCTGAGGATGAGGATAAGATAACAAAGTTTACTCAGAGAGTTGGTTTTAAAACAGAGAACTATTGTGTCCTTAACAACAAAGGTGAAAAAGACCAGAAAACTGAAAAGGTAAAGGAGCTGGTGGACAAAATCAATCAGGTGGTGCAAACTAACAAGGTAGAGGGCAAAGAATATTACACCAAGGAAATGTTGGAAGAACATAAGAACAGACTGAAACCAACATATCAGGTCAGTGATGCAAACAGGGACCTGACCTCTGTGGTGGGGGGCTTGTTAGCTTCTATGCTGGGTGAAGAATTAGCTCAGAAAGTGATACAGTTTAATTCTTACCTGGCAAAGGAGTGTGATGAATGGCTCTGACTGTAGCCGTGCAACAGCCACTTACAACATCCAGCACGATGAAAAGGATCAGCGAGGGTCATGAGACTTTTTCTTAAACTGATTATGTGACTTAAAGCCTTCAGACTGAGTTTGAAGAAACGACATTAAACATCCTTTGATGCATTAACGACCATCCAGCCCTGTTTTTAATGCAGCGCCGCCCGAAGATCACGAGCGTCCAAACCTGATGAACGATGTTGTTGCACAGAGCGTCTCTGAGTGTTGATGTCACTGTGCTGTGGCTGATGATGAGCATTATTCTGAAATTGTTCTCCAGTTTGTAGATGCAGGTTTGTGCTGATTGGTGAGCTTTTATTTCTGACGCTGCGTCTCTCACCCTGATCGAGACAACCAGCGGTTTCCTCTCAGTACCTCTGAGATGTGTTGACATCGTCATTTCATATGTATTCTTCATGATTTTTAATGTTCCCCTTCTGTTTTTCTTCACATTTGAATGTTTTTGGAGTTAGGTTCGGACACATTGGCAGTTTACTTTCATGCTTTTGATCGATTAAAACTGTGAACATTTTTGCTGCTGCAGGACTTGTTAAAGTTGCTTCCTTATATGTTTTTTCTACAGTTTGTTAAATTTGGAGAAACAATGATAAAATGTCCAAATTAAAATAAATTGGCCTTTTAAATGTCACCTGTCCCGACTCTCTTTCTACTCGTGTGCTGTTTTTTTCTGTTATAACGTTAGATTGCCGAGTGCTGCAACTTTATTCCAGCATTAGTTGGGATGTAAGTATAAAGGAACGAGCTCTTTATGCGCAGGTATTTATGGCTGCAGCTGTATTACCAATGCTAACATTCTCTTATTTTGAAAAGCATTGATACGGCCTCTCTTTCCCCTCTTGTCCACAGCTCATATAGCTCAGCGCACACACAGGCATGCATTAGACTGGATCGTTAGCCTCACTTCTATAAACTTGATTAATTTTGTAAAGAACAATTCTCACACACAAACAACGAGTCCTCTTCAGCTCTGCGGTTCAGAGTCAGCAGCAGCTGAGATTTAATCATGTGGAGTTTATCAGCACTGACAGAGACATTCAGGCTCTGACTCACCTCCTGTCCTCCTGCTGTGACCTGAAACAGCCTCAGTGCTCCATGTTTATGCCTCAGGTCCTAAAATGCATCAGAGGTTTGTGAGACCAGCTCTGCTGAGTTAGTGATGTCTCTGTTGCCTGTCCATACAAACATAACAAATGTTAATTATGTTCGAGTATTGTTAATGACTGAGGGCGGGAGTAATGTGGACACTGCTCCAGTCTGTCGTGGTGAAGCAAGGAGGGGAAAGTAAAGCTGTCAGTTTACCTGTTCCTGGTCTCATCTGTGCTCATGAGCTTTGGGTAGTGAAGAAATGAAAGTGTGAATACAAGAAATGAGTTTGCTCTAGAGGATGGCCGTATTTTCTGGAGTGATGCGGTCAGGAGTTCAGTCAACAGCAGCACACTGACGTGGTTTGGGCACCTGACGAGGATGCTTCTGGCAGCTTCCTGTGTGAGGCGTTATGAGCATGTCCATATGAAAGGAGACACCTGGGCAGACTGAGGACACTGCTCCTGAAGACATAAGAAATTATGTCTCTGGGTGACTTGGTGTCTCGCTAGAAATAAGTGCTTGGGTTAAGGAGGTCTGGGCATCTCTGCTGAGACCACTGCCTTCATCATCTGGACCTGGAGAAGAGGCAGAAAATGGTTGGATGGATGTGGCAACTGTGTCAATCAGCTAAATGTGGCACTGCTGCCTGACCCCCAGATCTGTCAGACCCCATCAGGATCCCCCTCAGAGCTGAGGACGCCATCATCCACCTGATGCCTGTTATCGGACCCGGAGTTAGCAACATCCCCCAAAAACCCGAAGAGGAGAGTCCTGGCCCCTAGCCCTGCCAGTGTAGCAGGAATGATGAGGATGATGATGCAGCAGCAGCCGTTCTTCTCTGCGTGAGTAGCTTAATGTTGTTCGTGTGTAATTTACGTTGAGTACACTAACCACGTTATTACATTAATGCATGTAAGGTGAACTAGCAAACATCATCATAGCTACATGCGGCTGTCTTCTTGTTTGATGGCAGATACTCCCTTCACCCTGGCCAAAAAGGCTAAAATGACCAAAGAAAAAGTGGAAAACAGTTAAACATGAGAGGTTTTTGGACAAAGTTTGTTTTTTCCATTGTTTAAGCACTGCTTCCAGCCAAGAGTGATACCATATATGCCCCATAGCTGCAGAAAAGGCTAACATTGTTATCTTTTTACAAAAAAACAGCTGAACATGAGAGGTTTTTGGACAAAGTTTGTGTTCTCCATTCTTTAAGCACCGGTTTGAGCACCGTTTAAGCACCGGCACCGTTTCAAAAGTACCGGTTTGGCACCGGTCTCGGATAAAACCTAAACGATACCCATCCCTAGTTAAAACACCACTGCACTTTACAGGAAGAGCCAGAATCGTCTCTGAGGTCTTTTAACATCTGTCGGACAATGCTCAGGATTTTCTATGATTTTCTATGAGTCTGTTGTGGCCAGTACCATCATCTGTGCTGTTGCATGCTGGGAAAGCAGGTCAAGGGTCACAGATGCTAACAGACTCAATAAACTGATCAAAATGCAGTAATGTTGTAGGGATGGAGCTGTAAAGTTCACCTAATGCACAGCACACAGAGCAGTACACCCTCTTGCACATGCTCGACTGTAAAAATAACAAATAACAAAGTTCTACAGTTTAGAGTAAAATGTCAATCATATATATTTACTCTCTGTAATATTTTGCATATTTATATTTCTTAAATTTTGTCAGTTTCTTTGTAAAATATTTGTATTATTTGATTTAGTTCAGTCTGTTCTTATTGTCTTGGAGCAACTATAACCATATCATTTCTTCTGGGATTAATAAAGTATTCTGATTCTGAGCAAGGTTTTAGTCTCCCACCATGGTTTTATCCAACACTGACAGATAAATGCTCCGTGAAAAGGCTGCGTTAGGACACTGGCTGTGGTTAATAACCTGGGTTACAGACCGAGTGTACGTGATCTTTGGTGTTTGTTTTTCCTCCTTGTCTTTTAGTTTACGTTTCACTAACAGCTACAGTCACCTGTGTCACCATCCACCTCTCAGTTAAAGAGACCACGCCCCTAATTATGCAGACTTAAAGCCTTAGTTGAAGCAGGTGCGTTGTAAAAAGCTCAGTGCAGGAGCCTCTGCTGGACATTAGAGGAACTGCAGGTTTTGGTGCTTCAGTGCTGATGGTTCATCTCATCCTGACATTTGATCTGAATAACAAACACATTAATGCTGTTTTATTGTGTTGTTTCCTGTTGTCGTCAGAAGGTTAAGTGTGAGGAGGCAGACCTGTGGAAATGCACTCTGATGATGCACTTTTTTCAGCCTTCTGATTGGTTTCTTTCAGCCGGACTTCTGATTGGACAGCTGAAGTTTAGGGGCGGGAACCAGGAGCAGACTTGAATATAGAGGTGAGTTGGAAATGTAAACAGTCAGAAGAAGACATGGATGGTCGTACTGCAGTGGAGACCAAGGTACTGATTGATCCACAGCCCATGGGTGAGTGTATTTGTCCTGCAGTGATCCTCAGGCTGGTGTGTGCTTTGAGTTTTGGGACAGTCATTATTTCCTGAAACATAAAACAGGAGCAGCTCTTTGCTTAAATCACTGGGACACGATTTCAGTTTCAGTCTGAAATGTTTTTTAGTTCACACATGTTAGGTTTGTTCATTTACTCTCAGTCTAAAGCTTGATCAGCACCAAGCTGCACTCAAAGAAATCATTTCTGATTTTTAAGCTGTAAAGATTTTATATCACAGATAAGAGGAAAATAACCAAATGAATCTCATATGACTCTTAATATTTGAGTCAATAATAGAAATTATAAATATGTAATAATTCAAGTTTTATAAAACTCTGAGCTGATGAGTTGATATTAATAAAAGTTTTAAATGTATCATCTGCTCATGAAATAAAACAGTTTCTGTTTTTTTAATGTGAATATTTTTATCGCACTTTTAAAACAAAGTTGTTCAATAATCAGATCCTTTCATTTTATAGAAAAACTATTGATGAGCTGTAAAATCATCATCAGGTGATCTGACAGTAAAGGTGATAAAGTCAGCGTTCAGTCCTGATATTTTAGGAGGCTTTATGATGGTGAGATGATTTTTTTATTCTGGTATTTCTGGACGTTTTCTGTTTCAGTCAGTTCAAATCTATCGTGACAGCATTTCGCCGCCATTTTCCTTGCGATCCTCTAAACGTCTCGAACCTGTGCGGTTAAATCCGTCACATCTACGACTTTAAACTATAAATGTGATGAAATCAGTTTCTGTGGATTCACTGAAGTCTTTGTTCTTGGAGTGAAGCTGAAGCTTCTTCATATTTGGTTCTGGACACTCGGACTTCTTCACCTCTGTTCAAACTTCCTGGTAAGTAAACTGATTTATTAACAACAGTTTGATTTTTAATATGATGAAATAAACGAGGGTGACAGCGAGCAGTTAACCAGCTTTACTTTGGTATCAGTAGCATTAGCTTTTGTGTTGATGTTAATCCAGCTAATAAACTGTAATATGCAAATGCTATAAATGAACTTTTAAACCTGACTTTGGTCCAGTTCTCTCATTTTCACTGCCTTGTTGTGTCTGTCGGTCTTTAGATGCAGTTCTCTCCTCGTTGGTAAGGATGCAGACTTTCTTTTCAGCAATAATTTTCAGATCATGAGTTGAATATTTTTGTAAACACTAAATGTTTCATGTAAAAAGTCCTGACTCCTCTTCATGTTTAATCCTCTGCAGCTTCTATCAGATTCAGTCTGCAGCGATGTGGAACCGAGTCTGAAATAATTCTCCTTTGGTGAGTGCAAAGTTCTCAGACATGAACAAACTTATATGGAGGTTTTATGACTCTTTACAGACACAGGTTATATAAAGCAGGATCACAGTGACGGCTTCATGTTCTGACGCTTCTCTGAAACACTTCCTGTTAAATCTGTTACTCCCAGTATTTCAGTGTATCACAGATACGTTAAACAGCTGGTAGCTGTCCACAGACGAGACCCAGGCCTTCCATTAAACTTCATGAGTGGCCGTTACCTGCTGGCATAGCAGCTGTTTGTACTGATGACCCAGAATGAAGCTTCTATGTGCACACCTGTGCTCCGCCTCAGCATCGCCCAGCTAAATCTGTGTGCCATCGATTTACTCAAGTTTCCAGAGGACATAAAAATAATGAAGTCCATGTCACATTCAGTCCAAAAACCTTTCTTCAAATGTTGATCTCAATCCTAACAGTGACATTTTGTAGTTTTATTGAATAACACTGAATTCAAACAGTGACCACATCCCTTCATTTTTATATTTTATGAATAAACCTGATTATATCCATGTGAAACAATGAGTGTGATTTGTCCTCATATGTCTCGGGTCTGTTTTTTACAGAAGCTCCATCATCGGCTCCGTTTATTTAAAGAGCAGATGAAGATAACAGGCGTCATATGGGCAAATCAAATCTGTTCTATTTTCAAACAAAAGCGATATCATGAAGTCTAAAGGTTCTGCCTTTTAAATGTTTTTTATGAGACAGTGTCAAAATAAGACCATTTTTATTGATTCTCATTTTGTTTTGTCTTTTAAGCCACAGTGGGACTCCATAAACTGTTTCATGGCCGAAGTGTATCTCTACAGGACGAGACACTCAATAGAAAGATTGTTGTGTCTGGATGTCACTCTGAAACAGGTCGTGTGATAAATACTGAACTCTGGGCCATCTCTGTCCCATCTTTGCCAAACCATGTGCCATATTTTATTTGGGATTTTTGGTTAGAGTTGGGAGCCTAAACTGGGCTCTACATCTGCAGATGCACCAGAGCATGCCCGGTCAACAGGACCCCACCAGAGGCGGAGCCAGCCATTTTATACACCCGGGCTTAGCCCTATCCGGTCTTTAAGTGATGACGTGACAAATCCTACTTCCGGGTCTAAAGTAGTCTGCGTTTAATACGGCTTTTGTGTTGTTAACATGTTTAATGTTTTGTATTTTCTTCAATTTAATCTCAAAAAGCTCCTAAAACAGTCAGTGATCACTGTTGACCTCCCTCGGCTTTTATTACCGCTAATCATTTATTTAAGCTCAGTTTTTTTTTTTTGTATTGTATTGTATTGTATCTTTATTTCAGACATATACAGAAAAAACAACAACAATAGTTTTAACAGTTTTAACCTTACGATGTAGCTACAGCCCAGGGATTCCAAACCCCCTCAGTCAGGACATGCTATATTGTATTTAGATGGAAGCTAGCGAGCTAACTTCCTTTAAAACTTCCTAACTTCCTTTCCCCTTCCATCAGTACATAACTGAAACCGATTTAGAGAGTTTGTTTAGCCGTGGAGGGTAACAACAGAAAGTATGAAATAAACACACATGTAAGCAAGGGCTGGGCGATATATCGAGTTTTTTAAAAATATCGATATATTTTTATATGAGATATAAGATGTGACAATATCTTTTATATCGATATAGTCTATGTTACGTTATAATTATAGTTGTGGAGCCACAAGTTTGCCTCTCTTTCATCCACTTTTGTCTTTACGCAACGTTACTCGACCTTGCCTCTCCTTCACTGAACACAACTCCCCCTCCTTCCCCATCGCTTCACCTGCAGGCAGCGACAAGATGGACACGGCAAATCTCCGTTAACGAGTTACTGCGCATCGCCCCATGCGTGGGGCTGGACGGCATCAACGTGTTAACGAGCTAACCACGCTAACGAGCTAACCACGCTAACGCCACGCTTTTTGTTATGCACAAAAACAACAGTTTTCTTTTATTTATGGAGCATTATTATTTAATAAATGCTGATAATTTATTTTTGAGTAGTTTTTTTCATGTACATCTATGCTGTATGTTAATAAAAGTGCCTGTGTGACATCTGGGACACAGCTTTGACTAAGAACTCTGTTTGTTCTTACTTTATGGCTTTAAAAAAAATATCGAGATATATATCTTATATCGCCATCCAGCTAAAAAATATCGAGATATGAATTTTGGGTCATATCGCCCAGCCCTAATGTAAGCTAAGACTCTCTAAAAAACAGCATTGTTGTTGTTCAGCTTTTCATTTCGCCATTTGTTGATTCACTCGAAGAACAAGTAACGTAATATGGGTCAAGTGATCAGTTTGATATCAATCTTTTGTGATACACCGTCATATTTACATTATTTGTACAGTAGGAATGATTTGCTTTTGTACCTGGTGAAACTAAGCTCTCCTCTGTGCAGCAAACTCGCAGGCAGCAGCTTCTCCCCCCTCGCTCACATGTGTAAGTGCTCAGTCGCCCAGTGCCTGAGCTCGGATCATACCAAAATTAGGGGGGATTTACGACTGTGCGTCATGTAGTTTTTGTTTTATACAGTTGTCAGTCAGGCATCTAACTATGAAACAAATAACACTCCAAGACCCCGGGCTTCTGATAAGATTACCCGGGCTTAAGCCCAGTAAGCCCGGGTTTGACCCCATCCCCCCCCAAAAAAGAAAACATCAGTATATTAATCAGCAGCTTAGAGTTGCTGGTTGCAGCATGCTTTGCTAGCTTTAAGTCAGCTAACTTTACTTGACCAGGAAATTAATCCCGACTCCAGGTTTCTCCAAACTCTAACTATATCCATTCCTGATTAGAGCCACACCTTTTTGTCCTCATGCTGAAGCACACTTGGGTTCTGCTGCAGGACTCTGTAGTGACCTCAAAGTCCCGACCTGAATCCGATTGAGATGCTGTGGCATGACCTTAAAAAGTTGGTTCATGCTCAAAAACCCTCCAAAGATGAGTGGGCCAAAACTCCTCCACAGTGCTGGAAGATTCATTGGCAGTTACAAGGTACATTTGAGATTCAAGAGGTTGTTCTTCCGAAACATGAGATACGAGCACGAGAGATTTTGGGCAATCTTTTTTTGTGTCTCTGCTGAAAGATTTTGTGTTTCCTTGTCTGTGAACGTTCTTAGTCATCGTAGTCTAAGGAGCTTAGAAAGAAAAGCTTCTGGACTTTCTTAAGTTGCTTGAAGACGTTTCACCTCTCATCCGAGAAGGTTCTTCAGTTCTAAGGTCAAATGGTGGAGAGTCCCAGATTTAAGTCCAGTGGCACATGAGCCAAGGTGTGAAAAGCACATGAGCCAAGGTGTGAAACTGGGTGTGGGTCCCAATCAGCCAGAGTTTCGGGTGTGTTCATTGTGAAACCTGGCCCCACCTTATCATGTGATTTCCTGAGGACAGATGGCCCAGGATGTGAGTGGGCGTTAAGGCGTCTGGGAGGGATCTCAAAACTGGATTATAGATGGCAGAGAGTTGGTGTCGTAAGCCCCGCCTCTGTTCAAAGATGGTCGCTCACAGTGGACATAGATGCTTCTTTCACTCCTCTTTCAAACCATCTGTCCTCTCTGTCCAAAATGTGAACATTGGCATCCTCAAAAGAGAGGATCCTCTTTTGAGAATTTCTAAGCTCCTTAGACTTTGTGTTTCCTTGTTAATAAACGCTGATTGTTCATTCCTCCTGCCTTCATGTTTTATATTTCCTTCCTCGCAGCTGCTTTATGATTTATGTCAATGCTGTACACTGAAAAAAAGGGACTGGCCATCTCTTGGATTTATGTAAGCATCTTGCATGTATTTAACACAATTGCCTCATGTTTTAAAGTTAAATGTAACTATATAGTGTAAAAACTACATGATATGCAGAAAGGGTGTATTAAATTGTTCATATCATGTTCAGGTGAAGTAAGTTAATAAGATAGCAACGTTAAATCTCGTGAAACCACGCGTGATTTCATCTCGCGGGCTTTGGATCGTGGTTTAAAAAAGGCATCCATCTCAGTCAAGTCGAGCAGCCAACTCTACGTTTTTGGTATGTCTTGATTTTTTGAATTAATTTTTACCATATTTCAGCCAAATGTAGTTAAACGTCTAGAGTGTCGCCATGTAACATGCTAAAAAAGAGCCGTTAGCTTATTTGCTGTTTTATCTGTTGTCAAAGAATTGGCGCTTTTTCATTTGAATTTGTCTTTGGCACAAGAGCCGTAATATCACATTAAACCTAATTACGAGGCACTCATAACATAATTTGGTTTTCTGTGTGAATAGATTTGCCAACTGACTCTTCAGTTACATTGTGTATTTACTGCACCGTGGTGTTAGTGAGATTTTGGACATTGAACAGCTTTAGCTAATATCATCAGCGGCATTATGCTAGCTTACATCCCTACCCCTCCTGCCCTCACCTGCTGTCCTTTTGTTTTTGTTTTTGTTTTTTTTGCTGCACATTGAGAGATGACCTCTATTCTGCATTTCACCAGGAGTCAGCTGATGGATTGTGGGTTCAAGGTGTTATGGTAAGAAAGTATATTCTATTTTCGTTTCTGTAACTTAATTATAATAGGTTTTTTATAATTATTAGGTGCATGCATACTCACCCTATTAATACAACTGAGAGATCCAAAATCTGCCATAGGTTTAACTTATACCTGTATGTATTGCCAGAAAGGTGATTACTGGACTCACATTAATGCACACTTGAACTGAAATGAGGTTGTAACTTGTGGGTTGTTGGGTTGCAAATCAGAAACAAACATCTTTGGATTTTTTTAATCCCATAAGATCTGGAAACACAGTTTTTATTCAACAAAACATTACTGATTAACCAAGCACAGTGCCTGCTGTTATTTCAAAATAATTTTATGTTATTTCAGATAAAATGCAGCATTCCAGTGCATCCCAACCTTGCCTTTACAGTCAAGGTTTCTGACGGAGCTGAGTTTTTCTCTGACAGTCTGCTGAAAGTGTTTGCAAAGTGATCGGGGGAACAGTGCACAAAGCTAAAGGATGTAGCTGCCATGATGACAGTAAGAACTTTAAAATTCTTTAACTACAAAGTGTATATGTATTGCATTAGGTCAGTAAAAGATTTTTATGCTACATCCATTGAAACAGTCAACTATTACCTGTGAGTACCGATTCCACTAAAAGGATGCCATTCTTTTTTGTCATGCATTTACTGGCCCACTGAGAAAAAATTATCTTTTTTTAAAAATAAATGTTCTGGAAACTATATATCCATAAAGTTGATGTCAAACAGGAACTTTTGATATTGCTTTGTAGATGCTGGTGTTGCATGTTGACTGGTTTAAAAAGTCAAGAGTTTTTGTCTGGGATCATTTTCTTCTGTGCTACTGAAAAGTTCACAAATCTCTGTTTTCTTTGTTATAATAGTCAAGGATGACATTAATGCTCGGAGTCCCTCATCAAAGTGCTCCGCATCTGTGTGAAAGACAATTGCAACATCTTGGTGCAGGAGTTCATGGTGAGTGTTTTATGAGTAGATTGTGGATTTGCAACATTTAAAAATGCATTTAGTTATCCACTTGATCCTCATTGGACTGGTTAGGACCAGTAGTCCTCTTTAATAATTTGAAGTTCACATGAGGCCTGGTAGTGAACTCGGCCGCCGGCCCTTGAGGCCCCACCCCTGTATTAGGGGTCACATCAGTGTGAAAAAACTTTAAATTTGTCATTCTAGTGAACAAAGGAAAATCCCACCAATATTTACATTAGCTTTTGTTTGAAAAAATGACCAACTGACCAACAGCTAACCAAATTGTGGGGCTGAAAGTCTAAATTCTAACATCTTCTGAGTGACATAACCTGGATTTCTGATGGGCCGGTGTCTTTCTAACAAAAACTAATGTAAAGCATTTGAAATTATTATGTTTTTCACCCTCTCTTAGAAACTCTGTTAGACCATGAATGGCAGCATGGCAGGCCACTCTTTGGCTATAGCTATTTACTATGGTTTAAATTACTCTAACATTAGAACTGGTAGATTCAAAAGAGATGAGTTTAAAAAGGAATCTTAAAGAAATGTTTTGTGTTTAACCAGGACTTGACTGAGGCCACTGCACAGATTGAGAAAACCACAATGAACATCTGTCTCCAGAGATGCGCCAGGCAATGACTTTTCTGATGTTGTTCTTCAAGATCTGGATAACGTGACCTTTGCAGTAGCCATGCTGTTTGGACCTTTTTTATTCCTTCAACATGAGTTACCCATCACAACTCTGCTACACTTTTGAGGTGATTCAAAGGGTGGTAATGGAGTTGGATGCAACTCAGCTCTCAAGGAAAGCTCACAACTAAGACAAAACTGCTCCTGCAACGAAGCTCACTGTTATGCATGTGAGGTGATCAGCTCTAGGTGAGAGGACATTTAAATCTCACACTTGTTCTGCTGGATTTTTGAAGCTCAATTCCAGAAACGGATCGCAGGTTTCATTTGTATATACTCTGCAACTGCCATGAGGACAAGCCGTTTTTTTTGTTGTTTGTTTTTCCTTTTGCTCTGTACAAGTTCTGTTTGTCTGTTTGGCAGCATTTTTAAATTTGTCTTTGTATTTTTTCTTTCTTTTACTAGTGAAGAGATGTAGCATGAACAGTTATACAGTCTAAATATCCCATATGGGTCGTGTGAAATGGTATTTTCAGTTTCATTCAGTTGAAGTAAAGAACGTTGAATATTTCTAAGTGTGCTGTTTTGAACCAAGATGTCACAGTATGATCAGTGCTGTATTTTTTGACAGTCACTGTATCAATGTTATTTTTGCGTCTCTTGAATAAAGGTTTTGACCTGCAAGTGCTAATTTCTTTAGTTATTGGGGTAAAATGGGTAATGTTAATAGGAAGGTGTTTGCCAATTCAGTAACCTAATTTAATGTTAATGGAAACTAACATTACCTCAAATTGTTTAGTTATAATTGTTGTTTAACTGAATCTTGATGTCAGAGGCCTTAAATAGAATGTTTTGATTTGTTCTTTCCCAACATTTTTCAAAAGAAACAGTCTAATTTCTTTACTGTGATTGATTCCAGAGAACACGGAAGAACTGACATTATTTAACTGTTGATTTATATAGATTCAGTGGAGGAGTAATGTCAGTTTAATTCTTTACCTACTGCAGTGAAATTAGACATTTTGTTTTGAAAGGTTACTGGTGGATGCCAGCAACCATCTTGGAAGAGAACAATACAATCTGTTATAAGGCCTCCATTTGAAAATTGTGTATTTGATACTAGAATATAATAGCAAAATGTAATTTGAAGATAACATGTAGTATTTAAGTGACCAAGTAGTATTGGGTAAAAGTTATTGAATCGTGTTGGGATAACGTGAGAAAATTGTGAAGGATTAAAATATTCCAAGAGCTCAAATTACTTCATCAAAACATGTTTAAGTCACATTTTATCAACACAAATTGCACAGGTTTATTGAACATGAATAAATTGTGTTAATTTAACTCAATTGTTTAAGTTGCTGCCGAAGCAAAACATCTGTGTGCAACAAATGTCCACCATTGAATTAAGTAAAACATATTTTTTTCAGTGTAAGAGATGGTGACTGGGACAGTTCTCACATACTAATATTCTTCCAACAGATGACCTGAGGATCGTGCTGTTTGGGAAGACCAGGGTTGGTAAAAGTACTCTAGGAAACATCATCATGGGGAACACAGAGACTTTCACCTCAAAGGATTCGTCCAAAGATCGCACACAGAAATCCCACAGCACTGTGGAAGGTCAAAAAGTGGCTGTTGTTGATACTCCAGGTCTGTTTAAACCTGGAAAACATGAAGATGAGCTGGTGAACGAGATCAAGCGATCCATTGATCTTGCCAGTCCTGGTCCTCATGTGTTCCTGCTGGTGCTGAGGTTCGGTATGATCACCTCTGAAGAATTAGAGGTACTGGAGGTTTTTGTGCGCACCTTTGGCAGACGTGCATTGGCCTACACAACAGTGGTGTTCACCCATAGAAATGAAGATGAAGACTATGAAGCTAACATACAGGAGGCTATGATCGAGAGTAAGGATTTCAGAGAACTCATTGAGCAGTGCCAGTGGAGATATTTTGCTTTTAACATTGAAGACAAAAGTCCTGCTCAGGTCACCGAGCTGCTGAAGAAGATAACACCGATGGGAAAAGATTACTTCTACACTCCTGACATGCTCCAAGAGGCTGGAAAACCGGACGAGCAGGACGAAAAACCAAAAACAGCAGAAACAACAGGCAGGCGTGCGCTTCTGGAAAGGACTGGATTGGTGGGAATCATTTTGGGATCTGTGGGGGGATATTTACTTGGAGGTGGTGAGCTGACGTCTACATCGGGAGCTTTACTGGGAGCTTTAGGGGGTTCAGTACTGTTGATGGGAACAACAGCTTTAGCGATGAAGGCCAAAATGCTCACTGAGAAATGCTGCAAAAAGTGAGTTTTTAGTCCTACTGGGGGATTTTGATTTAGTTAAGCTCGTCAAACTGAGTTAACCACATCTAATTTTCATATTTCAGGAAGGGTTTTTAAGACAGAGTCAGTGGTTTGCAGAGTAGTTTACAGTGAAATAAGTACTAACTACCATGGGCGCTTCGGTGTTGGTGGAGGGGAGGGCAACACGATTACTGGATACTTTCATTACTGGGAAACAAACCTAAAACAGAACATCACTTTCCTTTTGGAAGCAGGTTTCCACCTGATGAAAGTACCACTCACAGGAGACAATGTCTCATAATAATGACTCATGTCAGGTGTGAATATATCACAGGAAGTGGACAGTCTGGAAACCTGACCAGAACCAGATGTTTAGCTGTGTTGGAGCATCTAAAAGAAAGTCTGTGAGGCGCTCAGCAGAGAGTGATGAGGAGGAGAACGACCGCGGTGTTTGGATCTGCTGCTGACGTCTCAGAGCTCGATTGTACGAGTTTCCAAAAGCAGCTGAATGAATGGAGGCTCTGAGCTCCACGCTGTGGGACTCCACCACCACCCTGCCAGATGGGAGCTTTTTGTACATGAACACATCATCATTGTACATTATTATATACAACTGAACATTCACCAGGTCACCAGAGTTTAGGGTTCAGGTTTTGTATGAGCCACATGTTAATAAAAAACTAGATGTTAGATTCAGATGATGTTTCTAATATTTTGGCTTTACGATGTTTCCTCTTGTGAGTCTGAAACAACTGAAACAGGATAAAAACAGGTGAAGCCCAACTCTGGATCTGCTGCAGTGACCTGCTGGATGCTAAGTGAACTTTTATCTTCATTAACCTGTGACTGCTTTCACATCCAGTGGTGATCTGTGAGATAACACACAGTCTTTAAATGTCTTTTTGTGTGTTGGACAGATCGATAATCTATCAGTTTGATCAGGTTAGATCCTGCTGGCCGTCACAGACTCTGTTCTACATTCATACAGTTTGTTCTCATTTTAAAGGATTTTTGGGTTTCAGGGTTTTCTTGTGTTTGTTCTCCTGGATAAACTCCATGTTCTCACTTTAGGAGTTTCTACAGGACTGTTTCCTGATACAAATGCAAATGTGTGCTTCAGCTTCAGTGCAGACGGTTTTCACATGTTTGTGGATGGAAACACTTCGGTGTCTTAAACCTGTATATAGATATATATGATATATATTGTTTTCGTGCCTGAACTTGTATAGAAATATATAATCCATTACCTATACTCTAATATGTAATATGCACTCTTATGGCAATGCTAATTTTACTCATACTGTGGTCGCTCGCTATAACACGGTTCACCTTTTGCGGCCTCGCTGTTTCGCTGATTTTTTGTGTGCAATTTTGCATAATTTTTTTTGTATCATTGTGTTCTGCGTCCTGATCGACTGTAGACCATTGTCCATCTCCTCCGTGCCCTCTCTCCTGTACAGTACAGAATCACTACATCGATCCTTAGCAGTGTGACTCTGAAGTGCAGTACTGACGTTTTCTCCATGCCTTGCAAGGCACCTGCGGTAGCACTCAAGAGGCAGAGAAAGATGCTAACCATCACACAAAAAGTTGGACTTCTGGACATGCTAAAGCAAGGTAGAAGTTACCGTATTTTTTGGATTATAATGCGCATTAAGCAAAACAAATCAAAACAAGTCAAACTTTACTGAACTCATTCTTCTTGCGTCCTCCACTTCTGTTTTAGCTGTTTTTTTAAAAGCCACCACAGATCCACAGATCTCAGGCTCAAAGGGAGAGACTTCCACAGTCTGGGGGCCACAGTTACAAAACCTCTGTCGCCTTTTGTTTTCAGCCTCGTGTGTTGGACAACCAGCAAGCCCTGATCACATGACCTCAGGGACCTGCTGGGAATGTATGGACGTTCACTGATATATGTTGGTGCTTGTCTATGCAGAGCCCTGAAAGTCAAGGTCAAAACCTAAATATGATGGTCCACGGTATCAAAGGCAGAGGGCCAGACACATGCTGTGTACAAAGAAAAGAATCCATGACTCTAAGGAAACCTCTGCCAAACAGGTCAGAGTCATCATCAGTGTGTATATTAAAATCCTCGACTATAACCAGTCTGGACAGCTTCAAAGTCGAGGATAAAAAGTCGCTGAACTTTAAAAACATGCTGTTCAGGCCAGGTGGACGATACACTACAGCGCTTTATTTCCAATTTTAACCAGCTGTAGTTCAAACGATGAAAAGTGTTGACAGAAACGTTTCAGGGATTTTCAGTCATTCTGCACACCAGATGGGTTAATAGTGTTAAAAATGTTAATCGCATTGACCGTGATGGCGGATTAATTTGCATTATCGCATTAATTTTGACAGCACTAACTAGAAACTGTAGACCATGAGGAGTTCTATGGGGAATTCATATTATATAATAATTATACACATGTAATCCAGTATTTGTACTCTTGTATCAGTATATGTTAGAGCATGTTCTGTAGTCCAGAGCATGAGCACATATAACACAGTCACATCTGTCCTGATGTGAACCCACAGGCTCGTGCTGAGGAGTTTGGTAAACAGTCTAAATGATGTCTGACTGTTATTGTTATTGTGTGTTGTATTAAGTACCAGCTCTGCTTTGGATTTTGTGCCTGAACTTGTTGTGCAGGAAGTCCTGACCTTGTGCCTTTGAGCAGCAAACACATGTGAACATGCAGACAGACAGTGGGACGTGTCTGCAGACGTCTCCCTGTGTTAGCAGAGGAACATGTCCGTCTCATAGATGGACCGAGATCAGAGATGTGGAGACAGGAAATGTGGTTGCTAAGTGGTTGCTATGGGCACTGATGTGGTATAAAACAGGCCGATGAAGAAATCAGGGTCTGGTTAATTCAGTGACTCCAGGTTGTTGTGTTCTCTCTGCTCAGGTCACACACCTTTCTGCTGATATGGAGGAGCAGTGGTGCTACTCTCAGTCCCTCCCAAACCCCCTCATCCCGTCTCAGACGGCCTTTCAGTCACTACTGTGTCTGTGACCAAAGGTGAACGTAGATGAACAGCAAGCTCTCTGTTCAACAGACCAGCACAGCATTGCTGCAGATTAACTTGTTTGGTTGTGAAGGGCTGCAGTCTTCCTCATTTAGCTCCAGTTTGGTGTAATAGCTAAAGTGTGACTGTGAGCTGCTGACACGGCTCTGGGTTAGCGTGCAGTCAGGTGAGTGAACATCGTCTCAGCAGTTTTCAGATTAACTGACATGTTTTCATTCTGGTTTGGACACAAAATCCAAAACAACATCATTTTATTATCATACAACATATATATCCATGTGCGGATCACATGTGGTTTGGATATAGCCGTACACAGTCAGGCACAGTGCGAGACATTAAAATGTGCTGTTGTGTGTGAACTTTAGCTCACAGCAAACACGACTGTGAGGCCTGGAATCCACATCTGTATTAGTGAGGGTGAGATTAAGCAATCCACCAGAATCATTCACACACGTGTGTGTAAACTGCAAAACCAGCTGCTGCACTAAAATGAGTGAATTTAGAGTTAAACTCATGAATAAGACAAAGAAACCACACGCAGGAATGGCTCGCTTACGAGGAAGTTTAATCATTGTGACCTCAGGTGTCAAGTTCGGTGAAACGCTGCCCTCTGCTGCTCACAGCAGGAAGCACAGCCTCCAGCTTCAGCCTGTCAGGACTGGAAAAGCAGCCCTGACAGCAGGTCTGACCAGACACCATGAGTCACTGGTTAGCCTGGGTGCTGCTGGTGTGGTTGAGGTTATGGTGAAGCTCTGTGGACGGCCTTCTGTCCAGCATCCTCTGTCTTCAGGGTGATTTTCATCATCTGGATGCTGTGGTTGCCGGGCAGATTAGACCCGGCCAGCTCAGGTGTGTCGGCATCAAACTGGTCGAGCTGAACCTCGATGCAGCTCAGGTTCCACCTGTGCAGCAGCACCTCGATCGACCAGTCGGCGCTGAAACACACGAAGAAGAAGCTGTGAACTCTGTTTGCTCCGCTGCAGCTCTTTGTCATCAGTTGAAGAAGAGATCCGGTATCGAACCCTCAGGCTACGTGTCTGACTTTGTGACACCTCCTTTGGCTCCTTCTTAACCAAAATAGGACTTTTTCAACACAAAACACTAAATAACTGCAACCGAGTGTTTATTTTCATGATTATGTACGATTAGTCCGGTGACTTTATGTTATTTTGCACATTTTAATGAAATATAATTGTATTTACAAAATGGAGTAAAAAGAATAAAAAAGAGTAAATATGGTCATTTTTGTTGGTGTAATGAAGGATGTTCCTGGAGCGCACATTATCATGAATGAGATCACATTTTGGGTGTTAGCGTGTGCTTCGTCTCTCAGAGCTCCTTACGTGACTGTTACACTACAGAAGGAAAAACTTTTCCACATTAAAGTTTAGCAGCTTCAGTTTTCTTCTTTTTGTATTGAAAAAGATGAAAATGAAAAATGTGATTGTTTACATCAGTGATTCCTGAGCTGCTGCCCCCTGGTGGGCTGTGGAAGAACAAATTATTTAAAATAAATATCTAAATACATTAAAATGATTCAAATGGTAGTTTTAAATTAAAATTATTATAATCATTTTTTAAAGAACAATTTTTAATCTCATGCCACTTTCTGATCACTGAAATCGCACAGACTGGGTCTGAGGCTCGTGTAGTGATCAGAGTGGTGAAGGTTTTCGTCCACAGACTGAAACAGAGGAGCAGTCGTACCTTCGTACTTGGTACGTCGTCCAGAACTCGGCTTTGGGGTTTTTTCTCAGCAGGAAAAAAACGGTCACAAGGACGTCTTCAAAATCTGTAACAGGCAACAACTCGTCATCCTCCATAAACAATGTTTGTACAATCGTTTTACATCCTGGTGCATCAACAGGAAATATATTTACATTTCTAAACGTCCTCAAAGAAAAACAGTCCAGTCAGATACGAGTGTGATTTTAGAGAAGCTGATACAGGAGCAGAGCACTTTATAAACAGTGGAGTAATATTAATAACTGCACTTTGTTCTTCCCTGATAACACAGACGGTCGACTCAGTCCAGGAGGTGACTGAGCTGTTTCACACCTGACTTACAAACACGCCCAGCTTCACTGAAATATCAACCGAACAATTTAAAACTACATAAAAATAATGAAGAAATACCAAACTATGATGTCTACGCTACGTCCAGATGAACAGAATCAACTTTTGGAGACCAAACTATGCAGCTGACCTTTGACCTACATGCAAGTCAACTATAACATTGTCAAAATCAAAAACACATTTTTAGAAAATTTCTATCAATCAGGTTTGAAAGCGTGACGGCGTCTGAATACTTTGTTTTGCTTTCTGACAGGAAAATGTGCTGCGAACCTTCGGGATCGTAGAAGACGTCTGAGCCCAGGATGACGTCCAGCTCGGGGAGCAGGACGAGGTCCGGGGAGATCTCACCCCAGCTGACACCCACCACCGGCACGTCGCTGAGGTCGTTGGCTTCGCAGCTGCGCCTGCAGTTCTCCAAACACGCCGGTCTGTCAGCGGCATCTGACAGGATCACCACGGCACCGCACCGCGCCGCAACCACGCCGGGCAGACTCACGCCTGCGCTGAGCTGAAACAGCGTTAACGCGACTCCTTTAGGCAGCTTTGCAGCTGGTTCGCTTTAAACCACGTGTTTCTCTGATGCTGACGAGGTCGGTTTTTCCACCCAGACGTGACCTCACTGTGGCTTACACACTACTAATAGTCTCAGGTTTATATTTGGCACCTAAAGTGATTTTACTCATATTAATTAAACCCCTTAAACTAAACTGTCTTCACTGAAATATTAATTTAAGGTTTGTCTTATCAAAATAACCTCGAACCCTCATTCGGTTCCACTGATCTATGTTTGCACATCAAATGACTCCTCAGACGGATCGTTGACAGCTCTGCGATGCTTTGGATCAGTGTAACCTATCTCCACATGTGTGAGTCTGAATGTGTGCTCCTGCTCACCTCCAGCATCTTCTTCCCTCTCAGCTCCTCTCTGTGTATCCACAGATACTGAGCCAGCACCACCGCACACGGCCACACATACATGCCGAACTGCGGGTCGAGGACCTGAGGCACCAAAAGAATTTTGGTTTTGTGGAACAAAATTAACACATGCAGACATCTCATGGGCTTTAGTCATCTGTTAACTGTTATCCTCTGATATCCGGTTGGCCAGTAATGATAATAAGTTGAGAAAATGAACTAATCAGTTGTTAAAGTGACAGAAAGCTGTAGTCCTAATTGATTCCACATCTAAGAAACTCAAGGCTTTTAGAGTTTCTGGCTTTTCAAATCACAAATGAGTCAATCCAACGTGTGCGCACAGAAACCTGACTTTATGGATTCATTTATTTACCTCCTGCCTTCCACTTACTGTGATATAACTGATGGAGGAAACCAGGAAAATCAGCAATGATGGTCCAGTTTACAAAAATAAATATATTAGGCCGAATAAAACAGAGGACTCGAAGGTATCGTATTAAAACTTATGTATTATTTATGTACCTATGGTTAATTTCAATGAAGCGTGATTCAACAGCACGCCGGTTAAATGGTTATAAATTTTACTTAAACACAAATATGCTTGTGTATTGCCTGTATGCTGTATTAAATCGAGGATTTTAAAATAGTCTCGATTTGTACAAAACTTAAATTTGACAACTTTTAAGGAGCTAACACGTCGATTTCTAAACAGCACAACAACGAATTTAATTTATAATGAAGCATTAGTTTCTCACTCTGAGTGTATTTTCTGTTGCTATACACTCGGTATAATGTTACATTTACAGGTTTGAACAGACCTCGGGTATGGAGACACAGAGGGACTCCCGTGCGTTTTTCCTCTCGTCTTCAAACGTGAACACTTTATAAGCTATGCTCGGCGTTTCGGTTCCACTGTCGGCCATCCTGTAAGCATACACGCTTTTACCTGACCTTGTTACATCTACCTGCCATCAGTCCAGTTCTTTGTTTTTAGGTATAAAACCCATATTTTTATTATCCCTGAAAACCTCATGCCACAGCTAACGCCACATTGGAAACTAGTTCCGCGCAGACCAAAACAGAAAGGAGGGCGTTAAAACAGCCAATGAAAATCACGGGCGGGAAGGTTCACTCGACTACCCAACCAATTGACACTTACCTTCCGGTAGCTTATGTAGCCAATGAACTACCAGAGGGGCGGTGGCTAATTGCGTAATCAGTTGCGAAAGCATTGTGTCACACAGCTAACAGCTAGCTGCTCCTGTTAGCTGTTTATCAAACTTTATCCGCCCGGCAGGTTTTAAGAGTTCTGTCTCATCCACCATCTCACATCGGAGGACGTGTTTATCACACACCCGGCGGGTGGCTGTGTCGTTTTATCAGAGAAACCCGGAGAAGGTGTGAGAACAGCGCAGTTAGCCGGGTGAGAGCGCAGGCTGTTGGATGTGTTTGTGCGGTATCACCGGGTTAGCTTGACAGCTAGCTGAGCAAAGATAAACACGCCGGGCGGAGGAATGAACCACAAGAGCAAGAAGAGGATCAAAGAGGCGAAACGCAGCGCCAGACCCGAACTGAAGGACTCGCTAGACTGGATAAAACACGGCTACCATGAGACCTTCGACCTGTCGCACCGTACTGTGAAGGTAACTGTTGATGCTAAGCTAACAGTGGCTAACAGGGGAGTGCAGCTTGTCACGTACACAATGTGGGAGACGTCGCCGCTGCTCGCGCCGCCGGCACGTGAGATGTTTGATATGAGCTCCTGTTAATGTCCGTCTGTCTTCATCACACATATAACACCCGAGAGCCAACACGAATGTGGAGGAACAGGCGAAGTAAAAGTACTGATAGCCGGGGGTAGTATCAATAACACATACTTAAGGTTCTGGAAGTACAGCAGGTGTATCACAGAAGCAGACGGTTATATTCTCTTAATAAACTTTGTTAACATTTTATAAAAGTACTTGCGAAGAAAAATCGATCAAAGTTTCGACCAAACTTTATTCATAAAGCACTTTTACAAACTGTAATTCAGACATTTAGTGGCCACTGCAACCGAAAACGATGAAACACAAAACACAGTAAAAGACAATACACTGACAATGACCTAAAATAACCGTGTTATAATAACGACACCGTAATATAATGTAAAAAGATTAATACATCAAAGATAAATAGTAAAATATTCATGATACAAAATAGAATGAAGTATATTGGGCACAAATACTCTTTATTTGTTCATCCACAGGAAGTGTTTTCCCTCCATTAAATGTTAAAATTTTAACGATGTGCAGGATTTAAACATGGGAAGGTTTCACAGTTTGATCTCATGAAAAGCAGGAAAACACCAAACTGAGCTGCAGCTGTGTGACGTTCGGGAGTGGCATTACAGCTGTTATAAAAGACATATAATGGTAATATGTAACGCACTCTGTGCTGTGTTTCAGGACAGTGTGGAGCGCGTGGACACCCTCCATCTGACCACAGAGGAGTTCATCGAGCGCTTCGAGCGCCCCTACAAGCCCGTCGTCCTCCTTAACTGTCAGGAGACCTGGCCCGCACGGGAAAAATGGACGCTGGAGCGCTTAAAACGCAAATACCGCAACCAGAAGTTCAAGTGTGGTGAGGATAATGACGGTTACTCAGTGAAGATGAAGATGAAGTACTACGTGGAGTACCTGGAGTCCACCCGTGACGACAGCCCGCTCTACATCTTTGACAGCAGCTACGGTGAACACGCCAAGCGGCAGAAGCTGCTGGAGGACTACGATGTTCCCGTCTTCTTCAGGGACGACCTCTTCCAGTTTGCAGGAGAGAAGCGCAGGCCGCCCTACAGGTGAGTGGTCTTATCTGTGTGTGAATGTGTGGATGACAGGTTGTGTAAAGCGCTTTGGGGTCCTTAGGGACTAGAAAAGCGCTATACAAATACAGGCCATTTACCATTTACCATATCTGCTCCGTCTCTATCCAATCAGGAGCACTCGCTCTTCATTTGATCAGCTGATTGGTCAGATCTCTATTGGCTGTAATTTGACCTCTTGATGGATTATTTGATATTTTTGATTTGTTCGGTTTCATTTGGCTTTTGAGCCCTCAGATTTCACCAATATGTCGTCCCAGTACCCACATTAACCCTCTTGATTGCTGGAGGCAGATTAAACTCTAAAATAATCAGCGTCTTTAACTTCTATAATTGGCCGTGAAGCACCTGCAGCCGAAACCACAGCTGTTCTTTTATTACCTTCTACAGCAGAGCGCAAACTGGGCCTCTCCAGCCTATTTCCTCTTTCACTTATATTTCATGTGAAGGCTTCTCGGCTCAGCAGGACACCTTCAGTTCAGTTTGTTTGCTTTTACAAAGGTTAGGATTTTTTAATGAAATATTTTTCAGTTTGAATGAAGCAAAGCAGGAAGAACTGATGTGTGAAAGATGAAAGAGGAGGGCTTTGTAGTACATCCTGAGGAGGACGGCATCATCCACAGTCACTTTCTGAAGCCGGGATAACTTCAGCCCTTTCCCTGACCTCATGACGTTTTCCACTGAGGCAAAGTGATTAGAAAAAGACAGAGGAGGTAGCTTCTTGCATCCAGCACGAGTCCAGGTCCGAGGGGCTCAAACCTGCATTCTGTCTCAGGTCCAGCAGGAACGACTCCTGTGGTTATAGTCTGAGAAAATGTGTCTGACCTCTGCAATGACTTTCCTGATGGGTTTATGGTTTCAGGTCTTATTAAATAAAGCTTGAGTTGAGATTGGAAATTGGAACAGGAAGCGGGGGAAAGTTTAAGGCAGGGGTGAGCGAACTCCAGGCCTCAAGGGCCGGTTTTAGATGTGTCCTTGATCCAACACAGCTGATTCAATGACCTGGTAATGAACTAATCATTTGATTCCGGTGTGTTGAACCAGGCTTTAAAACCTGCAGGACACCGGCCCCAGAGGCCTGGAGTTTAAGGTGTGCTGTAGCAGTCATGAGCTACTGCCAATCTTTAGTTTCTCTGAGCTTGTGACGTCTGATTTCATTCGCTTAATTTCCCCCACAGATGGTTTGTGATGGGCCCGGCCCGGTCCGGCACCGGCATCCACATTGACCCGCTGGGCACCAGCGCCTGGAACGCTCTGGTTCAGGGACACAAGCGATGGTGTCTGTTCCCCACCAACACGCCACGGGAGCTGATCAAAGTGACGAGAGAGGACGGCGGCAACCAGCAGGATGAGGCGGTCACCTGGTTCAGCGTGGTTTATCCCCGCACGCAGCAGCCCACCTGGCCCGCAGAGTTCAGACCGCTGGAGATCCTGCAGAGACCCGGGGAGACGGTGTTCGTGCCCGGTCAGTGAGGATGTGCTGTGATGGCTTCTGTCCGTAGGGATGCTCTTGATTCATTTTTAATTCAGTTTATCCGTCCGTCCATTCTCTTTGGCTTGTCCTTGTCAGGGTCACGGAGGGGGGCTGGAGCCTATCACATCTAACATGGGGTGAAAGGCGGGTACATCCTGGACAGGTCGCCAGTCTGTCGCAGGGCTAATTCAGATTATCAACAAAAACAAAACGCAGAAAATATACAGAAAGATCAGTCAATCCTACAAAGTGGTGTCGGTGTGTTTACATGCTGCTGTTATGCTGTTTAAACCCTCTAACTCCCAACCTGTTAGCCGCCCCTCCCTGAGCCTGGTTCTGCCGGAGGTTTCTTCCTGTTAAAGGGAGTTTTTCCTTCCCACTGTCGCCAAAGTGCTGCTCATAGGGGGTCACATGACTGTTGGGTTTACTCTGAATTATTATAGATACAGTGGGATGCAGAAGTTTGGGCAGCCTTGTTCATAGTCATTATTTTCCTGTATAAATCGTTGGTTGTTACAATAAAACATGTCAGTTAAATATATCATAGAGGAGACACACACAGTGATATTTGAGAAGTGAAATGAAGTTTATTGGATTTACAGAAAGTGTGCAAGAATTGTTTAAACAAAATCAGGCAGCTGCATAAATTTGGGCTCCACAAAAAAAATAAATGAAATCAATATTTAGCAGATCTGCCTTTTGCAGAAATTCCAGCCTCTAAATGCTTCCTGTCGGTTCCACTGAGAGTCTGGATTGTGGTTGAAGGTATTTTGGACGATTCCTCTTTACACAACATCTCTCGTTCATTCAGGTTTGATGGCTTCCGAGCATGAACAGCTCTCTTTGACTCACACCACAGATCTTCAATAATATTCAGGTCTGGGCTGAGATGAACGTTCCAGAACGTTGTACTTGTTCCTCTGCATGAAAGCTTCAGTGGATTTTGAGCAGTGTTTCGGGTCGTTGTCTTGTTGAAAGGTCCAGCCCTGGCGCAGCTTCAGCTTTGTCACTGATTCCTGGACATTGGTCTCCAGAATCTGCTGATACTGAGTGAAATCCATGTGTCCCTGCACTGGCCACACAGCCCCACAGCATGATGGAGCCACCACCATATTTTACTGGAGGCAGCAGGTGTTGTTCTTGGACTGCTGTGTTCTGTTTCCTCCGTGCATAACGCCGCTTGTTATGCCCAAATAACTCAGTTGTAGTTTCATCAGTCCACAGCAGCTTATTCCAGAATGAAGCTGGTTTGTCCAAATGTGCTTCAGCAAACCTCAAGCAGCTCTGTTTGTGCTGTGGGCGGAGCAAAGGCTTCCTCTGCATCACTCTCACATGCAGCATCTCCTTGTGTAAAGTGCACCGAATGTTAGAACGATGCACAGCGACTCCATCTGCTTCAACATGATGTTGCAGGTCTTTGGTGCAGGTCTGTGGGTCGACTCTGACTCTTCTCACCGTCACTTCTGTCTATCTGAGATGTTTCTTGGTCTGTCACTTCGAGCCTTAACTTGAGCTAAGCCTGTGGTCTTCCATTGTCTCGATATGTTCCTAACTGTAGAGACAGACGGCTTGAATCTCTGAGGCAGCTTTCTGTGTCCTTCCCACCACGATGCTGAACAATCTTTGTCTTCAGGTCATTTGACAGTTGTTCTGAGACCCCCATGTTGCTAGTCTTCAGAGGAAATTAAAAGAGGGAAACTTACAATTGACCCCCTTAAATACTGTTTCTCATTATTGGATTCACCTGTGCATGTAGGTCAGGGGTCACTGAGCTTACCGAGCCAATTTGAGTTCCAATAATCAGTCCTAAAGGTTTGGAATCAATAAAATGACAACAGTGCCCAAACTTATGCACCTGCCTGATTTTGTTTAAACAATTCTTGCACACTTTCTGTAAATCCAATAAGCTTCATTTCACTTCTCAAATATCACTGTGTGTGTCTATGATATATTTAACTGACATGTTTTTATTGTACCAACGATTTATACAGGAAAATAATGACTATGAACAAGGCTGCCCAAACTTTTGCATCCCGCTGTACGATATAAAGCACCTTGAGGTGACTGTTCTTGTGATTTGATGCTTTACAAGTAAAACTGACTCGAACACGTTCAGAGCATCTGATTGGTTTTTGTTTAGCACTTCTGACGTCTCGTCAGGGTTTTGCTTCCTCCATTAAAAAGAATTCGCTTCCATACTGGCTTCATTATTCAATCCATCTTTTAATCTGTATGCATGTGAGTCATGTTTATTCTTATTACAGTTAAATGACCTGTATATGAGTATGTGGGGGTCTTTGTTTTAATTCAGTGTTTTTGTACTGTAGCACCAAATCATAAGAACAGTCAGGTGCTTTACAGGCACAGGTGAAGGACGACAGTAATTCAGAGAAACCCTCACTTTGGTGACCGTGGGAAAGAAAAACTTGTACATGGAACAGTCGCTCAAACAGACACAGCAGATCAAGGTGAATAAAATGTCGTTCATCCACAGCTGTTGTATTTTGCACAGGCACTGGTCGGGCAGCTAAGCTTCGTGTTTTGAGCACTGTCAGCCTTTCAGTTCCATCCAGGAACTCGCATGTGCTGATGACAGTGATGTCACTGACGGTCAGTGACTCTAGGCTGGTGTTCAGTGTTTACAGTGGATGAGTGGGAATGCTCGCTGACCCAGCCGTGACCCGACAGCGGCGCCGACCTTTCAGAACGCACTGACCTACATTCACGTAATGCCGACAGAGCTGATGGTGATGAGCACGGATTAAACCCTCAGCTGCTCCTTGGGCACCGCTCCAGGTTTTAGTCCTACCTAACAGACAGCACAGAGACAGGAGGGAGGTGCTGTCTGTTAGCGCCCACATCGCCCTGAAAGGTCCCCACTGACCGTTGTGTCACCTCACCAAAGTGCCAAACACACTGAATTTAATGAGACGGAGATGAGCAGAAAGGTGGAAGCTCAGCTCGAGTGTAGTGTGTTTGCCTCGCCTGCTCTACCTGATGAGCCGAACCGACACCCAGTGCATTTAACGGCTATGTCGGTAATGTCGTCGATTCTGGTTTGTAAGACAGTCGGACTTCTGTGGAAACAGGTCGATGTCCCAGTGGGGCAGCTGATATCGAGCAGAGCCACGTTCGGGTTGTTCAGATCTTTTTGCTTTTTGGTGTTGAACCATTTTTTCGTCTTTCTGTAGGCGGATGGTGGCACGTGGTCCTCAACCTGGACACGACAATCGCCGTCACTCAGAACTTTGCCAGCTCAGTTAACTTCCCCATCGTGTGGCACAAAACGGTTCGAGGACGTCCCAAACTCTCCAGGAAGTGGTACCGGTAAGGACGGGTCAGGAGGAGGACGACATCTTTAGATGTGAATTATCTCTTTGTGGTCCCAGTCTGAGTTTTAGGGTGGACTAGAATGTGAACTGTAGCTGGTAGAGTGAGGACTTCTCGCAGGCTGCGCTAACGGTGGCTGCTTTTGTTGTTTCAGGATCCTGAAGCAGGAGCGGCCCGACCTGGCGGTGCTGGCAGACAAAGTGGACCTGCAGGAGTCCACGGGCATCGCATCGGACAGCTCCAGTGACTCGTCATCGTCCTCGTCCTCCAGCTCGTCAGACTCAGACTCTGACGTATGTGCTGACACACATACACACACACTTCCTGTGATGGAGGCAGTGGAGGTGTATATGAAGGTGTACAGAGATGTCTGTGCAGTGCTGTGCAGAAGTCTTGGACCTCAGTTCTTTACATATTTTGTTAGGAAAATGTGCACCAAGTTACTGAAACATGTAAATGCAGTAAACACAATACAGAGTGTATAGTTCTGATGAGCTTTGAATATTTGACCGTCAGCTCGGTCTGAACTCTCATCTCTGTAAGGATCTTCGGGAATAGTTCTCCAGATTATTCCAAGCTCTTCTTCGGATGTTTCTGCCTTTTTGTCTATGAAACTGGTTCTGTCTGTTATGTGTAGACTCGGCTCTGGTTCATTCTCGAGTTCGGAGGCTTTACAAACAAACAATCGTCTGAAAATGCTCAGGTACAACGACTGGACTGAAAATGAGTGAAAAAGCGGCCAAAGACCTTCAGAGAGCAGGAGAAGAGTCTGAGGCTTTTGCACAGAATTATAGACAAACCTGTAGAGACTCCAGGCTGGGCTGCGTGTGGCCTCATCGTTTCTCACAGCTGCATCACCAGCTGGGCAGACGAGTGCTCCTTAGTTTATAATCTCATAAATTATAAAAACAATTATGAAGCTACATTTATGCTAACACGTGTTCTCCTGTTTATTGTATGTAATACTCACCACCACCAGCAGGGGGAGTGGTGGTCTTGGAAGCTGTTTAGAAGAAGGTAATGATTACTGTATGTGGAGCTGTAAGAGACAAAGCGTCCAACAGTACTTTTGCTCCAGATGTTGTTCTGAAACACCTGTGAAACGATATCACTCCTCATCTTCCACGTTTATGTGAAGCGTTTAAGTTTTAGACCAAGGAGGAAAATCCAAATCACTGAGGGCGGTCGTCCTGCAGAGTGTTTTTAAATATTCGCAGCAGCAGACGTAGGTGAATGCCGAAATGAGATCCGGCACCTGGCTGCAGGATATAAAGTGTGATCGCTCAGGTACAGCCCTGGCTTATATTGATCCCAGCTGTCACATCACACCTGAGCTGGCAGCAGGGTTCTTACTGATGCAGTGACGAGGTGCGTCTGTGGGAGTGCACGCACGCCTTAAAGTTGTCCCTGACAAATACTCCATTTTTATAAAAGGTGAACGTCAGACTAACAGGAAACACACAAACTTCCTCTGGAAAACGTTAAAAACTCGTACTTGTAGTTTGTCGCCACTGTGGAACCCGTCTGAGCATGTGCACTCTGTCTCCTCCCACAGGCGGGGTCGGGCTCTGAGGGCGACGCCATGTCTCACCGAAGGAAGAAGAGACGCACCTGTGGCACGGCGGCCAACGGAGACACGAGCAGCCAGGATGACTGCGTCAGCAAGGAGAGGAGCTCGTCACGATGACCTCCGCCCGGCGGCGGTGACTCTACGGCTCCAGCTGCTTCTCGTCTCGCTGAAGGTGTGAAACCCTGAGGAGGAGGAGACCTGCCACCACTGTGCTTTTCTCTGTAGCTTCTGTAAGGATGAGGCTGTGAAGAGGCGTTTATGGAGCTGGACGGCTTTTGAGGGGCGTGTTTAACTGTAAACGAACTGCCGGCGGGCGTCACACTTTGAGCAGGATTTCACCGGCACTTCAGCTTTTCCACCATTTCTCCAACTTCAATGTCAGTTTTCTGCTTTTCAAACTCTGATAGCGTCTCCGGTTTCTCGCCGTTGACTCGCTGGTCGTCTACGTGAATCTGAGCTCTTTGGTGCTTTGGGCGGTGTACATGGGAACGCCTCCGGAGCCGCTGTCTTAAAGGGACTGTAATTGTCCCCCTGACGTTTTCACAAAGGTTCCAGTGGAATATTTTTATAACAGAACATTTGCAGTTTGAGTTTGTAGCAGAGAAAGTTTCTAAAAATCCCGATTGATCCGAACGCAGCGTGACACAAACCGATCTCGATGTCCTTTTATGAAACATGTAGTAATCAGCTGCCTCTCCAGTGAGCTCTTATCTCATGGACAGACTCCCACTCTCCACCTGCTGCAGGTGTGCGCAGGTGTGCGCAGGTGACCCACCCCCCACCCAACTTCCCCTCAGAGGAGCCTGAGGGAAGAACAGGCACCTGCGGTCCATGATGGAGGAGGTGGAGTGCAGCTGTGGGGCGAGATCGTCTCTGGAGAAGCAGCTGAAAGAAGTCGAAAACGACCACAACAGCAAGACAGGAAGTGACAGGCCTAGCTAGTTGGTAAGGACTCGGCTTTCAAAATAAGAGCGCATCACGGTTAGCTGGTGGTCCTTTGGTGTTGGCTTTCGTGCGCTGATGCGGTCGATGAGTTTCTGATGTGATGCCTTTTAAACAGTTTCCTGATTGAAGGACGTGAGCGGCGCTTTTAAACACGTCTTAGATAAACGTATTTTGTTCTGACAGTGTTGAACCTCGTCCGTTAGCGTGGGCTCAGATCACACCGTTAATGAATGTTTTAGATAAACGTCCACAGGCTGGGATGTTCCTCACACCCTCTCGTTTCTGCCTACGTGCACGAGCTGAAACTGGGTCAGCGTTCTGTCTCAGCTGTTTCCTGTTATCTGGAGAGACGAGGGTGGCGGCGTCCACGTCTCAGGTCGGCGCTTCGTTTCTGTTCGTTTGTTTGCAAACTGTCTTAAGAACCAGATGTGACCCGAGGCCCGGTCCTCTCCTCTCCACCTGACGCTGAAGTCATGGAGGTGTCAACTTAGCGCCTTAACGTGCCAGACGGAGACTTCCTGCCTGCTGTCTGACACTTCCTGTTCGAACCAAACAGACTAATGACATTAGAGCAGGACCTCTGCAGCTCTCAGCTGATGTTTCTACTTTGTGCCAAAATCAAGAGACGAACAGCCGAGAGGTCGTGGACGGCGGTGGCGTGTGGGAGGAGCCTGTTAGTTTGTTGTTGAGTATCAGCTGAGGCTTCATTTGAATTATTCATAAACTTTCTGACCACAGCAACTAAAATCGTATCGTAACAGTGAAAACGGGCTCGCGTGCGGCTGTTTAAAGGGACGTTTCGCCCCAGTGATGCAACGTGTCCTCCAGCCTGTCCTGAGTTTGTCGCCTCAGAGCAAAGTGAGAGAGTTTTTATTTATGTATATATTTTTTTAGAGGTTTGTCTTCTTCACCATGACAGCAGTGACGCTCCAAGTACCAAAAATCCATTAAAAAAACCTTTAGAAATCTCGACCCGGTCACTGTTCGGTTTAATGAGTAATCTGTAATCATGCAGTCTGATATTTGTCTGCAAGTCTGGAGCTGCTGAGGTTTTTAAACGTTCAGGAGAAGCAAAGATGTCTGCCACCCCAGCACAGCAGGTGACTGCAGGCTGGAGGGAACTTTTATTCTGAGTCTTTGTCGGGCGACCTGTCACTACACTGGACACGAAATATAAACATCACCAAACAGAAATGAAACTAAAGATGTTTTAATTCCTCATCAAATGTTTTTTCTAAACAATCAGAGAAACGTCTCATTAAAGCCCAGATCTGTTTAATCTCCTGTCATCAAACACAATAAACCAGAGTCAGATCGCCGGCTGCACCTGTGCGTTCGCTTCCTGCCGACCTGTCGCGTTAAAGTGCCTGACAGTGCTGTGACTGACTGTAGGGGGCGCTGTTTTACCTGTTCTCAAAGGCACGCTGCTGCTCTGTGACGCCGTCACACGGTGCCTTTAAGTGAAGGTGTGCGTTCTGTGTCGATGACGAGAAGCTCAGATGTGTGATTGAGTTCATTGTTGCTCAATAAAAGTTTTCTATGATTGAAACATCGTCTCATTTTTTCTGTTCCTGTAAAAACTGATTTCAGCTGAAAAATCACTGAAATAAAGTTCATTTACTTTTCTAAGGAGCTCCTTAGACTACGATGACCTGCATGACTGAAAACCTTCACATTCATTTACTTTTCACGCTGCGCTCCACGCTCTGTGACCGGCTACAGAACCGTGTCAGGATCGCAACAGGACTTCAGCCAGCATTACCACAAACACTTCCACAGGGTTGCGTCCTCAGCCCCACCCTCTACACCCTGTGCATCATACTGAAGTTTGCAGATGACACTGCAGTGATCGGTCGCATCACTGGTGGGGACGAGGCGGCTTATAGGAGAGAGGTGGCCGGTCTGTCATGGTGTGAGGACAACCTCACCCTCAACACTGATAAAACAAAGGAGATGATAGTGGACATGAGGAAGAAGAGGTATGATATTGGTATGATCCGAGCTCAGACACTAAGCGACTGAGCGAGGGGGCGGGGCAGCTGCTGCCTGTGAGTGCGCTGTTGGGAAAACGGAGCCAGCCATACTAAGGAGAGCTTAAGTTTGAGCAGGTAACAAAGCAAATCATTCGTACCGTACAAATAATGTAAATGTGACGGTGAATCACGAAAGATTGATATCAAACTGATCACTTGACCAATATTACGTTACTCGCTCTTCAAGTGAATCAACAAATGGCGAAATGAAAAGCCGAACAAATGCTGTTTTTTTTAGAGAGTCTTAGCTTACGTGTGTTTATTTCATATTCTCAGTTCTTACCCTCCCCGACTAAATCGGTTTCAGTTATGTACTGAAATATAAGAATGGACATTCGAGGGTTCTTTCAAAGAAAAAACTCAGGTAAATGTTATTTTATATATTATGCTTTGTATGTTGTTCAGTATATTTCTATGCAAAACAAGAAGAATTTCAGTACACAGCAGGATATTCACATTTGTAACCAGATATTTACTCTTTATGGAGAAAACATTTTTACTGTACAACATCAATTTAGAGTAAACTTTTATTTTAGATAAATATTGAAATATCTTTCGAATTAGTTAAATGTCACAATAAAGAGAGACAGAGCTTCTATTTATTATCACTTTCATCAAATTTAGGAGTACATATACACTAAGTTTATTGTTAATTAATAAGAAACTCCAGACGATTCCATTCTGAGCTGAAGAAGCTTCTGATTGGTTAGTAGAGTCCATGTGAGTAAACTGGTGGCACAACTGTGGATGCATATAAGGCAAAACACAGAGCCTGTTTCTGTGACATGGGAACATCAGGAGATGTCAACAAAACACCAGGAACAGAACTGTGGAGCTCCATAAGTGTGGCTCAGTTTTAATACAATTTGGTGCCATTTACAATTAAGAGATACAGATAGTTTCTCTCTTTACTCTTAAAGTTAACAAATATGTTTTTATATTAATCTAAAAAATAAACATTTAGTCTGATTTGATGTTACAATTAAAAAAGTGTTTTTATCTGAAGAGTTTGTAAATATCTGTATAACTGTATATTTGATGATTGTCAGCACAAAGAGGGAGAGAGATGAACAAGAGCAGGTGAGACACACATGTTAGTCAAATGGTTGTTTACCAGAAGTATCACCGTATCACAGGTCCTCATGTATCTCGTACCCAGTGTTTATTTTTAGGTTTGTTATTTTTCAAACTCTATATTTATTAAGTTCTGCAGCTTGTTTGCACAACAAGGATAAATAATTATATAAACTTTTCTCAATCTAAATATTGGACTTTGGTAGAATTAAAAAATAAGTGTAGTGCAGGTCTATGATGATTTTTAGTGCTAGTATCATCTAGTTCTGATTCTGGTTCTGTCTTGGTTAAGTCCTCAGTAGTCCTGATTTTGAACTGTTGTAGTCCTGTTTTATTTCCGGATCAGTTCTGGGTCTGGTTGAATTGGGGTTTAGTCCTCGTGTCTTGATACAGCCCCGACTTTGTTCTTTCTTGCTGCTTAATTAAAAAACTAGTTTAAGGTGTCCTGCACATGTGATATATATTTTTCCCTACATGAAGTCATTCTTTTTTGAACAAAACTCAAAACAGAGCCAATTAATCCTTCAGTCATTTCAACCCCCCCCCCCAAAAAAAAATAATTTAAAAATCCCACATGCATACTACCCTTTAGGGCTAAGCCCCGGGTGTTTCAAATGTCTGGCTCCGCCTCTGGTTTAGGAGTGTGAAAGCTACTCCTCCTTCCCCACAGCCATCAGACTCTTGAACCTACCTCAACTGCAATTTGCACTCTAAGCTCCTTTGTACATGCCTTTACATTGACAACGGCATACCTCACTTGTCTTCATTTACATGTCTTTTACTATTTTTATCCTTATTTTATCCTAATAACTTGTCTTATTTTTATCCTCAGTTTGTTCCTTCAACCCTACCAAACTTGTGTGTGTGGACAGCAAAGGAAGAATTTCATCGCACAGAGAAATTTCTTCTGTACATGTCACACAGTGGAAATTTGTATTTATCTTGTATATTGTTTTTGTTCTGATTTTGGTGTTTGTTTGTGGGTGTCGTTTTGTTTGCATGGTTTTTAGTGTTTTATGTGACATGGTTTTTGTCCACTGTGGACTGGCTGCACATGGGACAAATTAGCTGATAGGGACCACCTGCTGAGGCAGGGGTGTGTCCAGAGGTGGCCTATCAGCTGTGTAAAGACCTTTTAAAAACAGGCTAGCTGGGCACTGAAGAGAGAGGCCCCAGACTGGAAGGTTAATGCGAGATGGCCAGTGTGATGCGGCGACCAAGTCCTGACCTCATGGAACGGCAACAGTAAGAGACGACGCGTGTGATTGGCAGCAGGGCAGAGGTTCTGGCCCCTATTTGTTATGTTACAGGACACCGACGCAAGGGGAGCTGTGGCGGTGGTCGCATGATGGATTCGGGTGCAGAACGCAAGCCGGGCTGGGAAGTGATGGGCCAGCGGAAGGACAAGAAGATGGGAGGCTCTTTCTTGTCTGCCGAAGACGAGGCTGGCGTGGACTCTGCTCTAAAGAAGGAATTCCTGGCCTGCTGATGGACCCATAATGAACATGTGGCCTAATTATAGCAGGGGGGGTTTAGTGAATGTAGAAAATGGTAGTTTTACGGGTTTTAGAATTGTTTTTAGTAGAGAGCAAACATTTTATTACGTACATTTTAAGGGTGTTTTTATTTGTGCTCCCTGGCCTAGTAATAAACTGTTCCTGATCAGACCTGCTTCCTCGCTGTGCCCGTGGTATCTGACTCGCTTGCTCCCCCTTGTATTTTAAAGAATCTTTCTTTTTAGCGTGACATTCTGGCGCGACCGCTTTAGTGTCGCCGCGCGTTACATACACATGACAATAAACCCTTTAAATCTTGAATTGTTTATGCAGCCCAACAGGATTATTAAAAATATGTTTTAGAAAATAAAATGCATCGTTTCTCTGGGCTTGAACCTGAAGCTCGTTTTCTGAAGTGTTTCAGGAGAATTTAATAATCAGATTTTTAAAATGTGCTCTGCAGGTAGGAGATGTGTATGTTAAAATCTGAACTGCCACATTATTAGGTACACCTCGTTAGTACATCCATGAGACTCCGCCCTCAGAGGGACCAACAACCCCGCCACCGTCACATCACCCTGATGCTCAGGTTGAACTTCAGCGGCTCGTCTTCACCATACCTGCGTGTGAGCAGCTGCTGCCATGTGATTGGCTTATTGGTTCATTATTTAACAAGCAGATAACTAGGTGTGCCCAATCAAGTGTACGCACACCATTTATAACCTTTGAAACGTCTGCTGGTTGGCAGGCTTCTTGTCTGTTGTTTTAAATGTGGGAAACAAAAAACATTTAAAGATTTATTTAGTTAGAACACAAGTTGATCTTTATTCTCATCGTAAGCACCGCCGAACTTGATGTGCGACCATTAGAATGAAAGAGCAACAGAAAAGAAAATATTCAGTCATAAATAAAAAGAATAGATAATAATTCTGATAATGGCAGCGGAACAGATCCTAACAGGTATTTCAGACTCGCACTCTGACTGCAGGTATTGCACAGGAAATGCTCAGCACGTGACCGCTTAAAGCTGTTGTTCAGCCTGATGGTCGGGCTGCAGTCCGAGCAGAGCTTCCGGTGCCTTTGAATTCACTTTAAAGAAAAGAAAACTAAATGCCCACGCAGACACTAGGCTTGGGGCTTTGCTTTGGTAAGCAGCTTATCTGCTTGAAAATTAGCCCTCGATGCCTCTTTTACACCTTTGTTAACGACTTTTATTTTGAAATATCTAACTGGGTTTACATGCTGTTTGTAGGGTTGATAATTTTTGAAACCATTCTTCAATGCTGTGGTAGCCTGTGTGTCAGATAGTTTAAAGTTGTATAAGTCCTGTTCATTTGAACAAGAAGCCGGCGAGTTATTGTGCCCTACATGTCAGGTCTCTTATTTTGAAAAGTACAAACGACTGGTTTGTATTAAACACTCTGAACCCGCATTTGAGTTTTCGGTCTTTAATTTCGAAAACCCACTTGGAGTATTTTATTTTGAAGCAGATCCGGCTGCTGCCCGTGTGTGTGTGTGTGTGTGTGTGTGTGTGTGTGTGTGTGTGTGTGTGTGTGTGTGTGTGTGTGTGTCAGCTGTTGAGGTCAGATTGTGTGAGGAGGCGGGATGAGGCTCAGTGTGTGATCGCAGCCTGATTAACACACACGGTCCTCAGCCTCCTCTTGAACAAACACACACTCCGTGACTTTTCGGCTCTTCATCATGGACTTGGACCCCGCCGTCATCGTCCCCGCCATCCTCTTCACCGTCGTTGCCATTTATTTCGCTACGTCGCTCCTCAGCAGGAAGCCCGATGTCTCCTCCTCGTCTGCCGGGAGCAAGAGGTCCAAACTCGGGTACGGAGACGACCTTCTTCCACAAGGAGCTCTGGAAGAAGAGCCCGAAGCCTCCCTGCGACCAGAGCCTCCAGCTCCGAGCGTGGAGGACATTGGGGCGACCGAGACGATCCAGGTGAGCTCCATCGATGCTGTTATTGATCAGACTGGTGTTTGTTTGTTTGTTTGTTTTGTTTTTTTAAAGAAGCGGCTACTTTTAATTGATAAAACGCAGATCTACGAACCCGGGAAATGAACTTTAGTTCCAAAACTGATCAATAAGCAATAAAAGATGTAAGAAGTACAAACGAGACGCAGTTTGTAACTGCAGCCTGTCAGACAGGAGCCTTTAATGCCTCAGTCCTTCAGTTTCATCACCTGCGTCTGAAGAAGGCGGTACCAGATACTTTAATCATTTACTGTCACTTTATATAAACAGATGATTAAAAAGAGAATAACAGCAAACACCAGGTTATTGTTTGTCCACAGGAGACATACTCTCCCTATCTCCCCCTCCCTGTCTCTCTCTCTCTCTCTCTCTCTCTGCCTCTCCCTCCCCCCCGTCTCTCTCCCTCTCTCCCTCCCTCTCTCTCATATTGGCTCCTTTTCACTGGATAAAGTTCAGATAAACTTTCTCATTAAGGTAAAATGATGTTTCCTCTGTAACAGTTTCGGACCAAACGCAGTCGATCTGTGTTCGTGTGTTTAGGTTAACGGTGATTGGCTGAAAGCATAACTGGCAGATCAGACAGAGATGACAGGAAGCTGCTGTTTATTCAGTCTGATTATTGGAGGTGATGGCAGGTGCTCCTTTACGTCCACATGAACTTCCTGCTTGAATCGGTTTATTTTAGTGGCTGTTTGTTTTTGTTTTACATCTTTATTTATATCGACTAATCACTAACTAACATATTAGTTACATATCAGTGAAACTGCAGTTATCACAGACTGTATATGGAAAACGGACGTCGAGATACTGACTGTTGCCATCTTGGTTTTTTAAACCAAAAATAAAAGAAGGCTAACAATAGCAACCTTTAGCATTACTTTAGCATCACAAAACCTTATTATTATGTTACGTTGTGTTTTTCTATCATTCTGTCACTTCGCTGCTCTTGTTTGCACATTTGCACGGGCACTTTGTTTCTGCTGTCTGATAACAAAAAAAAAAAAGCTTCCTTAGATAGTTAGATAGTTTGTTTGTTTGTTTTTTCTTGTTAATTTATGTTGTAATTTATGTTAGGTCAGTCTGTCTTGTCTCTGCTAGCCAGCTAACTAGGCCTCTTAGTTAGCTAGTTTAGTGTTTTCTGTTAATTTATGTTGTAAATTTATGTTGCATGTAGCACCTTGGTCCTGGAGGAATGTTGTTTCGCTTCACTGTGTACTAACTGTATATGGTTGAAGTGACTATAAAGCCAACTTGACTTGACTACTTCTCAGTAACAGCCAATCAAAATCTAGCTCAGCCTTATTGGACAGTTTGTTGGTACAGGGACCTCACAGCAGACATATTATTGGTCACATGATGTCATTAACAATGCTCCCAACCGCACAAACAGGTCCAGAGGTCCAGCTCAGGTGAAGCTAGCAGATGCAGGAGCCTTAATGCCAACATTAAGCTCTCTCTCTCCCTCCTTTTGCATAAGTCGAGCAGCGTGTCAGGTTACATTTCACTGCAGGTTATACTTGTATAACTATGCGTGTGACGAATAAAGAGTCTTGAATCTAAATACAGTTTAAACAGGTGAGCTATAAACAGGTGTTGTGAAGGAGGAAACGATCCACAGAGGCCGACAGTTTGTGCATCGGGCTGTGAACATGTGTATTTCTGCAATAAAGGTTTAACATGGGAGCCTCTAGTGGACGTGAGAGGAACTGCAGCTTGTAGAGCTTCATTTGGATGTTTGGTTGCCCCAAGTTACCACCTGCTCTCCTCGAGCTACCTGTGTGTGTTGCTCTGTGAGTGATTAATAACCGTCCACCAGTAAACGGCGGGTGCACTCTGGACTGACGACTGGAGGCCCGATGCCCAAACATGGTCACCACCTTTTCCCTGTGATTGGTGGATTTGCTTGTGCACACTCTGACTCGTCTTTATGGAAATGTTGAACTGTTTTTGGGAGGGTGGAGTGAAATGCACACACAAGCTGTGGTGTTGGACTCGTTTGAATACCTGCTGATGTGAGAGCTGTTAAACATGCAAACCATCTGCCCGCCATCTTTAAACAGCCTGCAGAATGTGTAACAGGTCTCCGACTAACCGTCTATATTTGGTGCCAGACACTGACACCACCTATAGGAGGTGGGTGTGGCGCTGTGGCGTGGGCATGTTTGACAGCTGTGAGCTCAACCTGCTGATCCCACTTTTTTAAATCCAGCGACTCTGAGTTGCTGAGCCTCCTCTGATAACGTTACCCAAGCACACCGAGCTGCAGCTGTCAGGCTTACTGTACGACTGCCGCAATGCATCGTGGGCCATCTCACAGCGTTCATAAAGGACGTCTGTCTGAGAGCTGGAACACAGCGAGTGTTGTTTTCTGTGTGGGAGTGACAGCAGCACAGCCAAAGGGACACTGGCTGCACTTTCTATTTTACCTCAAACTTACATTCAGACAGAAGGAAGAAAGTTTGGGAATCAAACCCTCAGCCTTCCTGCTCCGTAGATGTGCTGTGGAAGAGTTTCCTGCTCTGACCGTTGGAATAAAACACTGTTTAGTTTGGATTATTTGACTTAGTCAAATGATCATTTTGTGGTGTTAGAGCTGGGGACCAAAACATAAGGAACATTATGTTTGGGAAATAATTATTCTAATTAGAATCATTTAAATATTAATTTAACATTTTACTGCCGCAGAGGAAAGAATTAAGACGTTTAGATTTATTCCAAGAAAATCCATGAAGAATATTCAAGTTTTAAAAACACGTGTTTTTATTTCACTGTCAGCTGATGCTTGTGCTGATTCTGATGTTCATGCAGAGACTAAACAGCAGAGCTTCGTCTCGTTCCTCCGGTGAAAGCTGCACAACGTGAGCTCACTCACATCTCCATAAACGGAGAGCTGCTTCGCCACGAGCGACACACTTTCAAAGAATGAGGAAGGAGAGGAAATGTTAACCAGCTCTGAAGAAACAACTTTCACTGTTGACTTTGAGCTAAAGATGTTTCCTCTGTGTCCACGTGTTAAACGAGAAGCAGCACTTTTTCCAGCCCGAGCACATCAGCTCAATAAAAAACTCTTTATTGCATTAATCTGGGCACAACGCGCTGCTCTCTCTGTGTTTGCCTTATCTAGGCTGCAGTCTGGATGGAGGTGGAGTAACGTTAACAGAAGGATTAGTCCAACATGCTAAGCAGAAACATGTCACAGAGTCACGCCGGCTGAACAAGAAGGAGAAATCAGGCTGAGACGCATGAAAACAGCTCTCGGCCAGATATGCCACTCGCTGCTAGAAAAACTGACCTGCTGATAGTGAAAACTCAATTTTATTTCACAACAACAGTCGCCTCAAAGTGCTTTATACTGTAAAGTAGACCCTACATACAGAGAAAAACCCAACAATCATATGACCCCCTATGAGCAGCACTTTGGCGACAGTGGGAAGGAAAAACTCCCTTTTAACAGGAAGAAACCTCCGGCAGAACCAGGCTCAGGGAGGGGCGGGGCCATCTGCTGTGATTGGTTGGGGTGAGAGAAGGAAGACAGGATAAAGACATGCTGTGGAAGAGAGACAGAGGTTAATAACAGATATGATTCAATGCAGAGAGGTCTGTTAACACATAGTGGCTGAAGAAGAAACACCCAGTGCATCATGGGAATCCCCGGCAGCCTACGTCTATTGCAGCATAACTAAGGGAGGATTCAGGGTCACCTGGTCCAGCCCTAACTATATGCTTTAGCAAAAAGGAAAGTTTGAAGCCTAATCTTGAAAGTAGAGATAGTGTCTGTCTCCTGAATCCAAACTGGAAGCTGGTTCCACAGAAGAGGGGCCTGAAAACTGAAGGCTCTGCCTCCCATTCTACTTTTAAATACTCTAGGAACAACAAGTAGGCCTGCAGAGCGAGAGCGAAGCGCTCTAATAGGGTGATATGGTACTACAAGGTCACTAAGATAAAAAGAGCCGAGGTTTCAACAGGATGTGCTTGAACTCTGGGAGGAAACAGTCACAACGTTTGGTGTTTCAGGAACAACTATACATGAAATCAAACACGTGGGACTCTCGTCTTCTTTGGGTTTTATCAAACTGAGCAGCAGCGAGTCGTGGAAGCTGTGAGCCGTTCTCTCCAGCCTGACATACCTCTGCTGGTATTTCCCCCGGCCTGGCGCCGTTCCTGCCTCTCCTCCTTCCTCTGAGGCCTGCTCGGCTCTGGCTCAGTACTCCTCTGCTCCACAGAGCTGCTGGCTGGGCATCAAATCCGGGACAAAACAATGTGGTGATTACACTGAGCTTGGCACCGTCACCCTCACCACCACCGCCGCAACCACACCCTGTCCCCGCCCGGCCTCTGAGAGAACTTCCTGGTGTTTATTGGTTGTAGCTGCTGGCGCTGGGGAGGAGTTTGCTCTTTATAGCACCACCAGAGCCTGAAACAGAGGATGTGAAAGGGCCGGTCTCAGCGATTGGCCTCACACTCTGAATCTAAATGTTTGTCTCACAGATGTTGGTCTGTATGAGATGAAGTAAGATGATCTGTGTGAGAGGACACGGTGGAAGCGTCTCCGTCGTAAATGGAGGTGGAGTCAGCAGCTGAAGTGGCGATAGGGCAGCGAGCAGGAGGATAACAAAGAGTCTGTTCACACAGAGGCTGGAGCGCTCGCCTCGGCACGCTGCCCTCAGCTGAATCATACTGGGATGAAATTTATGGGAAGACCTGCAAATGACAACTGTAGCCAAGCAACCATCTCCAAAATCAGTGGAGCAAGAATTCTTATATCAGATGAGACCAAATCACCTGCAGTCTGTAACATCCACGTGGCCCAGCTGGTGGATTGACTTTATTCTGATTAATTACGTTTTTCTTTTTCATTGTAAACTTTATAATCTCATATAACAGAAGAGCAGAGCTGTGTTCACAGCGTCCAGCTGCCTTCAAACAACACCAATAAGCCCTCATTAACATTTACCTGCTGTGGCTCCACTGTAACATTACCTGACAGCTTGAAGTAATCAGCTGACCCATCCACCCACCCCGACCTCCTCCCTGTCTCACCGAGCTCCTCGTCTGCTGTCAGAGCTGCTGTATGCGGTTCAAAGAAAACCTGAAGGCTTGTTTTGTAATTTGCAGGTGTAAGAAACTGTTTAAGAAAAGAAGCAAAGCAAAGCTTGGAGGTTGAAACGTTTGCATCGTGTGTCCGACGTCTGAGTGATCTGTCCGGTTTGCTCAGGTAGCTCAGTGAATTCCCCACATGCCAGCTGAGCTGATGCTTCCTCTGCGCCTGTTATGGAGCTGAAATGGCTTTTAGGAGCACAGCACTCAGTGTAATGTTACAGATATGCTTAGCAGGACGTGCTCTCAGAGGTGGTGAAGGCGGCGGTGACTGAGCCTAATCCACAGTGGAAGAGCTTGTTTTCCAGAATCCCAGCTTCAGCCTTTGTACGTTCTAAGTTCTTGCAATCATATCTTATAATGACTGTTAATGAGTTTAGAACATGGTCCCAATTAAAGAGCTCACAATCCTAATTTGGTGTCATAATCTGTTCTGACTGAATGAATGCAATCGCTCGTTTGAAGTCGGGCTACGAACAGAAAGCAGAAAACCTCCCGTAGCAAACGTCTCATCCCTTCACTGCATATTCATATCAAAAATAATCTGTCGATAGAGTTTAAGTCGTGTAAGTTTGATGGTTTATGTGCCGATGGTAAATTGGTCACACATTAACTTTTGTGCTGCCTGGTAGATACGTTCTCCAAATTAGGAAGTTGATGTTTGTTGCATGAAAGGACACCGCTGCACACAATGACCTCATCACTCCTTTAACAAACTGTTTTCTGGTTTAGGCCCGGAGTCCAAACAGGGCCCGTCCTCATCGTTCTGCTGACTCACAGAGCGATTTAATGAGCTGCATTTAGCACCGTGGGTATTTCAGTGATTCAGAGCTCAGGAATTCAGAGGAAGAGACCCGTGTTTCCGGCTAAACAGATGCCATGCCAGTGTGAGGCTGTGATGGAGGGCTGCTGTGAGGTTAAGACAAGCGTGCACCAGCTGTCTCTGTGGTGAGACCAGCAGACTGTGGGGTCTCTCCGGGTCAGGGCGAGACCGATGGAGCAGAGCGGGCCTAAAATCACAAAAAAGATTTCTGCCTCCATTTCTCTGGGCTCAAGATCGGTTAATACTCATAAAAATGGCCATTTCCTAGAAGACGTGTCACATTTTTGTTCATATGATCCAAACCTTCTAGTTCAGGGGCTGTTATGGTCCGCCTCATTACAACACTCAGACTGTGACACATCACTGTCTGACTGACGTTTGCTGGATGTTTGCTTTCTAATCTTTGATTTACTACTTTGTCATTTTGATTTAACATCCTATAAACTTGATGTACCTTATGACAGCGGTCCCCAACCCCCGGGCCTCGGACCGGTACCGGTCCGTGAGTTGTTTGGTACCGGGCTGCGAGAGTCGAGGCTCAGGTGTGAAATGTCTGGTTTTCAGGGTTTTTATCGGTTTTCAGCGTTATTTTGTTATCGTTTTTGTCGTTTACTCGGTTTTCCTGGGTCTTTTCACGTGTGTTATGAATAAATCTTCTTTTTTTCGGTACTGGTACTGGTTTTATTTTGTTGTATTTATCCGCGACACCTTAAAGACCGGTCCATGAAAATATTGTCGGGCATAAACTGGTCCGTGGCGCAAAAAAGGTTGGGGACCGCTGCCTTATGATACCTCTCTGTGAAAAAGCTTTGAGGTCAGAGGAGAATGGACAGACTGATAGGAAGGAAACGGAAACTCTAATAGTCTAAGGAGCTTGGAAAGAAAAGCATCTGGACTTCTTTAGGTTGCTTGAAGACGTTTCACCTCTCATCCGAGAAGCTTCTTCATTACATTCAAGGTATGTAGAAGAGCATCTCTGAACCTTGAAGCAGCAGAACACCACACAACCGTGTCACTCCTGTCAAATTCAAATTCAAATTTTATTTGTCACACACACACAACCATACACAGTATGACATGGGGGTGAAATGCTTGTAGCTGTACAATGCCCGACCATTAAATGACAGAAGAAAAGTTTTACAATATTTACAATTTACTACAAAAATTTACAAATTAACTTAGGAATTTACAGTAAAGAATGTGCAAATAGCAGAAGAGATTATAAAGATAAGGATTATAAATTATAGGAATTATAGGATTATAGGAAATGTGTGGTGACGTGTGTGAGAGTCCAGTCTTATAGTGACGTGTTTGGGAGAGTCCAGTCCTACACCTGGTTCAGGCCCCGAATAGCCTGGGGGAAGAAGCTCCTCCTCATTCTCTCTGTTTTGGCCTTAAGGGAGCGGAAACGCTTCCCAGACCTCAACAGTGAGAAGAGTCCATTGTTGGGATGGGAGAGATCCATCATAATCTTCCTAGCTTTGGACTTGCACCGCTTGGTGTAGATGGGCAGCAGGTCAGGGAGCTCTGATTGAATGATGCGTTCTGCCGAGCGCACCACCCTTTGCAGATCTCGTCTGTCCTGCTTGGTGCTGTTCCCAAACCAGGTGCAGATGTTTGCCGTCAGGACGCTCTCGATGGTGCAGGAGTAGAAGTTCTTGAGCACCTTCAGTGGCAGATGGAAGTCTCTAAGTCTTCTGAGGAAGAAGAGACGCTGACGGGCTTTCTTAACCAGGGTGTTGATGTGACAGGACCATGACAGGTCCTGAGTGATGTGGACACCCAGGTATCGGAAACTGTCCACTCTCTCCACTGGCGTGCCACTGATGATGAGGGGTTTGTAATTCCTCGCCTGCTTTGTAGTGAAGTCCACGATCAGCTCCTTAGTCTTGCTGATGTTTAGGAGGAGGTTATTCTCCTGGCACCAGGTCTCCAGGTTCCTAATCTCCTCCAGGTAGGCCGTCTCGATGTTGTCGGAGATCAGGCCCACAACAGCAGTGTCGTCAGCAAACTTGACAATGGAGGTGGTGTCGGATGTGGCTACACAGTCATAAGTGTACAGTGAGTACAGCAGGGGGCTTCAAACACAGCCCTGAGGCACTCCAGTGCTGAGTGAGATGGAGGGGGAGACTTGTTTCCCACCCTCACTGATTGGGGTCTGTCTGTGAGGAAGTTGAGGATCCACTGACACAGTGATGAGCTGAGTCCTAGATCCGTCAACTTGGTGAAAAGCTTAGAGGGAATTATTGTGTTGAATGCTGAACTGTAGTCCACGAACAGCATCCTAACATAATTCCCTCTGCCAGTGTCCAGGTGACTCAGGGATGTGTGGAGCAGGTGAGATATGGCATCGTCTGTGGAACGATTAGTCCGGTAAGCAAACTGAAGTGAGTCGATGGTGGGAGGAAGTGAAGAAGTGATGTGATCTCTCATCAGTCTTTCAAAACACTTCATCACAATTGAAGTCAGTGCTACTGGACGGTAGTCATTGTGGCAAGCGGGCTGTTGTTTCTTTGGAACAGGGACAATAATGGACTGTTTGAAGCACGTGGGAACCACAGCTTGGGCCAGGGAGAGGTTGAAGATCTCCGTGAACACCGGCGCTAGTTGATCAGCGCAGGCTCTAAGGACCCGGCCAGGGATTGCATCTGGTCCTGCTGCCTTCCTGGTGTTCACCCTCCTGAAGGTGTTCCTCATGGCATGCTCTGTGATGACGAATGCATTTTCTTCACTGGTGCACTCCGAGCGCGCGCAGCCGTTTGTTGTTTTAATTGCTGCGGCATCGAAGCGAGCATAAAACGTGTTCAGCTCATCAGCCAGTGAAGCATCGGCATTCATCATTGAAGAAGCTGGTCGTTTATAGTCCGTTATAGTCCGCAGTCCTTTCCACAGGCTCCTAGAGTCGCACTGTCGTAGCTGTGACTCTAGTTTTTCCCCGTAGCTCCGCTTTGCCTTTCGGACCGCGCTGCGCACGTTGTAGGACGCAGCCTTGTATAGGTCCATATTACCGGAGACGAGCCCTTCATCGTAGGCAGCGGTGCGTGATCTCAGAGCGTCGCGGATGTTTTTATCCACCCACGGCTTCTGGTTGGGAAACGTTCGGATGATAGTTCTTTCTGCTGTGTCGTCCGCTAGTTTCCCGATAAATCCCACAACCGCTTCCGTAAACATGTTGATGTCATCAGAGCTGCGCCGAAACATGTCCCAGTCTGCGTCATCCAGTGCGTCCTGCAGCGCGGCCACCGATTGGTCCGTCCAGCGAGCGACCTCCCTCCTGATTGGTGGTTGCTGCTTTAGCCTTTGTTTGTAAGCAGGCATGAGGAAGATGGCGGAATGGTCCGATTTTCCAAATGCCGGCAGGGGTTGAGCCTTGTAACGGTTCTTGAACGGGGTGTAGCAGTGGTCTAATGTCCTCGTGCCCCGGGTGGGGCAGTTGATGTGCTGGTGAAGGTTGTGAAATGTCCGTTTGAGATTCACTCTGTTAAAATCTCCCATAACAATGAGTGCGGCATCTCGGTGAAGTGTTTGTTGATGTGTGAGAGCCTCATGTAGCTCACATAAGGCAGTGTCCGAGTCCGCGTGAGGCGGAATGTAAACAGTGCAGGCAATGACCGCAGTGAATTCCCGAGGGAGATAGAAAGGGCGACACTTAACGATCAAAAGCTCCAGATTGGGCGAGCAAGAGCGTGTGAGTGGGGAGATGTTTGTGCTGTCGCACCATCTGTTGTTCACCATCAAACACACTCCACCACCTCTTTTCTTCCCCGACTCCATTGTCCTGTCCATGCGGTAAACCGAAAAGAACCCCGTCGGCTGCACGGCGTGGTCTGGTATCGCTGGGTTCAGCCAAGTCTCGGTGAAGCAGAGGAGGTTGCAGTCCCGAATGTCTCTCTGGAACTTGATTCTGGCTCTGAGGTCATCAAGCTTGTTCTCGATGGATTGAACATTGGCTAGCAGGATACTGGGCATGGGTGCGCGGTGTGCGCGAGCCCGTAGCCTGTTCCTGATGCCGGCTCTTTTACCTCGAGGCCGTCGCTTAGGGTCGCGTCCTTTGTTCTCTCTCAGGATCTCCTTTGGCCAGGTTGGGTCCGGAGTTCAATCTTCTGTCAGTGTGAGCAGGAAACTGAGGGTTCAGTTCACACACCAACAGAGGAAGATGTTTGCTGGTCTGATGAGTCACATTCAGACAGTCAGTTTGGAATCAACATGACAGCATGGATCCATCCTGCCTGTGCTCCGGCCGCTGCTCGTGTGATGGTGTGGGGAGGTTTCAGTACCAGCTTAGTATGGTTTACACTGCCCGAGTGTTGCTGCTGGCCGTGCCCATCCCTGTATGACCTCAGGCCAGCTCCAGGTCTCAAAGCTCAGATCATCTTGGACTGCTTTCTAGAACTCGGCAATGAGCTCACTGTACGCAGTCACAGATCTCAGTTTAATAGAGTTCAAAGTTCCTTCGTCTCCATAAAGCCTTCCAAGTGTTTGGTTTCTTTAACCCCTGGAGGGTCCTAGAAAAATGCATACACTATTGGGCTTAGAGCCACAAATCGACCCAAGACCCTCCAGGGGTTAAGGCCACAAGCGCCTCCTAAAGACGAGGACAGGAGGAAAGCTTGGATGGTGGTATGGCAGAGAGGCTGAGGCAGAAACCAGATCTGCTGCTTGGATGTCGATGTGTGCAACCTCAGCACAGACAGGTGCAACAGTAGAGCCAAATAGGGAGGTCAGCCGCTAGAGATATACCTGGGTATATATAGTACATAGTGTACATACTGTACATAGCTGTATGGATGAGCTGCTGGGTGTCAAGGAAGGGACAGGTTAGCTGAGGAGGGTTTTATTTGTCCCAGTGTTGCTGTGGAGGTGCTGCGAGTGACAGTAATGACCTCCAGATGAGTTGGTCTGTGCAGAGGTCATTACAGGGAGTCCACATGTGTCCAGGTATTTTTCATTGCTGAAGTATAAGTCTTCCTTCAAGTCTGGCTGATATTACATTTCTCTGCTTCATGAAATTCTTGTTTCATGGCGGTTGTTTGGTTTTCCTCTGCGGCCCAGATTCAAAGCATCTGGGTTCGGTTCCCCGAGTCAGCAAAATCCAGCGCCAGTGAGATTTGAACAAGCAAGACAATATTTGCACATTGACGGGTTAACTGTGCTCTTACTGTGTAATAACGGTCTGTAATCCTAAAAAACATTTTGTAATAAAGGTCTTTAAAGTTATCAAAAACCAGCCTTCGTGAAATCTGTTTCATTTTCTCAAAAGCAAAAATTACTTTGAATTACAGGATGACGTCATTCATAAACTTTCCCAAAGCAGATTCCAGACTTCAGCAGGTTTATCGGGTTTATCTCAGTTTTGACAGTCGGCGAGCTGCTCGTTCAACTGTGACGTCCACTGCTGTGAACTGTTTTCATAATCTTTCTCTTTTCAGGCTGTCCCAGAACCACAACATGTCCCAGAACCAGCGCAGATATCAGAAGCTGAGCCGGAAGCAGCAGAAGATCCAGAGGTCACAGAAGCAGTCAGAGCACCAGAACCTGTGGCAGAACCAATAAAAGTGCCAGAGACAAGAGCAGAGCAACCACCAGCACCAGAAGCAGTCCCTGAACCAACAAAAGAGCCAAAGTCTGTTCCAGAATCAGTCACAGTATCAGAACTTGTCTCTGAAGCTGTGTCAGGCCCAGAACCTGTTCTCGAACCAGATGAAGCACAAGAAGCAGCAGCAGTGTCTGAACCCATACCAGGCTTGGTATCAGGCCCAGAACAAGCTGCAGAACCTACCCCAGAGTCCAAACCTGTAGCAGAGCCCTTATCAGAACCAGACAGGTCCCCTGAACTCATATCTGAACCCAAAACTGTCCCAGAACCTGTTACTGATCCAGAACCTGTGCTCGTGTCTGAAGTGGCAGCCCAGAAGTCCGCGACTGAACCCGAAGAACCGCTTGAGCAGATTCCCAGACCCAATGAAGGTCTGACAGAACCATCGCACAAGCAGGAACCAGAACCAGAGACCATCCTGGATGATGGTAAGTCTGCTAGCTGGACTGTGCATTTCTACTCTTCTGTCTCTGTTCAGAGAGGTTTTGGTCTTAGTTGACCTCGGTGGACCACATGAGTCCAGAACTGGTTTTATTTCTTGGCCAAGGACTGCCTAGTGTCTAAGTTTCCAGTAATTAAATATTAGGAGCACCCCGAGGCTCTATCCTGGGGCCTCTTCTGTTCAACATAAATTTGAAAAGCCAAACTTGTTAAAAAACCTGTTCAATAATTCAGTACAGCCTGTGTACTGATTTCTTTAGTGAAGAATGATGGTTCCTCAATTTCGCTTTATTTATTTAGCGCCAAATCACGACAACCGTTGGCTCAAGGGCTCCTGAACGTCTCAATGCCAACACCTCAAAAACATTTGCTTTGAACAGTGACATGTGGTGTAACATGTATGTGACAATGACATTGGTTCAGTATATCTGCTGCTAAAACAGACTAAACGTGCTGAAAGTTTGAACCCGCTGTGAACACTGAAGCTCCCACATACGTGCTCTGGGTTTACGTGTCAGCTTCGTTTACACTGAAGACAATCTTTGAGCAGAAAACTGAGGCCAGCAGCTGCGCGTCACAGATAAGTCACTTCCAGGAAACATTAGGAGTGTACACAGATGCTGGGCTACTGAAATACAACGTGTGACCCAGAGGAATATATTTTAGAACAGCTGATTTGCTGTTAATGAATCAGCAAGGAGGAAATCCGGCTACTCCCTGTGATCACTGTGACCTGCAAGTCTGGATCAGTATCCAGGTTCATGCATGATGCACAACCGTGCTCCGTGCGGCCGGCTGTCGACGCTGGCTGAGCCAGAGCGTGGTTACTGTATCAGCCGGCGTGCGTAGAGGTGAAGCAGCCATCTGCTGCAGGAGGATGATACTTAATCTTGAACAGGCAGCAAAGCTCTTGGCGTGCAGGCTGACGGCTCGCCATATGACCTCCAAGCTGTCACGCAGCAGCTGGAGCGACAGGTGCGTTTGTGTGCTCGGAGGTTATTGCTGCACAAATACAGTGGCAGAAATGATCAACCACAGACTGCAGTGATGTGACCGCTTGGACTTTGCTTCTAAGCTCTTTTAAATCTACAGTAAGAACTTTTCACCAAAACTGTGAGTCCTGCCGCTCTCGTTACTTCATGAAAGAAAACAGAGATGCACTTTAGTTGTTAGTCACTCAGCAAATGAATATAAAGAATAAAAAAAAGAAAAATCTTGTATTGTCAGTATGAGCTGATGAGTTAGAGCTGACATCAGCCAGATGCTAACATGTCTGCGCTCCCTCTGCTGTTCCAGATGTGGCTGCAGCTGCTGATGTGCTGAGCTTCACCCCGGGAATGAAACAGAGTAAGATGGCAGTGCTGATGACCCAGGAGGACATGGAGGAGGAGCAGAGGTTGGTTTCCTGGCTGACAGTTTCACTGCATGCTAACACTGACCTTGGTGCTGTGTGCCGTGATCACGCTGTTCTATCCTGCATGGACGGGTCGGCTGCACGGAGCAGCCAAAGCTGATTGGCTCCTTAAACCTTTCTGACACTCGGCGTGGAAGATTTGATGGAAGAGCTCAGGAAACAAAAAACAGCTGTGGTTTCATTTGAACTCATCAGGTTTTAATTAACCAGCTATTGTATGGATGTGGTTAGAGAGCTGTCTCTACCAGCACGTGGCTCAGTGTGGACAATGCTGTGTGTCAGTCGAATGCTGATTGGTTAAAAGTGGGCGGGAACAGGGAAGGGCGTGACGCCATGAATGGGAGAAGCAGGAAAGGTGGAGACTTGAACCCACCGACAGTAAACGGCTGCTTCGTGTAGACTGGGCTCGGTGTGGAACCAGAACCATGGCCTCCCTTTGCACCACCTCAGGTACACCTTTGTCGTACCTGTGCTGGGAGCAGCTCTGCCTCTTGAGGCTCTTTACACACTCCTGTGTTTCCATCCCAGCAGAATTTTAACTGAGGCAGCTGATTATTCAAATCGAGACTTTTGCCGAGGACTCGGTCCGTCCTCGCTGGAGCGAGAGAGCGCTCTGGTTCGTACATCCAGAGCAGCTTCTGTCTCCTCCGTTCGTGTCTGTTCTACGCGTCCTGAGGCTGACGCTGTCTGAACGCAGTGTTATGTAATCTGCTGCTACATGCTGTCTGTGCCCGTCTGTGAGCCTGCAGCTGGACGGAGTTCCCGTTGCTTCTTTGTTGAATCACAGTTAAGTAGAGAAGCAGCCTGCGGACGAAAGTCTGGCAGATTTCACCGTTTTTATTTTCTGCTCTTGTCGGTGTGGGGCGTGCTCGTCTGCAGCGCTCTGATTGGACACTGGAGCTTTGTGTGGCTTGGTGCTGCTGCTGCACTGTGTTCCTGGAGCAGGGGAGGCCTCTCTGTTCTCAGTTTGCTGAGAGAAGCTTGTGCAGAATCCTCGCCGAGCATCTGTTAAACTCTGAATGTTTGCTTCCAGCTGCGCAGTGACCTTACCTTTGTGTTCAGTCTGACCCCAGCCTCGTCAAACACCTGGAGGCCAAAACCTTCTGAGTCAGGAGAAACTCGAGAAAGGGCGAGTCCCTCCAGACTGAAGGTCGCTCCTCACTGTGGGACACAGAGGCTTGCACAAAAGATGCTAACTGACCACAAACAGTCATTTTTCTGTCCTCTTGTAATCAGCTGTCATGCATCATGTGATGGATCTACGTTAGTGCATGAGGTGTCTGCATGCAGCTGCTGCATGCAGAGAGATGGGCGTGTTTCAAAGACAGATACAGCCAGCGCTGCAGTTTGTTTTGCACAGGTTTGGGTCAAAGTTCATCCCTGATTGGTCCCAGTCCTGCTGCAGCAGCCTGATGCGTCCTGTACTGGGACTGTTGCATCCTTATTCATCAGAATACATGTTGTGCATACTGGGAGGATCACCATCATGTGACACCTGTGATGTGCTGCTCTCACTTATAATTTGGTTATGACGCCGCGTGCATGTGTCTGATAGCCGTGTTCAGTTACACACAGAATCGTGATCATCAAACTTTTCATTTAAGCTTCTTTTTATATCCGCCCCTCCTGGAATATCCCAGCATGCACCAACCTTTTTTTTCTGGAGAATTTGCACGTTTTTCTGGATTGTATGAGTGACGTGTCTGACAGCCTCCACCTTTATCTTTCCAGGATAGAGCTCACGTCTGATTTTACCTCTCTGTAATCAGCCTCAGCAGACTCAGTGTGCTAGGAAGGAGCTGGTAAGGAGAATATCCCCTCCCTGAACCCTCAGCCCTGCCCGTCCTTAATCACCCCTAACGCTGCAGCACAGATAGACTGACGCCGACATTCACAGTGAGAAACAGAGCAAATGCAGCCAGTTAGATCAAAGCGTCCAATAAGAAGCTATAAACTGATTAACGTCTGTCCTGCAGAGCCGACAGCAGCTGCAGGTTTGACGTCTCTCATCTGAAGTTTCTTCAGGAGAACAAACATGTTGATCAAAGCAATTAAATGTGCTGGAGGAACATAATTAAAGAGCATCTGTAATAACTGCAATGATTTGATTATTTGAGTCAATCTGCAAAATGACGATAAAAATAAACTCTGAGAATCAGCGTTTACAGAAGCCGTCGTGTGATTCGCTTCAGCTGCAACATTAAAAGAAAACAGAATGTTACTAAAGGGATATTAAAGCCGTGCGTGTAGCGCCATTGTGGTACTTCTTTCACTGTGACCGTGGAGTCTCCTCCGTGGGGAGGGTCTGTGTTTGTGTCTCCCGTGGACGTTCGGGTCCAGCTGCTGGTTGGGTCCCTGCTGACACTGAGAACATGTTTTTGTGTTTTCTGCCCACGAGTGGGCGTGTCCCAACTTTTAATCGTTTCCTGTCTCTGCAGTGAGATATTCTGCATGAGGTGCTGATGACTGATTATTGATTGGTCTATCCCTGCGGCTGATGCTCCTCCCTGTTTCACGCTCATTCCTCTGCTGTTGGTCACATGGTCTGTGTTTACACCAGCCCGCCGCTCCAGACAGCGGCTGCTTATCCTCTTATCATTATTGTCCTTCACCGTCTGCTAACAGGAAGCTCAGCCCCGCCCCTTTAACCTCCCAGCAGTGTACCAACTGAGTGTGACCCAGCAGGGACAAAAGGCGGCTGATGTGGGTCACATGTTCTCTGTGGGGATAAAGGAGACGCTCCACCTCCAGCTGCAGCAGGAGCGCGCTCAGTGTTGTGAGGCTTCACGAGCTTTTAATCTAAAAGAAAAGAGCGCCGGGGTCACGTGACCACGCTGGGGCTGACGTGAGTTTCCCAGGCTCCAGGGTTGGACGAGCTCTGGGAGCATTTTCACAGACGTGTGATGGGAACTCTTTGAGTCATGTGAAGAAGATCAGGCTTGGTGCTGCAGTCACAGCGTGGACGCGTCCTCAGACTCCCCTTCATGTGATTCGGTCCTGCTGTGCGCTGCCTTCTTTACCTCAGACAGGTGAGATGCTCCTCTTCAGTCCAGCCGCTGACCTCAGACACACAGCTTTCATTATCTCCGTTACTTCAGGGCTACTGCCTGTTTATGGAGGCAGAGGTGTGACTGAGAATCATTGGATTTGGTTTTTATTCCTGGTTCATGTTTCCTGCCAGCCCGTCTCTTTGTCCTGCGAGTATCCGGTCATCTCTGATTCAGTCTCCAGCTTTCACACACACATTTCCTGACCTGCATAAACTACTGGAACACTTGGTTGCAGAGGCCACAGTAACTCGATTTTACTGTTCGTCTGCCTCACAGACGAGTGGAGCTGCAAACTTTGAGAAAAGGCCTGAGAGCAGACGTCACAGCTGCTGCCTCGTCCGGAGCAGTTTAATTTCTGGGTGTGGACTTTGATATCACTGCTGCTGTGATTCTAGCAGCGGGCTGCCAGACTTCATATCAGCCTCCTGCAGAAACTGTGCAGCGTCAGAGCAGGGTTACAATGATTCAGACGGGGTCCTGGAGGCGCTTAAACACATCCATAAAAATAGAGGTTGAATCATTTAAGCCAAACAGTTCAGCGCTTTATCCAAAGCACAGGAAACCGTGGCCCATAATTAACGGTTGCTGTTATGGAGAAAACGAGCAGTTTGATGGAGAGTCCTCCGCCTGCGTCTGAGCTCAGTTTCTTTTTTGGACTTTTCCACTGCGCGCAGCGTGGAGCTCACCAGCGCCCTCCTCTGGTCAAACACACCACACATTCAAAAGAACCATAATAATACCTCATATTAGTATAATCAGCTGTCACACAGTCAACGTCAGCCTGGACCAGGACACTGTGGAGTTCCCCACCCCTGTCATATGGAGTATTTTATTCCACGCCGACCGTGACGAGGGGCTGCTGAAGCAGAGAGCGTTTCTAAACGTGTTAGTGACGCATGTTCAGGTGCTGTTGAAACACAATACAAGCTTTACTTGTTCCACGTCCTTCCTGTCGCGACCCCGTGGGGATTTATGGGGATGAAGCGCGGGTCGTTTCATTGCTTCAGTCGTGGTGAATGTGCAGCACTGTGGACTCGCCATCTTTATTTTGACCTGTGGGAACTGGACGACTGTCATCAACATTTTTTCCTGTTGAATTTTCTGTATTCTGATCCAGGTGAATAAATAATTCCCGGGTGGAGGTGTGTTCTGTAGCTGGAGAAACACTTCTGAGAACTTTGCTTTGTGGCTGTAGCCTGAGGCAGCAGCTGCTGTCTCACCTGTGCAGGTGAAGCGTCGCTGTGGACCGGCTGCTCATCGAGCGCTCGCCTCTGCTCGTTTATTTCTGTCTTCGCTCTGGTCTCGTCACATCTGTCAGCTTCTGTCCAGCTGTGCTGCTCGCCTGCTAACCCTGCATGCTGCCTGCTACGGCTCAGCTAACGGTGAGTGCCGCCCTTTGCTTCACCTGTCAGGAGAGCCGTCATTAACCATGTTAGGCAACGTGTCCATGAGTCGAACTAGTTAACCTAACTGACCTCTGACTCTGGTCGCCTCGATCAGCTGGAGTCACTCGTGAAGGACTTTCCACTGAACTGTTAGCTCAGGCTTCCCGGTGACCGCTCAGCAACCTGCAGTCAAGGAAACGCGTGTTGTCTCCGACTGGAGGGTGACTGTTGCCTAGGTTACATCAGCCCCAAAGTGCTGCACCTAAAACCTGTGTGTGTTTTATGTTCTGGTAGCAGACCTCTGCAGTCTCCTGTGGTTCGCACTCAGTGTTGCCAACTCCCCAGTAAGGAAAATCGCTATTGGTTGTCCTAAAAGTCGCTAAATGACGTCATCGCCTAATTTGCATAATTGGTCATGCTAATCTAATTGCACCTATGTTGTTGGAGAGAGAAATAACATCGTGGAAGAGACATAAAGGGAGTAAAAACGTCCTAAATGCATTTAGAGTTTATTTAGAACTACAAATTAAATTTCTTTTAGCAATTATTGTTTTTTAATGTCACAATTCCAACCCTGCTCCTTTACCCGGGCTTGGACCGGCAAAAGTGACCCGAAATAGGCACTCTGGGAGAGTTACTCTGTGTTTGTGTTTATAAGTAGTTTTAAACCTTGTGATCCACAAAACAGCATAAGAGTAAAAGAAGAACTGACTGCGTTACAGCACCCGCTGCTTGTTGAGAGTAAAAGCCATACGCGCTTTCACGTCTGAAAACTCGCTAAATATAGCGACAGAGTCGCTAAATTGGCAACACTGTTCGCACTGGATCAGACTGCAAACACCAACCACAGGAAACAGAACATTTGCTTTCAAAGTAAAAGTTGTGCCTTATCGCTGTAGCCAACACATTTCATGCAGCTTTTACTCTGAAGGCGAGCTCTGCCACAACAGCTCAGTGAGTCGTTGACGACTCGTTGCAAGTCGGCGACTTCTATGCAAACTACGAGGCACCAAAGCAACCTGGAGGAGGTTTTCGGTGCAGCACCGTTTACTTCTCTGCCCAAAAAACTTCAGCATCTATAAACCTGAATATTCGAGTAGAGTCAGTGTTGGCGTTAGCATCTCTCAGAGCTGAGGTGACTCCAGAACAACGTCACGTTAAACTGCGCTAACTCTGGTGCGTGTTAGCGTCACCGGGTTTAGATTTTCAGACGGTTTGAGTCATTTTTACAAGTTTTCCTGTAGTTGTGATCTCAAACTTGTGTTTTCTTTGTGTTCTTACAGCTGATCTGTGAGGATGAGGGGCTCTGAAGAGATGAGATAAGACCCTGCAGGAAGTCCTACTTTCTTCTCTTGTTGTTGAGTTTTGAGGTTTGAGCTGCTTGTGAAAAGCAAACGTCTTCACACCAAAGTGCCTTCAGGAGTTTCTTTTCCGTCTGCTTTTCGTGTCCAGCTTTTCTGAAGCAAACAAATTAATTATGTGAGTGAATGTTAATGAAGTTAACCTCAGTATAACCTGGTTCTCACTGCTGGTTTCAAATGAAGAAAGAAAATTAGACGACAAGCTGCAATAAAACGTTCCTGCTGGCTTCAGTGTTCAGTTGTGATTTTAAAAGTTAACCATGAAATAAAAGCGTGAAACATGTTGTTGATTCTTTCTGATCTTCATCCATCCATCCATTCGCTTCCGCTTATCCTTTTTCAGGGTCGCGGGGGGCGCTGGAGCCTATCCCAGCTGTCATAGGGCGAAAGTCTTTCTGATCTTTGTTTTGTAAATTCTGGATTATTAAAAGTACTTTTGCCCATTCTTGATGTTTGTTTATTCTTTCCTGTTTCCTGTTTTTGCTTCAAAGTTTAGGTGGAGCTGACAGAGACAACAGCACCATCAGGTGGTTGTTTAGAGGCAACATATGAAAAACTAAAAGTGTAACCACAGACGACACAAAAAATGAAAGTCCCTCCAAATATGGCAAACCTGCATTAAGATGTCCTCTGGCTGTAAGAGGTCAGGAGGTGAGCCTGCTGCTCAGCTGATCTCTGAGCTCGTCCAGCCTGTCGGGTTGATGAGCTCAGAGATCTCTCACTGAGAATTTAGGATCAAAAGTGATGAGTGACGAGTCTGGTTTCAAAATATCAAGATGCAGATGATTGAAACGCTCCTGTTTTATCTCAGCCTCAAGACCTAACAGAGGAGGGGCAGACGAAATACTGTCAGCTTACAGCCACTGCTGGGAATCATCAGTGGAAACACTTTCAGAGACGTTTGCAGTGCCAGAGTCTTTGGACTGGTTTCATTTAGCTGGATGTGTGTTGGAGTTAAAACTGCTGATTAATGAAGAAAATCAAATTTTGATCCACATGCAGTAACATCTGAAAGATTCTGATTGGCAGCCTCATTTTTCAGCCTGACGATGATCCCATACACACTGCCAGCGCAGTGAAAGCATGTCAACACACAGTGGAGCACTATCAGTCATGGATGGGCCTCCCCAGAGCTGGAGCTCAGCATTCCTGAAGCAGTGCGGGGACCAATGTTCCCCCCAAGCTGCGCGCGTGCACAATTCTGCACTGCTGCACGGCCTCTGCACACAGAAAAAAATCTACCTGAATTGAAATTAAAATAAATGCGTTAACAATTCTGTTCTTCAGTGTTAGTCAGACAGTGACTGGCTGCTCCTGTACGGGATCAGAACGATGCCGCCTTATCCCACATTCGTATATATGCAGCCAATCAACGTTGACAGGCTATGACAGCGTCCTTATGTGCCGACACCGCTGTTTTAGCGAGCAAAGCGGCGTGTAGTGATGCGCGAATCATGAACGAATCGTTCAGTACTCGAGAATCACTTTACTGACTCGTGAATCATGATTCACAAACCCAACTGACTCACTGACTCATCCCTGTTGCTGTTAGCAAACTCATTTCATTAGTAGAAATGTATCTAGCTTATAATTAAAATTGTGGAGAAAAACACAACATCCAGTTTCTTAACAAAAACATTTCTGCTCTGAACATGAAGAAAAAACCCTGAGTAGAAGCTCGCATCAGGACAATCGCTCCTCAGTTCACAGTAGCATCGCTCTGCTAACTAAGTGTAGTCAATGGTTTTGTTGTGTGTCAGAACAATGAGGCGCCTGCTGAGTGTCACAGGTGTTACAGCAGTGACACATCTGCTGCTGTCAGGCCTGCAGGTATCAGGCTGTTGTTCTCCTTCATCTCATAGTGGACAGAAATTATTTTTTGGAGCGGCACAAATAATTTGTGTGGCATCAGATTTGATGCAGAACAGCTGATTGTTCTGTAAATAGTTTGAAATGTTGGTTTAAAAAACGCCTTGACTGCATTTTTAGGTAAACAGCTGCAAAAAACCTTGTTGTTTGCATTACTCAGTTACTTTTTTGAAGAAGTAACTATATCATTACCTGCCCAACATTGGTCATTATTTACTGTATTTTGCAGAGTTACAGACTCTCTAACAGACCACAGACTCAGAAGTCAGAGCTTTATAAAAAGAAAAAAAAGAAAAGAAAGAAAGTTGTGTTTTCAAAATTGGAGTTCAAGTTATTTTTACTTCCAATAGTGTTAACATGCTGCACAGGTCATGAACAAGATTTTTTTAAATTTTCATTGTAAGTGGGCTAAAGCAGTTAATTAAAAGTAGTGTAACATAAATGTAAATGCTGTAATTTGATTATTTTAATGAACCATGCATGGATTCGATGCTGGCGTGACCGTGTGCTCACGTCTGCTGTTGCTCACTGTGGTCCAAGTGTCCGCTCAGGGTGTTTGTGTGTTCAGACACATGAAACATTAGAGGGAACATTGGTAGGGACATCCTGAGGCAGAAACATCCAAAGAAGAGCTCTGAACGTCCTTCAAGAAGCCTGGAGAAGAGATCCTCAGAGAGCTGAAGGATGATGGTGCTCACACCAAACATTCATTGTCAAGCTCGTTGGCTGAAGACTTCAGCGCAGTACTGTCTAATGATGTGCTACCTGGTTGCTAGCTGCAGGCAGCTATGTAAGGCTCAGATGGTGCAGATGGTGAGACTGTTAGCTGTTTGCAATAATCTGGTTCATTCATATTGAAATCATTCAGTGAACATCCAAACCCACTATCTGAAAACACCTGAGCGAGGATCAACAATAAAAACGATCCTGGAGGCTAAACTGTTAACCGTGTGTGTGTGTGTGTGTGTGTGTGTGTTGACATCCCAGGGTGCAACAGGAGCAGCTGGCGGCCATCTTCCAGCTGCTGAAGGCGAACCAGGAGGTGACGGAGGCCGACATAGAGGAGCAGCTGAAGCTTTACTCCCTCTGAAACACGAGAGACGCCATCGATCTGTCCACTCAGGAAGTCTATCACCATGACCACCATCACCAGCATCATGTCTCCAGACTGCAGCTCGCCATCTGTCAGACTCTAGGGACATCACTTCCTTCCAAAGCAATGCTAGGCTAAATTGTAGTAGCAGTTTGAAGAGCGCACTAATGGAAGCTGGCAGGCTTCAGATTCATATTCATGGCAGACACGTGAGTGCGGCGGCGTCCTCGTGACGTTTCCCCTCAAACCGCTTCATTGGCTCTCGTCTGAGAGCTTCTGACGTCACCAAAGACCAAAAAAAGAAACAGTGTGTGGGATGATTTCAGCCTCAAAGCTCACTGAACTCTTTTCTACGTTAACTCTGTAAAAAACATTTCAGTGCTCATTAACAAACATTTTTCAAATATTTGCTGCAAATATTGTTATTTTAAAATAATATTAATGGAACATTTTTGCATCAAGATTGTCATGAAAACAACTTTTTTTCCGTCCACCGTTCATTTTTTATTTCATAGTTCATTTAAAGCATTTATAGTATTTTTAATTAGTTTTCATAATAATAATAAAAATGTCCCCAAGTGTCCCCCGAGCTGTGATTGGCCTCCTACTCAGGTCTGGCTGCTTCTTCTTCTGTCGCTGTTTTTCTGCACTGGAGCATCTGCAGTCACAATAAAGCTGTTTGAAATCTCGCAGTTGAGTGAAGTGTTATATTTTCCTGCAGGAAACGACAGAACACGCTGGGATGATGTACTGTAAGGCCGGCTTTTGTAGTCCATCCTGTAGACAGTGTAGTTTCAGCAGTGCAGACATGATTAAGGAGTCCAGCGTAAAAGCAGTCTGCTTCTCCTTTCCTGAGTCCTTTTAAGTCTCTCCTTCACACCTTTCCTTCACTCCATGGCCTTTTCCCACTGTGTGGAAACTGATCTGGAAAAGGAGACTTGAGTTCATGTCGGGGCAGCTGGATCAACTCACAGAGAGAAACATCAGTGCCACCTAGTGGTTAATGGTGAAACTGCAGAACAACAGGCTCAGCAGCAGAGGCTTGTTTGTTTGCAGCTGCAGGCTGTGTTTCCTCCTGTGAGCAGCAGAGGGCAGCATTTAACTAAACCACACAGGTTCAGGGCTTCACCTCTGAGACTGTGAGCAGAAACACGCTGTGCTTCCTGTTCGAGCTCTCTGCTCTTTCCTCTCACCCTCCCTTACTTCATTTTTCAGCAGAGCCGTCTGCCTTTGATTCCCCAGCATCTAAGGCTACGTCTAGGCTAGGCTAGGCTACGACGTAGCCCAAGGTGACGTCCCCACAGCAGGTTAAATACCTGGGACTCTCCATGATAGAGGTGAAAAAAACACAAAGATATTTTTGTGATTCGTTTGATTCGAGTATTTTTAAGCTGTCAAGTAAGAGTTTGATATAAAAATCTCAAACTGAAGGACCAAATCCAACCCTTTGGACATTTTAAAGTGGACATGAACAACGACATGTAGAAAGGAAAATTCTCAGCATGGATCTCTGCTCTGTAAAATGGTCTGTGAAGCTGGATTTAGGAAATAAGTGTTAAAGTTAACCCGACAAGGAAAATGTCGGTCGAGTGAACCACGGGGTTGTCGAACTGAAACAGGCTCTCCTGCACACAGTCCTCATTTATACAGTTCTCTGCAAACCCGAACATCACGGCTAACAGGAGGACATACCTGTTCCAGCACAGCCAAACATCGAAGAACCACTTACTGCTAAAGGGACTGACAGTGGAAGTGGGCACTGGCTCCTTGGTTTCTTAACATGAAGCTTATCATTGCAACACAAAAAGAGACCTCCTTAGTCTGCTCTGCTCTAATGTTAGTTTCCATGTTTTCCACTGAGTTAGCAGTTCTGTCACCAGCTAGCTTACATGCATAGTAAGTCTATTAACAGCAAACAACCAACCGGTTGCTGTCACATTCTGTACTGACACAAGGTGGCGCTGAACATGTTGTACAAGCTTTAACTTATTTCACTTATTATACACCCATATCACTTTTTCTGGAGCTTAAATATTTTCCCCTCCTCTCCTGCTTGTAGCTGCTGCAGTCTGCACAGCAACCCACCAAAACCAGACAGTAGAACAGACAGGAGAGCTGACGTTAGAGGTGACAGCATCCACAGCGACACTGAAGTGTGGAGAGGTCTGTGATCACGTGCTCCACCCTAGTAACACTACAATCTCAATATCAAAGCACTGCTTCAGGTAATAAATGAAAAATGCAACATAACAGAAATTATAAATTATATTATTTTGATTTTTATTACTTTACACAGTTTTTAAAGTGATTTAAATGCTACAAAAAGAGCAATCACAAGCTCCCAGAACAGCATCTTCAAACAGCAAAACATGGAGATAATAAATTCAATGTGCAAATTTGAAAGCTGACAGTAACAGATGTTTGGCTTCTATGATTTTTCTTTTTTAAAGAGCAATTTTGGAGGATGATGTTCTGTTTCAGGTTTGTTTCCCAGTAAAGTATCTGGAGGTACCCAGTAATCTTGTGGCTCTCCCCTCCACCAACAACTGCTAATTCACTGGTGATTATTTTACTGTAAACTACTCTGCAAACCACTGAAAGTTAGATGTTTTTAAAGAGTTTAGAGAGCTCAACCAATCAGCAACCAGAATACAAACTGTACAGATGTCCCTTAGCTTGTGATAAAAGACAGAAACATCTTGTGAGGTTGAGGCACAAAACGATGATAACAGTCATTGCTCAAGACTTTCTACATTTGAAGCAATGCATGTTCAGGGATTGTAACATCTAGTCCTGTTGCTTAAAGCACAAATATCCCTTACAATATGAAAAGGTAAAAAAAGAAAAAGAGACCTGGTTGCATGAACATTACACCGACTCACTGCTGCATCATGTGGTACAAACTGGTATTAGATGAAAATACAGCCCAGGTCAAATCGTCACGGTAACGAGCCATCGTGGCCATTCCTTTCATTTTTAAAGGTTTGAATCTGTTTTTGAAACATTTTACAAAAAGCTAAATCAATTAAAAACTCACTTTTTGCAGCATTTCTCAGTGAGCGTTTTGGCCTTCATCGCTAAAGCTGTTGTTCCCATCAACAGTACTGAACCCCCTAAAGCTCCCAGTAAAGCTCCCGATGTAGACGTCAGCTCACCACCTCCAAGTAAATATCCCCCCACAGATCCCAAAATGATTCCCACCAATCCAGTCCTTTCCAGAAGCGCACGCCTGCCTGTTGTTTATGCTGTTTTTGGTTTTTCGTCCTGCTCGTCCAGTTTTCCAGCCTCTTGGAGCATGTCAGGAGTGTAGAAGTAATCTTTTCCCATCGGTGTTATCTTCTTCAGCAGCTCGGTGACCTGAGCAGGACTTTTGTCTTCAATGTTAAAAGCAAAATATCTCCACTGGCACTGCTCAATGAGTTCTCTGAAATCCTTACTCTCGATCATAGCCTCCTGTATGTTAGCTTCATAGTCTTCATCTTCATTTCTATGGGTGAACACCACTGTTGTGTAGGCCAATGCACGTCTGCCAAAGGTGCGCACAAAAACCTCCAGTACCTCTAATTCTTCAGAGGTGATCATACCGAACCTCAGCACCAGCAGGAACACATGAGGACCAGGACTGGCAAGATCAATGGATCGCTTGATCTCGTTCACCAGCTCATCTTCATGTTTTCCAGGTTTAAACAGACCTGGAGTATCAACAACAGCCACTTTTTGACCTTCCACAGTGCTGTGGGATTTCTGTGTGCGATCTTTGGACGAATCCTTTGAGGTGAAAGTCTCTGTGTTCCCCATGATGATGTTTCCTAGAGTACTTTTACCAACCCTGGTCTTCCCAAACAGCACGATCCTCAGGTCATCTGTTGGAAGAATATTAGTATGTGAGAACTGTCCCAGTCACCATCTCTTACAGCACTGACATAAATCATAAAGCAGCTGCGAGGAAGGAAATATAAAACATGAAGGCAGGAGGAATGAACAATCAGCGTTTATTAACAAGGAAACACAAAATCCTTTCAGCAGAGACACAAAACAAGATTCCCAAAAATGCAGAGTGGGAAACCACAGAGTGCAAGACGATGGATCAGACAAACATTAAGAGAAGGCTCTGAATTGACCGACGTGACCTGAACATGTCTGTGCAGCAGCCATAATCACAGCTGGTAGGATGAACACTAAAGAAAGGTTCCTTGGTGCTTCCTTTGTTACCTCCTTTAGCAAGAACTGACAGCACGATGCATACAAACCAGGACTATGAAGCCAGGTGTAGGAACCATTTTGTGATGTTACCTTATGTGTGAAACTTTTTGTGTTTTTACAGTATGGTGTGTTTATGTGACTGTATTTAAGGTAGACACACGTAGTTAATGTCAGGTGTTGTTGGTCGGACGGAGCAAACGGTTTGTGATTTATGTTACGTGATGTTGGATACTGTTGAACAACAAATACAGGAATGTATTAAAGATGTTATACAGACAGGATGAGTAGAGTTTCACTGATAACAGTGGCACCGCGTCACCCCAACCATCGAACACCTCCGTGGATTCAAGCGTCGGCTGAGCCTCTACACCAGGAATATGAACAGACAGAAACTGGGACAACAAAACTCACAACACAAAACACTATAAAAAGTAATAAAATCAAAGACGGGAAAAACAAACAGCACAATAACGACTAACAAATAGAACTAGAAAGACCAAAAACTCAAAGTGCAGGCTCCAAAACCCAGGAGGAGCTGCCTGGATGTGTGCAGAAAGATTCGACCTCAGAACCAAAAGCACAAATCAAAGTACAGGTACGTGCACTCAGAGTGAGCTCAGCGTGTGCAGGGTATCGCTTTCTGTTGTCTGGATTCACTTATCCTAACCGGAGATCAGGACAACCAGTTATCAGATGGTAAAGTTTCACACGAGAGACCAATGACGCTGATGACTGTGCCGTCAGCAGAGCAGCTGATTGTTCACAGAAAGAATAAACAAAACATTAGAAAAACATGATGTCGTCACACAGTTTGGTCATAAAGACTGGAGAAGAGCGGCTGTGTTAATAAAGTTTAGCCTGTTTGAAACCTGGGAGGAGAGCCGAGGAGGAGATTATGGCGAAATCGTGCTTCGTAGCTACGGAGCACTCTGACATCACATGGCCTGCAGAAGCAAACACATGCAATGACGTGTGCATTTACAGTGACGCAGCAGCACTAACAGCGCCAAACAGACGGACGACCTGAACTCAAAGACAAAAGATGACAAACTGACCCAGGAACCATTATATGCATTTCACTCAGCACCAGTCCAGACCAGCTTCACCAGTAACAGCAACGTGTGCAAATAAAAGACAACAGCAGGTGAAAGTCTTTCACACACACAGGTTACAAAGAAGCCTTCGTTTCTTTCAAATATATGCAAACAATTGCAGAAATCATCATATGAACAACTATGTGATTAAATTCTCTGATGATAAAGCAGTTTTTTAACGTAAGATTCAGATGTTGCTACAAATCAGCAACATCTGAATCTGTTGTCTGGTGTCCCGTCCCTCGCCTGAAGCAGCAACTGTCTGTGAGAGCTGCTGTTACACTCGTTCCTGCACGCCTTCCTCTAAGTCTGCACAAACACCTTTTCTATTATTTTGAGTGCTCAGTATGCAATCAACTATTAAAGTGATCTAAAATCAGTGCAGTCCCCGTGCCATTTGCCAGAACAGCTTTTGTAAACCAAACTTTTCCAGCTCTCACACTCTGCTGAGGTGGTTTGGGCCTCTGACGGAGATGCCTCCTCGGCACCTCCGGAGTGTTCCAAGCATGTCCCAGTGGAAGGACTGGGCAGACCCAGGACACTCTGGACAGATTACATCTCCCAGCCAGCCTGCGAACGCTGTAGTGTTGCCCTGGATAAGCCTGAGGAGCTGGCTGGGGAGCGGGGAAAAATGGATGGGTGGAGTTTTCTAACCGTATATATATATATATATATATATATATATATATCCTTTTATAGTTTAAGTAATGTAAAGCCAGTCTGGTGGCCTTATTGATGTAAAAATCAAAACTGAGATCACTGTCAAAATGATACCGAAGTTCCGACTCGCTCCCTGAGTTTCAGAGAAAAGGATGACAACTATGAACAAATCTGTTTCTGACATTTTGGAACAACAAAAATGTTCCCATGTTGTCTCTGCTCAGCTCTGAAAACAGACGCCAAGTAGTTCATCTCATCGATGCAGCTCAGCAGCATGACGTGCAGTACTCCCACGCAACATCGCGGTTCGCCTTTGGAGGTCACCACAGATTTATCAGTAAATTTATATTGTGTGAAATGTATTATTATGCTGCCTATGGCTATTTGAATGTTGTTAGAATTTAATCATTTTTGTGGTGCAATAAGCATCTTCTAGTCTAAAACATTAATAACAATATAAATACCATGTTATAGCTGAACAGCACAGCACTGATCCAGTCTATGCACCAAGGTATTCTCATTTATTCACACATTTAAGAGGCTTCACAGATGCCATATTACTCAGGTGATGACTCTTCACTGAATATCTAAGATTTGTCTCTAAAGTGTGTTTAAGAGTGTACGAAGGGTTTGTAACAGTGCAGAGAGGATTTTATGGCTTATAATGCATGAAAATACTAAAATAAACAATCATTTTGATCATCACGTCAACAGTTTCGAACTCAGCAGTGAGATCAACAAGAACTGAAACTGAAACTGTCGGTGAGTCACTGCTGATCCTCAGAGCTCTCTCTGTGCTGTGATTGGTTCTTATCGTAAAGTCTACAAGTTAAAAATATTCATTCAGTTGTTTATAAACATTTTTTCAAATATGTTGATGAGGGATGAAAGAAAAAAGGTCCATAATTATCAATTATCAGTGGGGTTCTTTTACTGAGTGGTAGCAGCAGCACATTCAAGAGAAACATGGAAAGTTCTAGACTGTAGAGAGCCCCTATCCCCCCCACCCACACCTCCAAACCAGATCCTAGAACCAGGTTGAGGTGCTTCCATAGCAGCACTCTGAGCTGTGAACGATACAGGTCAGCCCGTCCAATCTCCCAGAGGAGGACATCTGAGAGCGTTCTCCTGTGGAGAGCTCCTGGAGCTCAGAGACTATCAGGACACAAAGAGAAGAAGACGTCTGTCTTTCAGCAGGTTATCAAGAACCTACTTCTGTTTTATTACATGCACGAGGTTATACAAAGGCCACAAGTGAAACAAGTCCGACATGTACAGGAGAATGACCTTTGACCTCTGATCTCGGTCCATCTATGAGACGGACATGTTCCTCTGCTAACACAGGGAGACGTCTGCAGACACGTCCCACTGTCTGTCTGCATGTTCACATGTGTTTGCTGCTCAAAGGCACAAGGTCAGGACTTCCTGTACAACAAGTTCAGGCACAAAATCCAAAGCAGAGCTGGTACTTAATACAACACACAATAACAATAACAGTCAGACATCATTTAGACTGTTTACCAAACTCCTCAGCACGAGCCTGTGGGTTCACATCAGGACAGATGTGACTGTGTTATATGTGCTCATGCTCTGGACTACAGAACATGCTCTAACATATACTGATACAAGAGTACAAATACTGGATTACATGTGTATAATTATTATATAATATGAATTCCCCATAGAACTCCTCATGGTCTACAGTTTCTAGTTAGTGCTGTCAAAATTAATGCGATAATGCAAATTAATCCGCCATCACGGTCAATGCGATTAACATTTTTAACACTATTAACCCATCTGGTGTGCAGAATGACTGAAAATCCCTGAAACGTTTCTGTCAACACTTTTCATCGTTTGAACTACAGCTGGTTAAAATTGGAAATAAAGCGCTGTAGTGTATCGTCCACCTGGCCTGAACAGCATGTTTTTAAAGTTCAGCGACTTTTTATCCTCGACTTTGAAGCTGTCCAGACTGGTTATAGTCGAGGATTTTAATATACACACTGATGATGACTCTGACCTGTTTGGCAGAGGTTTCCTTAGAGTCATGGATTCTTTTCTTTGTACACAGCATGTGTCTGGCCCTCTGCCTTTGATACTGTGGACCATCATATTTAGGTTTTGACCTTGACTTTCAGGGCTCTGCATAGACAAGCACCAACATATATCAGTGAACGTCCATACATTCCCAGCAGGTCCCTGAGGTCATGTGATCAGGGCTTGCTGGTTGTCCAACACACGAGGCTGAAAACAAAAGGCGACAGAGGTTTTGTAACTGTGGCCCCCAGACTGTGGAAGTCTCTCCCTTTGAGCCTGAGATCTGTGGATCTGTGGTGGCTTTTAAAAAACAGCTAAAACAGAAGTGGAGGACGCAAGAAGAATGAGTTCAGTAAAGTTTGACTTGTTTTGATTTGTTTTGCTTAATGCGCCTTATAATCCAAAAAATACGGTAACTTCTACCTTGCTTTAGCATGTCCAGAAGTCCAACTTTTTGTGTGATGGTTAGCATCTTCCTCTGCCTCTTGAGTGCTACCGCAGGTGCCTTGCAAGGCATGGAGAAAACGTCAGTACTGCACTTCAGAGTCACACTGCTAAGGATCGATGTAGTGATTCTGTACTGTACAGGAGAGAGGGCACGGAGGAGATGGACAATGGTCTACAGTCGATCAGGACGCAGAACACAATGATACAAAAAAAATTATGCAAAATTGCACACAAAAAATCAGCGAAACAGCGAGGTCGCGAAAGGTGAACCGTGTTATAGCGAGCGACCACAGTATGAGTAAAATTAGCATTGCCATAAGAGTGCATATTACATATTAGAGTATAGGTAATGGATTATATATTTCTATACAAGTTCAGGCACGAAAACAATATATATCATATATATCTATATACAGGTTTAAGACACCGAAGTGTTTCCATCCACAAACATGTGAAAACCGTCTGCACTGAAGCTGAAGCACACATTTGCATTTGTATCAGGAAACAGTCCTGTAGAAACTCCTAAAGTGAGAACATGGAGTTTATCCAGGAGAACAAACACAAGAAAACCCTGAAACCCAAAAATCCTTTAAAATGAGAACAAACTGTATGAATGTAGAACAGAGTCTGTGACGGCCAGCAGGATCTAACCTGATCAAACTGATAGATTATCGATCTGTCCAACACACAAAAAGACATTTAAAGACTGTGTGTTATCTCACAGATCACCACTGGATGTGAAAGCAGTCACAGGTTAATGAAGATAAAAGTTCACTTAGCATCCAGCAGGTCACTGCAGCAGATCCAGAGTTGGGCTTCACCTGTTTTTATCCTGTTTCAGTTGTTTCAGACTCACAAGAGGAAACATCGTAAAGCCAAAATATTAGAAACATCATCTGAATCTAACATCTAGTTTTTTATTAACATGTGGCTCATACAAAACCTGAACCCTAAACTCTGGTGACCTGGTGAATGTTCAGTTGTATATAATAATGTACAATGATGATGTGTTCATGTACAAAAAGCTCCCATCTGGCAGGGTGGTGGTGGAGTCCCACAGCGTGGAGCTCAGAGCCTCCATTCATTCAGCTGCTTTTGGAAACTCGTACAATCGAGCTCTGAGACGTCAGCAGCAGATCCAAACACCGCGGTCGTTCTCCTCCTCATCACTCTCTGCTGAGCGCCTCACAGACTTTCTTTTAGATGCTCCAACACAGCTAAACATCTGGTTCTGGTCAGGTTTCCAGACTGTCCACTTCCTGTGATATATTCACACCTGACATGAGTCATTATTATGAGACATTGTCTCCTGTGAGTGGTACTTTCATCAGGTGGAAACCTGCTTCCAAAAGGAAAGTGATGTTCTGTTTTAGGTTTGTTTCCCAGTAATGAAAGTATCCAGTAATCGTGTTGCCCTCCCCTCCACCAACACCGAAGCGCCCATGGTAGTTAGTACTTATTTCACTGTAAACTACTCTGCAAACCACTGACTCTGTCTTAAAAACCCTTCCTGAAATATGAAAATTAGATGTGGTTAACTCAGTTTGACGAGCTTAACTAAATCAAAATCCCCCAGTAGGACTAAAAACTCACTTTTTGCAGCATTTCTCAGTGAGCATTTTGGCCTTCATCGCTAAAGCTGTTGTTCCCATCGACAGTACTGAACCCCCTAAAGCTCCCAGTAAAGCTCCCGATGTAGACGTCAGCTCACCACCTCCAAGTAAATATCCCCCCACAGATCCCAAAATGATTCCCACCAATCCATTCCTTTCCAGAAGCGCACGCCTGCCTGTTGTTTCTGCTGTTTTTGGTTTTTCGTCCTGCTCGTCCGGTTTTCCAGCCTCTTGGAGCATGTCAGGAGTGTAGAAGTAATCTTTTCCCATCGGTGTTATCTTCTTCAGCAGCTCGGTGACCTGAGCAGGACTTTCGTCTTTAATGTTAAAAGCAAAATATCTCCACTGGCACTGCTCAATGAGTTCTCTGAAATCCTTACTCTTGATCATAGCCTCCTGTATGTTAGCTTCATAGTTTTTATATTCATTTTTATGGGTGAACACCACTGTTGTGTAGGCCAATGCACGTCTGCCAAAGGTGCGCACAAAAACCTCCAGTACCTCTAATTCTTCAGAGGTGATCATACCGAACCTCAGCACCAGCAGGAACACATGAGGACCAGGACTGGCAAGATCAATGGATCGCTTGATCTCGTTCACCAGCTCATCTTCATCTTTTCCAGGTTTAAACAGACCTGGAGTATCAACAACAGCCACTTTTTGACCTTCCACAGTGCTGTGGGATTTCTGTGTGCGATCTTTGGACGAATCCTTTGAGTCTGAAGTCTCTGTGTTCCCCATGATGATGTTTCCTAGAGTACTTTTACCAACCATGGTCTTCCCAAACAGCACGATCCTCAGGTCATCTGTTGGAAGAATATTAGTATGTGAGAACTGTCCCAGTCACCATTGACATAAATCATAAAGCAGCTGCGAGGAAGGAAATATAAAACATGAAGGCAGGAGGAATGAACAATCAGCGTTTATTAACAAGGAAACACAAAGTCTAAGGAGCTTAGAAATTCTCAAAAGAGGATCCTCTCTTTTGAGGATGCCAATGTTCACATTTTGGACAGAGAGGACAGATGGTTTGAAAGAGGAGTGAAAGAAGCCATCTATGTCCACTGTGAGCGACCATCTTTGAACAGAGGCGGTGGTTTACGACACCAACTCTCTGCCATCTATCTCCAGTTTTGAGATCCCTCCCAGACGCCTTAACGCCCACTCACATCCTGGGCCATCTGTCCTCAGGAAATCACATGATAAGGTGGGGCCAGGTTTCACAATGAACACACCCGAAACTCTGGCTGATTGGGACCCACACCCAGTTTCACACCTTGGCTCATGTGCTTTTCACACCTTGGCTCATGTGCCACTGGACTTAAATCTGGGACTCTCCACCATTTGACCTTAGAACTGAAGAACCTTCTCGGATGAGAGGTGAAACGTCTTCAAGCAACTTAAGAAAGTCCAGAAGCTTTTCTTTCTAAGCTCCTTAGACTACGATGACTAAGAACGTTCACAGACAAGGAAACACAAAATCTTTCAGCAGAGACACAAAAAAAGATTGCCCAAAATCTCTCGTGCTCGTATCTCATGTTTCGGAAGAACAACCTCTTGAATCTCAAATGTACCTTGTAACTGCCAATGAATCTTCCAGCACTGTGGAGGAGTTTTGGCCCACTCATCTTTGGAGGGTTTTTGAGCATGAACCAACTTTTTAAGGTCATGCCACAGCATCTCAATCGGATTCAGGTCGGGACTTTGAGGTCACTACAGAGTCCTGCAGCAGAACCCAAGTGTGCTTCAGCATGAGGACAAAAAGGTGTGGCTCTAATCAGGAATGGATATAGTTAGAGTTTGGAGAAACCTGGAGTCGGGATTAATTTCCTGGTCAAGTAAAGTTAGCTGACTTAAAGCTAGCAAAGCATGCTGCAACCAGCAACTCTAAGCTGCTGATTAATATACTGATGTTTTCTTTTTTGGGGGGGGATGGGGTCAAACCCGGGCTTACTGGGCTTAAGCCCGGGTAATCTTATCAGAAGCCCGGGGTCTTGGAGTGTTATTTGTTTCATAGTTAGATGCCTGACTGACAACTGTATAAAACAAAAACTACATGACGCACAGTCGTAAATCCCCCCTAATTTTGGTATGATCCGAGCTCAGGCACTGGGCGACTGAGCACTTACACATGTGAGCGAGGGGGGAGAAGCTGCTGCCTGCGAGTTTGCTGCACAGAGGAGAGCTTAGTTTCACCAGGTACAAAAGCAAATCATTCCTACTGTACAAATAATGTAAATATGACGGTGTATCACAAAAGATTGATATCAAACTGATCACTTGACCCATATTACGTTACTTGTTCTTCGAGTGAATCAACAAATGGCGAAATGAAAAGCTGAACAACAACAATGCTGTTTTTTAGAGAGTCTTAGCTTACATTAGGGCTGGGCGATATGACCCAAAATTCATATCTCGATATTTTTTAGCTGGATGGCGATATAAGATATATATCTCGATATTTTTTTTAAAGCCATAAAGTAAGAACAAACAGAGAGTTCTTAGTCAAAGCTGTGTCCCAGATGTCACACAGGCACTTTTATTAACATACAGCATAGATGTACATGAAAAAAACTACTCAAAAATAAATTATCTGTCACGGTCCGGGGCAGCGGCCGTGTGGAGAGTGGAAGGAGGACTCAAAGCGCAGCACTCATTCAGGTGTGAGGGTGATTTATTGATAATAACAAACATAAAGAGGAGATGGCAAAACAGAACTACGGATGAACTAAACTGGGTGAAACTACACAAAGGAGTGGCAAACCTGAACACGAAGGGAGAACAGCAGGGAGAGCACGCAGAGGATTTCACAGGGTAGATGCAGAGTACGCAGGGTAACACAGAGGATGAACACAGGTAGGAACACAGACGACGCGACGAGGAGCAGAGGAAATCACACGCTATAAATACACAAAGAGACACTGGGAAATCACACACAGATGGGGGAAACAGCTGGACCTGATTAACCTGACGAGACAGGGGAACACTAACACCAGGGACCAACAGAGGGAGCACAAACCCAGAACCCAGTGTCTAAAATCCCAAACACAAACCATCCCAAAACAGCCATGAATAATAATGAAAGTAATAACAATAAGTACATAAACATAAAGTCACTGAGTCATGGTCGCAGGACCATGACAGTACCCCCCCCCCCTCAAGGGCTGGCCCCCGACAGCCACAGAAACACACCACCAGATCCGGGCGGGCGGCAGGGGGCCCAGGACGGAGGGACCGGACCACGACCACGGACGGAGGCCCCAGAGTCCCAAAACAAAGATGAACACAAAACCCACAGGGGAGCAGAGTCCAAAGCACAGTTCAGGAGGCCGTCCACGAAGAAGGCAGCGGCGGCGCGTAAAGAGTTCAGGAGGCCGGCCGTGCGGAAGGCAACGGCGGCGCGTAAAGAGTTCAGGAGGCCGGCCGTGCGGAAGGCAACGGCGGCACGTAAAGAGTTCAGGAGGCCGGCCGTGCGGAAGGCAACGGCGGCCACACAGGCGATGGCGGTCCGGGGGCCGGCCGTGCGGAAGGCAACGGCGGCCAGTCAGGCGACGGCGCTCGGCCGGTAGCCTAGCCAGCGGTCCAGAAAACGGCCGTTTAGCTCCAGACCCAAACGAGGCTGGGCCAGGCGAGGCTGAGGGCACGGAAGCCGGGACCGCAGCAGGCGGAGATGATGATGCAGACACAAAGGCTGGACCAGACGAGGATGCAGACACGAAGGCTGGACCAGGCGAGGATGCAGACACGGAGGCTGGACCAGACGATGCTGATGATGCTGATGATGGACCAGACGATGCTGATGATGCTGATGATGGACCAGACGAAAATGAAGCTGAAGCTGGACCAGACGAAGATGAAGTCGGACCAGACGAAGATGAAACCGGGCCAGGCGAGGATGAAACCGGGCCAGGCGAGGATGAAACCGGGCCAGGCGAGGATGAAACCGGGCCAGGCGATGAAGAAGCTGCAGCTGAAGCTGGGCCAGGCGAAGCTGACGCTGTAGCTGAAGCTGGGCCAGGTGAGGATGAAGCTGGACCAGAATCAGGCGAGGATGAAGCCGGGCCAGGCGTGGATGAAGCCGGGCCAGGCGTGGATGAAGCTGTAGCTGAAGCTGGGCTAGGCGAAGCAGACGCTGAAGCTGAAGCTGGGCCAGGTGAGGATGAAGCTGGACCAGAACCAGGCGAGGCTGAAGCTTCAGGCTGAGGCGTGGCAGTAGCAGGTGGTAGCGCTGCAGGTGATGATACTGCAGGAGGCGGCGCTGCAGCCACAGGTGGAGAAGCAGCCACAGGTGGCCGGACGGGATCCTCGGGCCCCCCAGCAGGCGAAGCAGGAGGCTGGACGGGCTCCTCGGGCCCCCCAGCAGGCGAAACAGGAGGCTGGACGGGCTCCTCGGGCCCCCCAGCAGGCGAAACAGCCGCAGAACCAGTGGGCACCGGGGCCCCCGGCACACATGAAACAAAGCCAGTAGGCACGTGGGCCTCTGGCACACATGAAACAAAACCAGTAGGCACGTGGGCCTCTGGCACATGTGAAACAAAACCAGTAGGCACGTGGGCCTCTGGCACATGTGAAACAAAACCAGTAGGCACGTGGGCCTCTGGCACATGTGAAACAAAACCAGTAGGCACGTGGGCCTCTGGCACACATACGGAGGGCTGCAGCTGCGCAGAGCACTGACCCTGCTCAGGCAGTGACAGCCCGGTGCAGTTCACAGCTGGCATCTTGGCCACCAGGGGTCCAGAGTAAGCTGAGGGCAGCAACCCCGCCTCTGGGGAAGCCCCGGAGTGAGTAACAGTCACTAATGTTGCCAGCTGTTGAGGAACAGGTCCGTAATGTAACAGTTTGTCTCCCTGCTCAGAAACGGCGGTGGAAAAACAGTGTGAAAATTGTGGCTTAAGGGAGGCTAATGGTTGAGCTACAGACTGGGAAGCTTGTGGCTGGACACAGAACTGAGCCGGAGAATGGTGATAGAGTCCTGGCTCAGAAGGAGCGGCAGAGAAACAGTTTCTCGGTTTCACAGAGGGTCTGTACACGCCCACTTGCGAAGGGTCCGTTACCACGAAGGTGGGTAAGCGATCCGAACAGTCTCCCATCCCGCTCTGGATAGCCCCAGAAAACAGAGTCCCGGAATCTGGGGAAGCCAGAACATGTCGCTCGCTCACCGCCTCGGACTGCTCGGAAGTAAAAGCAGACGGGGGGTGAAGACCGAGGTCCAGAAGGAGGAACTCCCGCTCCCACGAACAAAGCGAGCCCAGAAGCCATGGGAGACCGGTCACCAGACGCTGTAGCCGCCTCTCTACAGCGCACTGGGACGTGCCACCCGGGCTTTCCAGCCACAGGTCGATCAGCTCCTGTGTGGCATCGATGAGATTTTCCCGTAGTTCCCTGGATGGATTAAGCGCTGCTGGGTCCATGTTGTGGTCGCGTCGTACTGTCACGGTCCGGGGCAGCGGCCGTGTGGAGAGTGGAAGGAGGACTCAAAGCGCAGCACTCATTCAGGTGTGAGGGTGATTTATTGATAATAACAAACATAAAGAGGAGATGGCAAAACAGAACTACGGATGAACTAAACTGGGTGAAACTACACAAAGGAGTGGCAAACCTGAACACGAAGGGAGAACAGCAGGGAGAGCACGCAGAGGATTTCACAGGGTAGATGCAGAGTACGCAGGGTAACACAGAGGATGAACACAGGTAGGAACACAGACGACGCGACGAGGAGCAGAGGAAATCACACGCTATAAATACACAAAGAGACACTGGGAAATCACACACAGATGGGGGAAACAGCTGGACCTGATTAACCTGACGAGACAGGGGAACACTAACACCAGGGACCAACAGAGGGAGCACAAACCCAGAACCCAGTGTCTAAAATCCCAAACACAAACCATCCAAAAACAGCCATGAATAATAATGAAAGTAATAACAATAAGTACATAAACATAAAGTCACTGAGTCATGTGTCGTGTCCAAATTCATGGGCTGCATTCTCCTGAGGCCGCATTTGTAGACCGATTACGTCACAGCGACGCGCCGAAGGCTGTCCAAATTCGTAGACCCCTCCGAATGCAGCCGACAAATGCGTGCTCCTTTTTCCGAATTTGAAGGATGGGTCGGGTGTGTCCTTCGTGGCCCACCATATCCCAGAATTCATAGCGCGGCCCAGCCAAGCTCCAGTTTCCGGCTAATGGCGGCCGCTACTAAGTTTTAAAAATTACTCTTATTAATCTTTCTGGGTCACGAAATAAACTTTTAACATATTTTCAGGCGAGAAAGTAGCTGTGTAAACATCAAATATCTGCTCGGTTTATCAAGATATCGCATCTTTGCTAAAGTGCTTCGACGTTTTCGGAGACGTCTGCTACCCACCAGCTCGATAGCTAGCCGGGAGCTCGAGGGTTACTGATGCGGCCGAGAATGGCACAACTCCCGGCACATCATTTTCAGATCACCGCGGACTTTCGCTGCTCGGGTTAAACGTTGTCAGCCGGTGATCAGCTGTGATCAGCTGATCACGGGGCCGGGGTTAAAAGAGAGACGCCACCCACCTGTTCGCCGCTCAGACATCATTCTCTTCGTGTCAGGCGCTCCGAAACTCTGCCGACGTCAGTCTCCGCCTGATTCAGCAACCGTGAGTGATTATCCCTTCAATCCTTTTTCTCTTCCCGGCTCCGCTCGCTCTCTGTCGGTAACGACCGTTCCGAAGCCACGCTTCGTGCACTGATCGTTACTAGAATAACTGCGTGCCTGCTCCAAACCCACCGCTAGCCTTCGCCGCGCTTGGGTCTAGCCAGCACGCCACACGGGCACGCCGAATTACTGTGTGTAACCCGCCCGGCCGTGACAAACGTAATATATAAGTCACTTAGACAACCTAAAAATGTTATTGTTGGGCTTTTTTCAGTGTTTTGTTTGTTCGTGAGTAAATCGGTTTGGCTGAGATTAAAGTTATTAGATTAGATAAAATAAAACTTTATTAATCCCCCGGGTGGGTTCCTCCTTGGTTTTTACACAGCTGACTAAACGTCAAACAGAAAACTGATTAAACAGAAGTGTGAGATGGCCGAGAGTTTACTCCAGTGTCCTGTTATATTTTAGACAGCAAGGAGCAGACGGCTGAGTTTATTAAACTCCACCGAGACAGCGGTGACGCTAATCAGAAGGCTAGACCGTCCAATTTCACGGCCGTTTACTTCCGGCCTACCCGATCTTCTGAGGACCCGGCCCACGTAGACCGCGAAGGCCGGGTCCTCAGGAGAATGCAGCCCATGAATTTGGACACGACCATGGTCGCAGGACCATGACATTATCAGCATTTATTAAATAATAATGCTCCATAAATAAAAGAAAACTGTTGTTTTTGTGCATAACAAAAAGCGTGGTTAGCTCGTTAGCGTGGTTAGCTTGTTAGCGTGGTTAGCTCGTTAACACGTTGATGCCGTCCAGCCCCACGCATGGGGCGATGCGCAGTAACTCGTTAACGGAGATTTGCCGTGTCCATCTTGTCGCTGCCTGCAGGTGAAGCGATGGGGAAGGAGGGGGAGTTGTGTTCAGTGAAGGAGAGGCAAGGTCGAGTAACGTTGCGTAAAGACAAAAGTGGATGAAAGAGAGGCAAACTTGTGGCTCCACAACTATAATTATAACGTAACATAGACTATATCGATATAAAAGATATTGTCACATCTTATATCTCATATAAAAATATATCGATATTTTTAAAAAACTCGATATATCGCCCAGCCCTTGCTTACATGTGTGTTTATTTCATACTTTCTGTTGTTACCCTCCACGGCTAAACAAACTCTCTAAATCGGTTTCAGTTATGTACTGATGGAAGGGGAAAGGAAGTTAGGAAGTTTTAAAGGAAGTTAGCTCGCTAGCTTCCATCTAAATACAATATAGCATGTCCTGACTGAGGGGGTTTGGAATCCCTGGGCTGTAGCTACATCGTAAGGTTAAAACTGTTAAAACTATTGTTGTTGTTTTTTCTGCATATGTCTGAAATAAAGATACAATACAATACAATACAAAAAAAAAAAAAACTGAGCTTAAATAAATGATTAGCGGTAATAAAAGCCGAGGGAGGTCAACAGTGATCACTGACTGTTTTAGGAGCTTTTTGAGATTAAATTGAAGAAAATACAAAACATTAAACATGTTAACAACACAAAAGCCGTATTAAAGGCAGACTACTTTAGGCCCGGAAGTAGGATTTGTCACGTCATCACTTAAAGACCGGATAGGGCTAAGCCCGGGTGTATAAAATGGCTGGCTCCGCCTCTGGTGGGGTCCTGTTGACCGGGCATGCTCTGGTGCATCTGCAGATGTAGAGCCCAGTTTAGGCTCCCAACTCTAACCAAAAATCCCAAATAAAATATGGCACATGGTTTGGCAAAGATGGGACAGAGATGGCCCAGAGTTCAGTATTTATCACACGACCTGTTTCAGAGTGACATCCAGACACAACAATCTTTCTATTGAGTGTCTCGTCCTGTAGAGATACACTTCGGCCATGAAACTGTTTATGGAGTCCCACTGTGGCTTAAAAGACAAAACAAAATGAGAATCAATAAAAATGGTCTTATTTTGACACTGTCTCATAAAAAACATTTAAAAGGCAGAACCTTTAGACTTCATGATATCGCTTTTGTTTGAAAATAGAACAAATTTGATTTGCCCATATGACGCCTGTTATCTTCATCTGCTCTTTAAATAAACGGAGCCGATGATGGAGCTTCTGTAAAAAACAGACCCGAGACATATGAGGACAAATCACACTCATTGTTTCACATGGATATAATCAGGTTTATTCATAAAATATAAAAATGAAGGGATGTGGTCACTGTTTGAATTCAGTGTTATTCAATAAAACTACAAAATGTCACTGTTAGGATTGAGATCAACATTTGAAGAAAGGTTTTTGGACTGAATGTGACATGGACTTCATTATTTTTATGTCCTCTGGAAACTTGAGTAAATCGATGGCACACAGATTTAGCTGGGCGATGCTGAGGCGGAGCACAGGTGTGCACATAGAAGCTTCATTCTGGGTCATCAGTACAAACAGCTGCTATGCCAGCAGGTAACGGCCACTCATGAAGTTTAATGGAAGGCCTGGGTCTCGTCTGTGGACAGCTACCAGCTGTTTAACGTATCTGTGATACACTGAAATACTGGGAGTAACAGATTTAACAGGAAGTGTTTCAGAGAAGCGTCAGAACATGAAGCCGTCACTGTGATCCTGCTTTATATAACCTGTGTCTGTAAAGAGTCATAAAACCTCCATATAAGTTTGTTCATGTCTGAGAACTTTGCACTCACCAAAGGAGAATTATTTCAGACTCGGTTCCACATCGCTGCAGACTGAATCTGATAGAAGCTGCAGAGGATTAAACATGAAGAGGAGTCAGGACTTTTTACATGAAACATTTAGTGTTTACAAAAATATTCAACTCATGATCTGAAAATTATTGCTGAAAAGAAAGTCTGCATCCTTACCAACGAGGAGAGAACTGCATCTAAAGACCGACAGACACAACAAGGCAGTGAAAATGAGAGAACTGGACCAAAGTCAGGTTTAAAAGTTCATTTATAGCATTTGCATATTACAGTTTATTAGCTGGATTAACATCAACACAAAAGCTAATGCTACTGATACCAAAGTAAAGCTGGTTAACTGCTCGCTGTCACCCTCGTTTATTTCATCATATTAAAAATCAAACTGTTGTTAATAAATCAGTTTACTTACCAGGAAGTTTGAACAGAGGTGAAGAAGTCCGAGTGTCCAGAACCAAATATGAAGAAGCTTCAGCTTCACTCCAAGAACAAAGACTTCAGTGAATCCACAGAAACTGATTTCATCACATTTATAGTTTAAAGTCGTAGATGTGACGGATTTAACCGCACAGGTTCGAGACGTTTAGAGGATCGCAAGGAAAATGGCGGCGAAATGCTGTCACGATAGATTTGAACTGACTGAAACAGAAAACGTCCAGAAATACCAGAATAAAAAATCATCTCACCATCATAAAGCCTCCTAAAATATCAGGACTGAACGCTGACTTTATCACCTTTACTGTCAGATCACCTGATGATGATTTTACAGCTCATCAATAGTTTTTCTATAAAATGAAAGGATCTGATTATTGAACAACTTTGTTTTAAAAGTGCGATAAAAATATTCACATTAAAAAAACAGAAACTGTTTTATTTCATGAGCAGATGATACATTTAAAACTTTTATTAATATCAACTCATCAGCTCAGAGTTTTATAAAACTTGAATTATTACATATTTATAATTTCTATTATTGACTCAAATATTAAGAGTCATATGAGATTCATTTGGTTATTTTCCTCTTATCTGTGATATAAAATCTTTACAGCTTAAAAATCAGAAATGATTTCTTTGAGTGCAGCTTGGTGCTGATCAAGCTTTAGACTGAGAGTAAATGAACAAACCTAACATGTGTGAACTAAAAAACATTTCAGACTGAAACTGAAATCGTGTCCCAGTGATTTAAGCAAAGAGCTGCTCCTGTTTTATGTTTCAGGAAATAATGACTGTCCCAAAACTCAAAGCACACACCAGCCTGAGGATCACTGCAGGACAAATACACTCACCCATGGGCTGTGGATCAATCAGTACCTCCACTGCAGTACGACCATCCATGTCTTCTTCTGACTGTTTACATTTCCAACTCACCTCTATATTCAAGTCTGCTCCTGGTTCCCTCCCCTAAACTTCAGCTGTCCAATCAGAAGTCCGGCTGAAAGAAACCAATCAGAAGGCTGAAAAAAGTGCATCATCAGAGTGCATTTCCACAGGTCTGCCTCCTCACACTTAACCTTCTGACGACAGCAGGAAACATCACAATAAAACAGCATTAATGTGTTTGTTATTCAGATCAAATGTCAGGATGAGATGAACCATCAGCACTGAAGCACCAAAACCTGCAGTTCCTCTAATGTCCAGCAGAGGCTCCTGCACTGAGCTTTTTACAACGCACCTGCTTCAACTAAGGCTTTAAGTCTGCATAATTAGGGGCGTGGTCTCTTTAACTGAGAGGTGGATGGTGACACAGCTGACTGTAGCTGTTAGTGAAACGTAAACTAAAAGGCAAGGAGGAAAAACAAACACCAAAGATCACGTACACTCGGTCTGTAACCCAGGTTATTAACCACAGCCAGTGTCCTAACGCAGCCTTTTCACGGAGCATTTATCTGTCAGTGTTGGATAAAACCATGGTGGGAGACTAAAACCTTGCTCAGAATCAGAATACTTTATTAATCCCAGAAGAAATGATATGGTTATAGTTGCTCCAAGACAATAAGAACAGACTGAACTAAATCAAATAATACAAATATTTTACAAAGAAACTGACAAAATTTAAGAAATATAAATATGCAAAATATTACAGAGAGTAAATATATATGATTGACATTTTACTCTAAACTGTAGAACTTTGTTATTTGTTATTTTTACAGTCGAGCATGTGCAAGAGGGTGTACTGCTCTGTGTGCTGTGCATTAGGTGAACTTTACAGCTCCATCCCTACAACATTACTGCATTTTGATCAGTTTATTGAGTCTGTTAGCATCTGTGACCCTTGACCTGCTTTCCCAGCATGCAACAGCACAGATGATGGTACTGGCCACAACAGACTCATAGAAAATCATAGAAAATCCTGAGCATTGTCCGACAGATGTTAAGACCTCAGAGACGATTCTGGCTCTTCCTGTAAAGTGCAGTGGTGTTTTAACTAGGGATGGGTATCGTTTAGGTTTTATCCGATACCGGTGCCAAACCGGTACTTTTGAAACGGTGCCGGTGCTTAACCCTTGTATGGTGTTCGGGTCTGTGAGACCCGTGTTCAGTTTTTTTCAAAAGAAAAATTAAACAATTAATTATTTTTTCACGTGTAAATGTGTTGTGTCTTTCCACTCACTCCACTTGATTATAACTGATTTATTTATAACATTTTATATAAAAGAAAAACGAGAAGCACATTAATTCATCAATGTGATCTAACAAAGGTAAAGGGAAAAAATTAACCATGTTTGCTGTTCATATGTCTTGTAATTGGGATGAAGTAAACATCTGTTGAGTAATTTAACATAAAATTGTTTGATAGTGTTAATTTGGAAAGCCAAAACTCTAGCGGGTCCACCAGACCCATGAACACTGGCTGAGTAACAAAAATATGAACACCACACAAGGGTTAAACGGTGCTCAAACCGGTGCTTAAAGAATGGAGAACACAAACTTTGTCCAAAAACCTCTCATGTTTAACTGTTTTCCACTTTTTCTTTGGTCATTTTAGCCTTTTTGGCCAGGGTGAAGGGAGCATCTGCCATCAAACAAGAAGACAGCCGCATGTAGCTATGATGATGTTTGCTAGTTCACCTTACATGCATTAATGTAATAACGTGGTTAGCCTACTCAACGTAAATTACACACGAACAACATTAAGCTACTCACGCAGAGAAGAACGGCTGCTGCTGCATCATCATCCTCATCATTCCTGCTACACTGGCAGGGCTAGGGGCCAGGACTCTCCTCTTCGGGTTTTTGGGGGATGTTGCTAACTCCGGGTCCGATAACAGGCATCAGGTGGATGATGGCGTCCTCAGCTCTGAGGGGGATCCTGATGGGGTCTGACAGATCTGGGGGTCAGGCAGCAGTGCCACATTTAGCTGATTGACACAGTTGCCACATCCATCCAACCATTTTCTGCCTCTTCTCCAGGTCCAGATGATGAAGGCAGTGGTCTCAGCAGAGATGCCCAGACCTCCTTAACCCAAGCACTTATTTCTAGCGAGACACCAAGTCACCCAGAGACATAATTTCTTATGTCTTCAGGAGCAGTGTCCTCAGTCTGCCCAGGTGTCTCCTTTCATATGGACATGCTCATAACGCCTCACACAGGAAGCTGCCAGAAGCATCCTCGTCAGGTGCCCAAACCACGTCAGTGTGCTGCTGTTGACTGAACTCCTGACCGCATCACTCCATCCTCTAGAGCAAACTCATTTCTTGTATTCACACTTTCATTTCTTCACTACCCAAAGCTCATGAGCACAGATGAGACCAGGAACAGGTAAACTGACAGCTTTACTTTCCCCTCCTTGCTTCACCACGACAGACTGGAGCAGTGTCCACATTACTCCCGCCCTCAGTCATTAACAATACTCGAACATAATTAACATTTGTTATGTTTGTATGGACAGGCAACAGAGACATCACTAACTCAGCAGAGCTGGTCTCACAAACCTCTGATGCATTTTAGGACCTGAGGCATAAACATGGAGCACTGAGGCTGTTTCAGGTCACAGCAGGAGGACAGGAGCTGAGTCAGAGCCTGAATGTCTCTGTCAGTGCTGATAAACTCCACATGATTAAATCTCAGCTGCTGCTGACTCTGAACCGCAGAGCTGAAGAGGACTCGTTGTTTGTGTGTGAGAATTGTTCTTTACAAAATTAATCAAGTTTATAGAAGTGAGGCTAACGATCCAGTCTAATGCATGCCTGTGTGTGCGCTGAGCTATATGAGCTGTGGACAAGAGGGGAAAGAGAGGCCGTATCAATGCTTTTCAAAATAAGAGAATGTTAGCATTGGTAATACAGCTGCAGCCATAAATACCTGCGCATAAAGAGCTCGTTCCTTTATACTTACATCCCAACTAATGCTGGAATAAAGTTGCAGCACTCGGCAATCTAACGTTATAACAGAAAAAAACAGCACACGAGTAGAAAGAGAGTCGGGACAGGTGACATTTAAAAGGCCAATTTATTTTAATTTGGACATTTTATCATTGTTTCTGCAAATTTAACAAACTGTAGAAAAAACATATAAGGAAGCAACTTTAACAAGTCCTGCAGCAGCAAAAATGTTCACAGTTTTAATCGATCAAAAGCATGAAAGTAAACTGCCAATGTGTCCGAACCTAACTCCAAAAACATTCAAATGTGAAGAAAAACAGAAGGGGAACATTAAAAATCATGAAGAATACATATGAAATGACGATGTCAACACGTCTCAGAGGTACTGAGAGGAAACCGCTGGTTGTCTCGATCAGGGTGAGAGACGCAGCGTCAGAAATAAAAGCTCACCAATCAGCACAAACCTGCATCTACAAACTGGAGAACAATTTCAGAATAATGCTCATCATCATCTACAGCACAGTGACATCAACACTCAGAGACGCTCTGTGCAACAACATCGTTCATCAGGTTTGGACGCTCGTGATCTTCGGGCGGCGCTGCATTAAAAACAGGGCTGGATGGTCGTTAATGCATCAAAGGATGTTTAATGTCGTTTCTTCAAACTCAGTCTGAAGGCTTTAAGTCACATAATCAGTTTAAGAAAAAGTCTCATGACCCTCGCTGATCCTTTTCATCGTGCTGGATGTTGTAAGTGGCTGTTGCACGGCTACAGTCAGAGCCATTTATCAAACTTCTCTGCCAGGTCAGAATTAAACTGTATCACTTTCTGAGCTAATTCTTCACCCAGCATAGAAGCTAACAAACCCTTAACCCCAGAGGTCAGGTCCCTGTTTGCATCACTGACCTTATGTTTTTGTTTCATATGTTCTTCCAACATTTCCTTGGTGTAATATTCTTTGCCCTCTGCCTTGTTAGTTTGCATCACCTGATTGATTTTGTCCACCAGCTCCTTTACCTTTTCAGTTTTCTGGTCTTTTTCACCTGTCTTGTTAAGGACACAATAGTTCTCTGTTTTAAAAAGAACTCTCTCAGTAAACTTTGCTATCTTATCCTCATCCTTAGCTCCATCTACAGTCATCAAGAGGAAAAAGTAAGGCCCTGACGCTTCGCCAAACATCTTCTTCAGGGCTTCCACTCGTTTCTCGTCTTGTGTGTTATCTCCCACCCATTCTTGCACATACAGGAACACATGAGGACCCCGACCAGCCTCAAACGCGGATGCAGTGATCTTATTCAGCACTTCCTCTCTTTTATACTTGGTGTGGCACAGACCAGGAGTATCAATTAAAACCAGTTTTTGTTGTCCAAACTGTGCCGTCTCCGTCTTGCACGGTGTTGTATCTGAGAGAAGGGGGTTCTTCTTCACAGCAGGTTTACCCAGGAACGTGTTGATGGTTGAAGTCTTCCCAGCTCCAGTCTTCCCAACGAGGATAATCCTCAGCTTTGTCGGCCCTGTTTGAGAATTTACACGACATTCATCACACATCAACACTGCAGCAGTCACAGTGTGACTGATCTAGACAACAACAACTGACATTAGCTTAAATTGATCCTATTTGTTGTATGTTTTTCACACTTAAATGTTTCAGATCATCAAACAAATTAAAATATTAGACAAAGATAACACAAATAAACACAAAATGCAGTTTCTAAATGAAGGTGTTAATTATTACAGCATTTGCATTAACTGGCAATGAGTGTTTTACAGCTGTGGAGGAATTTTGAGCCACTCATCTTTGCAGACTTGTTGTAATTCAGTCACATTGGAGCCGCCGTTTGACTGTCATGCTACAGCATCTCAGTCGGCTTCATCAGATTCGGGTCAGGACTTTGACTAGGCCACACCAAAGTCTTCATTTTCTTTTCTTAAGCAGTTCAGAGGTGGACTTTTTAGTTTTACTCCAAATGTAACCGGAGATGCACCTTCCAAAAAGTCTAGCTTTTGTCTCGTCAGCGTGATACACCACTGTTACTTTATGTTATAACAAGGCAAGGAGGCAGTCAGGTTTGGGTTTCCCCCCAAACACCCAAACAAAATAATAAACACCTTAATTTAAAAGTTACATATTGTGTTTGTCTTTAATTTCATCTCGTTTGATGATCTTTGTACACTGCCTGCATCAGGCAGCAGGGCTCTATGCAAACAGCCCCTGGACTGAATCAGATAGTGAGCGTGTCTTGTCTTGTTACCTGTTTCACCTGTTTCTACCTTGCTGTGTCGTTTTCCCACATTAGCCTCCCGTGTACTTAAAGCCTGAGTGAGCATGTCTTGTCTTGTTACCTGTTTCACCTGTTTCTACCTTGCTGTGTCGTTTTCCCACATTAGCCTCCCGTGTACTTAAAGCCTGAGTTTGAATGTGCTCATCGTTACTATTTGCTTTCCATTCCTGTCTTTTGTCTTCCTGTGAATTTTTCCCCACTTGATTTGTTGATAATGTTTGCTGCCAGTTGTTTGAATTCATCGTCGCCAAAATAAAGGTTAGTTTTTATTTATTTACTATTCAAATCTACACTTAAGGTCCAAACCTTTCACTACACATGGCAAATGTTTTCGGAGCACTGAAGATTGTCACACTTTAGTTTACTGGCCTGGGAATACGATTCAATTTTAAATGTAAGAGAGTCCCAAAATATTATAATTACATATTTTTCCAATTGATAAACGTCAGAAATTAGATTTAATTTCTCCTTTAATATTGAGTAATCAAGGCTCAGTGAACCATACTTTCATAGTGAATGTAATTTCTTAGTAAAAGCTCAAAAGATTTTGAACCATTAAGTAGAAAATTAATCAATTCAGCAGTGCAAAGAAATCAGTCTACAGCTGAACTCTTTATAATTCAGTAAATCGTCAGTTATGAGCCATTAACAGCTGTTCTATGGAAAAACAAAAAAACATCCAATTAATTAATTTTGTCAAAACAATGTAAAATGTTGCAAATAGCAGCTATTGTTTGATCAAAGCTCTTAAAAATGAACATGTAAGCTGCTGTGATACTCACACTTTTATTTATTAACAGTCACTTTATACTGGACGTTAGACTCTACAATAATATCATTTACATGGTTTTGCTTTATTTTTGCCACACTGGACATTTTTGGTGTCAGTTCACGATAAAGTTATCAGACAGAAATCTCTAGACTTTTATGCACATGCATGAACGAGTAATGTAACAATGTAACATCAGCATAAGCCAGTAATTGTGAGCTGAAGCAGCATGTGTATGTTGCTGGGAAGTTAGGTCCACAAGACTAAAATAACTCAAAGACAGCAAGCTAACGTTTGCAGGTGAAAAAGATTAGCATTAAAATATATCAAAGTGTAGGATGTACTGTGATAAGTGAGAAGTTTCTGGTGGGTAATAAGACCTGAAAACAGTAACAGGAAGAGAAATGGCATTGCTCTGCTGGTTTACAACCTCAATGCAACTAAAATATATTTACCAGAACTGGACATGGTTCCTGGTCCTGGTTGATCTCAGAGGTCTTGGGAGAGTTGATGTGGTGTAGTTGTAGTTTGTACAGTTTGTTTTCAACTGCCTTTCGATCCCTCCCCCTAAAGACAGGGCATCTGTTACCTCACTGGTTTGACAAACAGCCAACCAATCAGAGACCAGAAAACAAAATCTGTGCAAGCAGCTAAGAAAAGTCCACTTTGCTTTAGATGTGAGCACATTTTAGTTGCCTTTAATTTCATATAGACAGTGTTTTATATAGAATTTACAGTATCATATGTTACTGTACCTGTTCCCATGTGGGTGATGTGGCATTCACTTACCTTTACCTGGACTGCAGCTCCCAAAGAAGACAAACCAAGGAAGCTAACAAATGGTCTGCTTTAGAGAAAATTGTCTTTGGATGTAGAGAGGAATGAACTTTCTAATCTGGTATTATCAGTCGTTAACCTCAATGTTCAGCGTCGGATGTAAATTATTGCTGCATGGAGCAGAATTAACAAAGGATGGAACTGTAGGGTGGTGTTTGTTGGTCTTTCTTGCCCGTTGGCGTTTCCATGACAGCGAGAAGATTTTGTAAGAATCATGAGAGATTATCAGCTAAACCTGCAGACAACCCAGTCCTTCTTTACCTGACATAGAAAACAGCGCCATGTACTGAGGTCGCTGTCTCATTTACACAAAAGGTTTTCTTTGACTGGGCTGAGTCACATGTGGCTGTCACATCCAACTTTTCAGCACAAAAGCTCAAACTACGAACTTTATGAACTAGCTCTAACCAGGCTGGCAGTGCCTGGACATAACCAGGTGCTTTGTGAGTGCCTACGTTTAACCAGCTTGTAAGACTGAATAAAAGAAGGCATCTTCTGTGCCACAGCAGCAAAACATTTGGTTGGGTCTTGGGAAGCTTCAGGTAATTAATGCTGAAACTCATCAGAATGTACCATCAAAAAGGTCAAATGAACAGACTACGGATCAAACTACTAACTCCATACATTTGTCTTTATGTTGGAATAGAGAGGGTACTTGTTCATTCGATTCTACTTTGATATAGTACCCAGTGATATAGTGAGGTCTTTGAAATAATATTGGGACTCATTATTCAGGACCTTATATGTGAGGAGAAGAATTTTAAACCCTATTCTGGATTTAACAGGGAGCCAGTGTGGCAGAAATATGCTCTCTCTTTCTAGTCCCTTTCATGCTTTTTCATTTCAATTCAATTAGATTCAATTTTATTTCTCTAAAGCCAAATCACAACAACAGTCACCTCAAGGCACTTAATACGATAGTGTAAAGAGCCAACAATTATACAGAGAAACCCCAACAATCAGACAACTCCCTGTGAGCAACCACTTTAGAAGTCTTTAAGACATTCCTGCAGTTTAACTCATTGGTGTGTGTTATCTGGCTTCATGGACAGATAGAGCTGCGTGTTAGGTTTATATTGTAGATTGTCATATATGCTTAGTTTTATAGTCGATTGCATAATGGTAGGATGTCTGATCCTTGCAGTCTGCAAAGACTCTGTGTGCCTCCCAGAGCACTCTGGCATGCACACACAACTTGGGGTCATGAGAGAGGTCGTACCTTCTCTTACCGATTTATGGTGTAGGAGGACACCTACTCTGTGTCTGGTTAAGTATAGGAGCCGTTTGTTTAAGTGAACTGCTGGACTCCCTGGCGCAAGTAGGTGTGGGGAGTCTTCACAGGGTCACATCTTAAGATCGAAGCATTAATTAATGGCAGGACTTCTTTGAGCAGTTTTGTAGGAATGGGGTCTAAAAGACACGTTGATGGTTTGGAGGAAGTAATTATTGAAGTTAACTCAGAAAGATCAATTGGAGAAAAAGAGTCTAACTTAACATCAATGGTACTAAGAGTAACTGTAGATAATATTACATCTGTGGGATGATTACTGGTAATTTTTCTCTAATGGGTAAAATTTATTGTGAAGAAGTTCATGAAGTCATTACTAGTTAACGTTAAAGGGATGGTTGGCTCAACAGAGCTCTGACTGTTTGTCAGCCTGGCTACAGAGCTGAAGAGAAACCTGGGGTTGTAAATAGATAAAATTAGATAAATAAAGTAAAAGTAACCCTAGTACACCAATTTCATATCACTGGCCTAAAACTTAACAGAAATCCCAGTTAATCCCATTGCCTTCTGTTTGGAGCTTAAAGCTGAAACACTTTCATCTGAAAAAGTAATCCTGAAATCTGTCAAACACAAGTTTCATATATTTGCCTGTTTACAATCTAACACACACAATGAGCGTCACACTGATTTTGTGATTTTGGATGGTCTGTTTTTTCGGTGAATTTACTTTTTTGGTGTCCACTTCTGAGGAGATTCTGTAATTCTGAATGAAACTTGTTCTTTTATAGACGTGTTCAGATTTGCAAATGATCAGTGAAGACATGCATGTAATTAGCAGCACTTGGCTGATACTTACCCTTTTAATTCCTGTGGAAGCAGTAAGGGTGGTCTTAGTTTTTTAAATAATTGAAAGTGCCACATGTGGTAAAAAGTACAGAGAATCGTTGTGATGACAGATGTGCTGAAGAATGTTGTCTGTTGCCTCCCAAGGACAATGACAAGCAGTTATAAAGGTGAGAAATAAAAATGAAAGTGAATCTGAGTCAGAATGCTGTGTTAATGCCAGTGAGTATCTGCTCCAGAAGCTCCATCTTCATCATCCTCTGTCCAGTATATCCTCTCTTCCTCCTCTCCACATGAGCAAACCATCTTATCCTCGCTTCTCTGACGCTGAGCTGTCCCGCTGGACTAATTTCTAATCCTGTGCATGCTGCTCACTCCCAGTGAACTTCTGAACATCTTCAGCTTAGCTTGGCTCGCTCTTGCCTCCTGGTAGGGTCTCAAACATTGAGCGATTAACAAACCCTATGAGCTGAAGAGCCAAAGAACATTTCAACAATTCACCCTGCCCGGGATAGGGTTACTGAGGCTCTGCCCTGCAGCCAGACCCGGGGAGGGTGCCCAAGGGCAAGTGCCTAGGGGCCAAGCCTTAGTCCACGGGGCCCGACTGGGCACAGCCCAAAAAAGGGACATGGGCCCACCCTCCTCTAGGCCCACCACCTGCAGGCGGTGTGGTAGGTGTAGGATACAATGTGTGCTGGGTGGCAGTTGTGGAGACCCTGGTGGCCCGACCCCCGGCTACCTGGAGTAGCGATTTTGACATGGAACGTTACCTCTCTGTGGTAAAGGAGCCTGATCCAGTACGTGAGATTAAGGCGTACCGGCTAGATATAGACGGGCATTGGGAACACCTCGCAGACACCACCATCCACAAGATCTTCAACTCCCTCATCTGGCAGAGCTTCGACAACAGTCCAAGGGAGGCTGGGGACACATGTTCACCACTTCCATTCAGCACCTCCTTTGCTGAAGCTGCTGCACTGAGTTGTGGCTGCAAGGTGGTTAGTGCCTATTGTGGTGCCCGAGTTCTGGTTTAAAAAAATTGATTTCCCAATTCCAATCAATTTTAGCTTGAGTAATGCGATATCGATTCATTAAATCCTGAATCAATTTTTAAATATAAATCCATTTTGCCAGAAACGTCAGAATCTCAGTTTAAAACTATTTCAACAACCACCAAACATGGTCTCTTGTGTTCTGGGGGCCTCTGGATGTCTGGAGTTTTGATCTCCTCCATACCCGCTTCACACCCTGGAGGACGGGGCTGTGGCCCCCCCACACTCCCTAGCAGATCATTACATGGAGAAACCTTTGGAATGCAAGCATGCTGATCCACACAGGTATGCACACATGGGTATTCACAGACGCGGACTAAAGCTTTCTTGGCTGCTGCCTCAAAGCACACTGTGCGCTGTCTATCTTGCGTGCTGCACAATATCGTTTATTATTTAGTAAATATTGATATCTATGACTAGCTAGTTTATTGTGATGGTGCTTTGTTTTCTCTATTATTATGTTGCTCTTTGTTGTTTGCTGTCTCCTCTGTTTGTTTTTTTTGTTTGTTTGTTTTTTTGTTTTTTTTCTCCATACAGGTGACCCAGGAGTTCTTTTTTTTTTTCTCTCTCTTCCCCCCCCTTCTCACCGTCTCTTCTCCTCTTTGGTTTTCTTTCTTTCTCTCCCCCTCTCTCTCTCATTCATTCCCCCTGTCCTATTTATTTAAAAAAAAAAAAATGACAAAGGATGAACTGAAGCTCTGCCATCACGTAATGTCGCATACTGCTGTTTCTGATGTCATTTAAAAAAGAAAAAAAAAAAAAAAATACGAAACCAGCTTGTGGTGTCCATTCTATTTTATCTTTCAGTGCCAGATAACACACACCAATGAGTTAAACTGCAGGAATGTCTTAAAGACATAAAGACCTGGATGGCCGCTAACTTTCTGCTTCTTAATTCAGATCAAACTGAGGTTATTGTACTCGGCCCTGAAAAGCTTAGAAATATGGTATCTAAGCAGATTCTTCCTCTGGATGGCATTACCTTGGCTTCCAGTAACACTGTGAGGAACCTTGGAGTCATTTTTGACCAGGACATGTCCTTCAATGCACATATTAAACAAATATGTAAGACTGCTTTCTTCCATTTGTGCAACATCTCTAAAGTTAGAAATATCCTGTCTCAGAGTGACGCTGAAAAACTAGTTCATGCATTTATTACTTCCAGGCTGGACGACTGTAATTCATATCTTCATCACATTCACGTCAGTGTGTAGCAGGAACCTGCCCACAGCTCATGAATGTCAGCAGATTACTTTTCACACTCAGCTCTGCTAACAGACGTGTACTTTTGTACGATGATTAAATGATTAAAATGCTTATTTTGTTTGCTATAGTCTCAGATTATTCATATCGCAAATATTGAATGTAGCTTATCTTTTTACACGTTCTGTAAAATGAATGAACACAGACATCAAAAAGGTGTTGAAATGATTCTGAAGAACGTCTCAGTTCTCCCCTGAAATTCAGATGAAAAACGGCACAGTGTTTGTTTTGCTGCAGCAGATAAATTGACCTTTAGCTGTGGTATTGAAGTGAGTTTAATTACTCTGTCTGTACTTGTCTTTGCCCTTTTTCCAGGGAAGTGTGTTAACATGTCGACACAGGAAATCATTCCTGCCTGTGGCCATCTCCCTGTACAACGCATCCACTTAACACACTGTTTGCTGCTACAACTACACATGTTTCTTTTCCAAATATTTATTTATAAGTGACTTATGTATGTATGTATATATATGTATATATTGTACTATTCTTAGTTAGCGTATTGTCTGTCTTGTCTTAATGTTGGTTTAAAATGGAGCACTGTAACAAAAAAAAATTTCCCCCAGGGATCAATAAAGTATTCTGATTCTGATTGTGATGTCAGAGTCATGTGACTGAATAAACCTACCTGTGAGAACAAAGACAACCATGTCCTGCAGAACACTTTTAATAACCATCCATGTAAGACCCAAAAGGCCGACATTGTTCCGTCAGTGCTGCTGGTTTCAGTCTTTGTGCAAATGTTCTGTTTACACGGTTGGAAACCTGCAGTAAAAGTAAAGCACCACTTATTCTCTGTGATCTTTGGTCCTCCATCAAATCAAAAGCACTCCAATTTATGTACATGAAGGCAAATTATTCCATACGTGCTTCATGAACTGTCCTTGTGTGTGTACATTAAAAAAGCATTTTGTGTCTGTGTTGTTGCAGACTGTTACACAGTCAGCTGATTCAAACCACACGTCTCAGTTCTGTCTTGAAATTCAGATGAAAAACAGTTTCTTCAGTTCACAGAGCATGGCAGGATTCTTTACTCCTACAGATAAAATCTTTAGTCGTTGCAAGAAAAAAATATTTTTAGGCCGTGTCTGTGCTTGCCTTTGGGCTTTCAGAGAAGTGTATCAGCATACCGAACTCTACATGCAAGAACAAACACAAATATTTCCTGCACACTTTTTCTTTCCTTTTAAGAACACCCAGCTGCTCGCACTGAACATGCAGGTTGACGCTGACGAGGCTTTCACTGTCGGAAGCTCTGGTTTGAAACATGTTTCATGTAAAAAAGCAGTTTGTTGAGTCTTTAATGAGCAGCAGAACAGAAATGACCTGCATGCAGCACTTTGTGTTCGGACTGTTTGAGGCAGAGCAAAGAAGACTGAGTGAGGGCTGCTTTAGAGCCTAACTGTGTGTGTCAAACCAGAATCACAAACTCTGCATTGATGCCCACAGGGAAGCTGTTTATCTGCAGCTGCTGAAGCTGCAGGATGAAAGACCCTCGGTAGGAGGAGGGAGGAAGGAACTCCTGTGATGCTCAGAGGAGCAGTGAGCCGTCCTGACTGAGCGCGCTCCTCTCCTCACTTCTGATAACCCCCTCCTCTCTGATGGTCCAGCTCCTCCCCAGCACTGAGCCCGCCTCCTGGTTTGAGGATGTGGGACTCTGAGGAGCAGTGCAGCTGTTTACTGAACGTCTGCCCTCTGGCGGCCACAGGAGAAACTACACCTGCTGGTCTGTCTGGGTTTGAAACGTCTGACACAGGCTGAGGTCAAAGGGTGAAGTGACCTGAAGTGTCTGCAGCCACGATGAGGGCTGATCCACATCAGCTTCTGTGATCAACATAGCTGAGACTTATTTCACTTCCATTTGTAAATGCTAAAAGCAAAATGTGTCAAGATGTGTCAATTTGAACACAATTAATGTGTCTGCTTCTTTAATGATGTGTTAAATATGTACATTTCATTTTTTTTAAACGGGAGAAAAAGATGTGTACAGTTGGCATATTATCATTTATTACAAGCTGAATAAACAACAGTTTTCAGAATCTTCTAAATTAAAATAAATTCAGTGTTAACCAAGGCTGTGCAGTGGTGCCTCGCTATAACGCGGGTTGTCTTTAGAACGTAACTCTTTCTTTTCTTTCTTTTCTTTCCTTCTTCCTGTTAAAAGGGAGTTTTTCCTTCCCGCTGTCACCAAAGTGCTGCTCACAGGGGGTCATATGATTGTTGGGTTTGTCTCTGTACCTATGAAGCGACTTTTGTTGTGATTTGGCTCTATATCAATAAAATTGAATTGAATTGAACTCCCGCGATAAATGAGGGACCCCTGTATTACTAAATGCCAAAACAATTTCTATTTGACAGAATCAAACAGAATTAATATCTGGCTAACTTTCTAACTCTAGATTGTTAAATGTCAAAAATAGAATAGATAAGATAAGATAAGATAAGATAAGATAAGATAAGATAAGATAAGATAAGATAAGATAAGATAACCTTTATTAGTCCCACACGTGGGAAATTTGTTTTGTCACAGCAGGAAGTGGACAGTGCAAAAGTTATGAGGCAAAAATTAGAATACAATAAGAATAAATACAGTACACAACTGTACAGAATAGAATAAAATACTATATACAGTAGAATAAAATAAAATAAATATACAATAAGATAAAAATAGAATACAAATACAAATACTATATACAACTGAGTAAAAATACAACGATGACAGAAAGGATTATTGCACTTAGTATTATTGCATATGTGTGGATGTGTGTGCTTGATCAGTTAAAGTCTTTATTCAGAATCAGAATCAGAATACTTTATTGATCCCTGGGGGAAATTATTTTTTGTTACAGTGCTCCATTTTAAACCAACATTAAGACAAGACAGACAATACGCTAACTAAGAATAGTACAATATATACATATATATACATACATACATACATAAAGTCACTTATAAATAAATATTTGGAAAAGAAACATGTGTAGCTGTAGCAGCAAACAGTGTGTTAAGTGGATGCGTTGTACAGGGAGATGGCCACAGGCAGGAATGATTTCCTGTGTCGTTCAGTGGTGCATCATGGGTAATCTCAGTCTCTCACTGAACGAGCTCCTGTGACTGACCAACATGTCATGGAGTGGGTGGGAGGTGTTATCCAACATTGTCTTTATCTTGGACAGCATCCGCCTCTCCGACACCACCTTGAGGGAGTCCAGCTCCATCCCCACAACATTGCTGGCCTTACGGATCAGTTTATTAAGTCTGTTGGCATCTGCGACCCTCAGCCTGCTCCTCCAGCATGCAACAGCATAGAGGATCGCACTGGCCACCACAGACTCATAGAAAATCCTCAGCATTTTCTGGCAGATGTTGAAGGACCTCAGTCGCCTCAAAAAATAGAGACGACTCTGGCCCTTCCTGTAAAGTGCTGTGGTGTTTTTAGCCCAGTCCAGTTTATTGTCAATGTGTACTCCAAGGTATTTATAGTCCTCCACAATGTCAACACTGACCCCCTGGATTGAAACAGGGGTCAAGTGTTTCCTGGTCTTCCTGAAGTCCACGATCAGTTCCTTGGTCTTTGCCACGTTGAGCTGCAGATGATTCTGCTCACACCACGTGACAAAGGAGTCGACCACAGCCCGGTACTCTGTCTCATCATCCCTGCTGATGCATCCAACCACCGCAGAGTCATCAGAAAACTTCTGAAGATGGCAGGTCTCTGTGCAGTGGCTGAAGTCTGTGGTGTAGAGGGTGAAGAGGAAGGGGGAGAGGACAGTCCCCTGTGGTGCCCCTGTGTTGCTAATCACCTTGTCAGACACACACTGTGGGAGACGTACATATTGTGGTCTTCCTGTCAGGTAATCAACAATCCAGGACACCAGAGAAGCATCCACCTGCATCGCTGCTAACTTATCACCCAGGAGGGTCGGCCTGATGGTGTTGAAAGCACTGGAAAAGTCAAAAAACATGACCCTCACAGTGCTCGCCGGCTGGTCCAGATGGGTGTAGACACGATTGAGCAGGTAGATGATGGCGTCCTCTGTTCCGAGACGAGGCTGATAAGCGAACTGAAGGGGATCCAGATGTGGTCTTACTATGGGTCGCAGCTGGTCCAGGATGAGCCTTTCCAGGGTCTTCATGATGTGGGAGGTCAGTGCCACGGGCCTGTAATCCTGGGGGCCACTGGGACGAGGCGTCTTTGGTACAGGGACGAGGCATGATGTCTTCCACATCACCGGGACCCTCTGCAGACTCAGACTCAGCATAAACAGTTTATGAAAGACTCCACACAGCTGGGGGGCACAGGCCTTGAGGACAAGGGGACTCACTCCGTCTGGTCCAGCAGACTTGCCTGAGTGAAGTCTCCTCATTTGCATCTCAACCTGGTATTGAGTGAAGGTGATGGGTGGGGGAGGGGTGTCAGGACTCTCACAGGAGGCAACATGTGAAGAGAGAGGCTGGCACAGTGGTGTGGCTCTGGATTCCAGGCTGACTGCAGGTGAGGTTGTGGGGGTGGGAGCAGACACTGTGGTGTCGAATCTATTGAAAAACAGATTCAACTCGTCGGCTCTATTCTCACCTCCCTCAGCTCCCCTGCTGTTGGTTGGCCTGAATCCAGTGATGGTCTTCATGCCCCTCCACACCTCTCTCATGCTGTTCTGCTGGAGTTTCCACTCCAGCTTCCTCCTGTAATTGTCCTTAGCCTCTCTGATCTTGTCCTTTAGTAACACCTGGACCTTCCTCACCTCCTCTTTGTTGCCCCCTCTGAAAGCCCTCTTCTTGTTGTTGAGGAGGGCTTTGATGTCCTTAGTCACCCACGGCTTGTTATTTGGGTAACAATGAACAGTCTGAGCTGGAACAATGGAGTCGGTGCAGAAAGTTATGTAGTCTGTGATACACTCAGTAAGCCCATTGATGTCCTCGGCGTGAGGCTCACAGAGTGTTTCCCAGTCGGTCACCTCGAAACAGCCCTGTAGTTCCGCTATTGCCTCCTCTGACCACCTCCTAACAGTCCTGGTGGTCACAGGTTCCCTCCTCACAATTGGCACATAGCGGGGGGTGAGGTGAATCAGGTTATGATCTGACCTACCAAGTGGGGGGAGGGAGGAGGAGCTGTATGCATCCTTGACGTTAGCATACAGTAAGTCTAAAGTTTTCTCTCCCCTGGTGGGACAGTCCACATATTGTTTGAATGTTGGTAGTGTATTGTCCAGTGATACATGGTTGAAGTCACCCGAGATCACAATAAAGGCACTCGGGTGCTGAGTCTGTAGCCGAGCTATGGCAGAGTGGATAGTGTCACATGCAGCTGTGGGGTTAGCAGAGGGAGGAACATAAACAGCCACCAAGATGACGTGAGAGAATTCCCTGGGTAAATAATACGGCCTGAGTCCAACAGCACACAGTTCAGTGTCCGGGCAACAAATCCTTTCTTTGATTGTTATGTTGGCAGGGTTACACCACCGGTTGTTAACTAAAACAGCAAGCCCACCTCCTTTACGCTTACCGCTAGCGATGCTGTCCCTGTCCGCCCGAACAGTGTGGAAGCCTTCCACGGAAGCATTCTCATCGGGAATGACCTGGTGCAGCCATGATTCCTGCGAAATCTCTCCGTCCCACACCGTGGGTGCCGCAGTCTCCCACTGAAGGAGCTGCTCAGTGCTGTCACAGTCTGCTGCATGGGGTGGGAGACGTTGTCCAACAGGGATGACAGCTTAGCCGCCGTTCTCCTGTCACTCACCACCTCCACTGGGTCCAGAGGGCATCCTAGAACAGAGCTGGCCCTTCGGATCACCCTGTTCAGTCTCTTCCTGTCCCCAGCAGAGATGCTGCCGCCCCAGCAGACCACGCCATAAAAGATAGCAGAAGCCACCACAGAGTCATAGAAGGTCTTCAGGAGTGGGCCCTCCACTCCAAACGACCTGAGTCTCCGCAGCAGGTACAGCCTGCTCTGCCCTTTCCTGTAGAGGGCGTCTGAGTTATGAGTCCAGTCCAGTCTGTTGTTCAGATGAACACCAAGGTACCTGTAGCTGTCCACAGCCTCAATGTCCATACCTTGGATGTTCAGTGGTTGCAGTGGAGAATGCTTGTGCCTGCGGAAGTCTACCACCAGCTCCTTGGTTTTACTGGCGTTGATCTGGAGGTAGTTCTGCTGGCACCAGTCCACAAAGTCTTGGGTCAGACCTCTGTACTCCTTGTCGTCCCCACCAGTGATGAGGCCGACTATTGCAGAGTCATCAGAGAACTTCTGCAGGAAGCACTGGGTGGAATTGTGGGAGAAGTCTGCAGTGTAGATGGTGAAGAGGAACGGAGCCAGAACCGTTCCCTGTGGGGCCCCCGTACTGCAGACGACCCTGTCCGACACACAGCCCTGAGTCCTCACATACTGTGGTCGGTCGGTGAGGTAGTCCAGGATCCAGGTAGTGAGGTGATGGTCCACTCCAGAGTTCACCAGCTTGTCCTTTAGAACCGAGGGAAGAATGGTGTTGAAGGCACTGGAGAAATCAAAGAACATGATTCTCACAGTGCTTCCAGCGGTCTCCAGGTGAGCGAGGGAACGATGTAGGAGGTGAATGACGGCATCATCCGCTCCAATGCCAGGCTGGTAGGCAAACTGAAGTGGGTCCAGTGATGAGCTTGTTAGGCGCCAAAGCTGAGCCAGGACCAACCGCTCCAGGGTCTTCATCAGGTGGGATGTCAGAGCCACCGGCCTGTAGCTGTTGAGGTCCTTGGGGCGTGAAGTCTTTGGCACTGGTACAACACAGGAGGTTTTCCAGAGCTGTGGGACTCTTCCCAACCTCAGGCTCAGGTTGAAGAGGTGCTCCATCACCCCACACAGTTGGTCCGCGCAGGACCTGACGACCCTCGAGCTGATGCCATCTGGACCCGCTGCCTTCTTGCCATTAATCCTCCTCAGTTCCCTCCTAACCTGGGTGGTTGAGAGAGACAGGCTGGAGCCTTGTGTTGAGTGTGTATTGGATGCTGTTGTTGGGGGTGGGGGGGAGTGAGCAGGGTGAATAGAGGAGGTGTGAAGTGTCTGAGGTGGAACAGCAGCAGTGGGGGTGGGTGAGTCTGCAGCCGATGTTGCAGACTGCCTCATGGCTGAGTCAAATCTGTTGAAGAAATGATTCAGTTCATTTGCCCATCTCACATCCCTCCCAGGCAGAGAGTTCTGCTGTTTGTGGCCCGAGATGGTTCTGAGGCCTCTCCAGACTTCACCAACGTTGTTTTGTTGAAGCTGGTTCTCCATCTTCTGCCTGTAGCTCTCCTTCCCATTCCTTATCAGTCCCCTCAGCTCTCTCTGCACCCTTTTCAACTCCTCTTTGTCTCTGGATTTGAAGGCCCTCCTCTTCTGCTTGAGGACGGTTTTAATTTCTGGGGTAATCCAAGGTTTGTTGTTGGAGAAACACCGTACAGTCCTGGTAGGTACGGTGTTATCCACACAGAAGTTTATATAGTCAGTAATGCATGTAGTAAGGCTGTCGATGTCCTCTCCGTGGTCGTCACAGATCACCTCCCACACAGTCGACTCAAAACAATCCTTAAGAGCCTCCTCGCTCTCCTCTGACCATGTCTGTACTGTGCGGGTGGCTGGTGGCTCCCTGCGCACTAAGGGCTCATACACAGGGACAAGGTGCACCAGGTTGTGATCAGGTCTGCCCAGGGGAGGGAGAGGTGATGAACTGTATGCCTCTTCTGCATTGGCATACAGTAAGTCCAGTGTTTTATTGTCTCTGGTTGGGCAGGTCACATACTGGGTGAAGGTGGGCAGTGTGGAGTCCAGTGAGGCATGATTGAAGTCCCCTGATATTATGAGAAGGGCTCTCGGAGATTGTGTTTGCAGTCTGCTGACCACTGAGTGGAGAGAGTCACAGGCTGCATCCGCGTTGGCCGAGGGGGGGACATACGCTGTTATCGCGATAACATGCGAGAACTCCCGGGGCAGGTAGTACGGACGCATGCTAACGGCTAACAGCTCAATGTCTCTGCTGCAGAGTTGCTCTTTTACAGTGATGTGCCCAGGGTTACACCATCTGTCGTTCACAAAAACTGCCAAAACTGCCAGATCAAACTGAGGTTATTGTACTCGGCCCTGAAAAGCTTAGAAATATGGTCTCTAAGCAGATTCTTCCTCTGGATGGCATTACCTTGGCCTCCAGTAACACTGTGAGGAACCTTGGAGTCATTTTTGACCAGGACATGTCCTTCAATGCACATATTAAACAAATATGTAAGACTGCTTTCTTCCATTTGTGCAACATCTCTAAAGTTAGAAATATCCTGTCTCAGAGTGACGCTGAAAAACTAGTTCATGCATTTATTACTTCCAGGCTGGACGACTGTAATTCATATCTTCATCACATTCACGTCAGTGTGTAGCAGGAACCTGCCCACAGCTCATGAATGTCAGCAGATTACTTTTCACACTCAGCTCTGCTAACAGACGTGTACTTTTGTACGATGATTAAATGATTAAAATGCTTATTTTGTTTGCTATAGTCTCAGATTATTCATATCGCAAATATTGAATGTAGCTTATCTTTTTACACGTTCTGTAAAATGAATGAACACAGACATCAAAAAGGTGTTGAAATGATTCTGAAGAACGTCTCAGTTCTCCCCTGAAATTCAGATGAAAAACGGCACAGTGTTTGTTTTGCTGCAGCAGATAAATTGACCTTTAGCTGTGGTATTGAAGTGAGTTTAATTACTCTGTCTGTACTTGTCTTTGCCCTTTTTCCAGGGAAGTGTGTTAACATGTCGACACAGGAAATCATTCCTGCCTGTGGCCATCTCCCTGTACAACGCATCCACTTAACACACTGTTTGCTGCTACAGCTACACATGTTTCTTTTCCAAATATTTATTTATAAGTGACTTATGTATGTATGTATGTATATATATGTATATATTGTACTATTCTTAGTTAGCGTATTGTCTGTCTTGTCTTAATGTTGGTTTAAAATGGAGCACTGTAACAAAAAAAAATTTCCCCCAGGGATCAATAAAGTATTCTGATTCTGATTGTGATGTCAGAGTCATGTGACTGAATAAACCTACCTGTGAGAACAAAGACAACCATGTCCTGCAGAACACTTTTAATAACCATCCATGTAAGACCCAAAAGGCCGACATTGTTCCGTCAGTGCTGCTGGTTTCAGTCTTTGTGCAAATGTTCTGTTTACACGGTTGGAAACCTGCAGTAAAAGTAAAGCACCACTTATTCTCTGTGATCTTTGGTCCTCCATCAAATCAAAAGCACTCCAATTTATGTACATGAAGGCAAATTATTCCATACGTGCTTCATGAACTGTCCTTGTGTGTGTACATTAAAAAAGCATTTTGTGTCTGTGTTGTTGCAGACTGTTACACAGTCAGCTGATTCAAACCACACGTCTCAGTTCTGTCTTGAAATTCAGATGAAAAACAGTTTCTTCAGTTCACAGAGCATGGCAGGATTCTTTACTCCTACAGATAAAATCTTTAGTCGTTGCAAGAAAAAAATATTTTTAGGCCGTGTCTGTGCTTGCCTTTGGGCTTTCAGAGAAGTGTATCAGCATACCGAACTCTACATGCAAGAACAAACACAAATATTTCCTGCACACTTTTTCTTTCCTTTTAAGAACACCCAGCTGCTCGCACTGAACATGCAGGTTGACGCTGACGAGGCTTTCACTGTCGGAAGCTCTGGTTTGAAACATGTTTCATGTAAAAAAGCAGTTTGTTGAGTCTTTAATGAGCAGCAGAACAGAAATGACCTGCATGCAGCACTTTGTGTTCGGACTGTTTGAGGCAGAGCAAAGAAGACTGAGTGAGGGCTGCTTTAGAGCCTAACTGTGTGTGTCAAACCAGAATCACAAACTCTGCATTGATGCCCACAGGGAAGCTGTTTATCTGCAGCTGCTGAAGCTGCAGGATGAAAGACCCTCGGTAGGAGGAGGGAGGAAGGAACTCCTGTGATGCTCAGAGGAGCAGTGAGCCGTCCTGACTGAGCGCGCTCCTCTCCTCACTTCTGATAACCCCCTCCTCTCTGATGGTCCAGCTCCTCCCCAGCACTGAGCCCGCCTCCTGGTTTGAGGATGTGGGACTCTGAGGAGCAGTGCAGCTGTTTACTGAACGTCTGCCCTCTGGCGGCCACAGGAGAAACTACACCTGCTGGTCTGTCTGGGTTTGAAACGTCTGACACAGGCTGAGGTCAAAGGGTGAAGTGACCTGAAGTGTCTGCAGCCACGATGAGGGCTGATCCACATCAGCTTCTGTGATCAACATAGCTGAGACTTATTTCACTTCCATTTGTAAATGCTAAAAGCAAAATGTGTCAAGATGTGTCAATTTGAACACAATTAATGTGTCTGCTTCTTTAATGATGTGTTAAATATGTACATTTCATTTTTTTTAAACGGGAGAAAAAGATGTGTACAGTTGGCATATTATCATTTATTACAAGCTGAATAAACAACAGTTTTCAGAATCTTCTAAATTAAAATAAATTCAGTGTTAACCAAGGCTGTGCAGTGGTGCCTCGCTATAACGCGGGTTGTCTTTAGAACGTAACTCTTTCTTTTCTTTCTTTTCTTTCCTTCTTCCTGTTAAAAGGGAGTTTTTCCTTCCCGCTGTCACCAAAGTGCTGCTCACAGGGGGTCATATGATTGTTGGGTTTGTCTCTGTACCTATGAAGCGACTTTTGTTGTGATTTGGCTCTATATCAATAAAATTGAATTGAATTGAACTCCCGCGATAAATGAGGGACCCCTGTATTACTAAATGCCAAAACAATTTCTATTTGACAGAATCAAACAGAATTAATATCTGGCTAACTTTCTAACTCTAGATTGTTAAATGTCAAAAATAGAATAGATAAGATAAGATAAGATAAGATAAGATAAGATAAGATAAGATAAGATAACCTTTATTAGTCCCACACGTGGGAAATTTGTTTTGTCACAGCAGGAAGTGGACAGTGCAAAAGTTATGAGGCAAAAATTAGAATACAATAAGAATAAATACAGTACACAACTGTACAGAATAGAATAAAATAAAATAAATATACAATAAGATAAAAATAGAATACAAATACAAATACTATATACAACTGAGTAAAATACAACGATGACAGAAAGGATTATTGCACTTAGTATTATTGCACATGTGTGGATGTGTGTGCTTGATCAGTTAAAGTCTTTATTATGGAGTCTGACAGCAGTGGGGAGGAAAGACCTGCGAAATCTCTCCGTCCCACACCGTGGGTGCCGCAGTCTCCCACTGAAGGAGCTGCTCAGTGCTGTCACAGTCTGCTGCATGGGGTGGGAGACGTTGTCCAACAGGGATGACAGCTTAGCCGCCATTCTCCTGTCACTCACCACCTCCACTGGGTCCAGAGGGCATCCTAGAACAGAGCTGGCCCTTCGGATCACCCTGTTCAGTCTCTTCCTGTCCCCAGCAGAGATGCTGCCGCCCCAGCAGACCACACCATAAAAGATAGCAGAAGCCACCACAGAGTCATAGAAGGTCTTCAGGAGTGGGCCCTCCACTCCAAACGACCTGAGTCTCCGCAGCAGGTACAGCCTGCTCTGCCCTTTCCTGTAGAGGGCGTCTGAGTTATGAGTCCAGTCCAGTCTGTTGTTCAGATGAACACCAAGGTACCTGTAGCTGTCCACAGCCTCAATGTCCATACCTTGGATGTTCAGTGGTTGCAGTGGAGAATGCTTGTGCCTGCGGAAGTCTACCACCAGGTCCTTGGTTTTACTGGCGTTGATCTGGAGGTAGTTCTGCTGGCACCAGTCCACAAAGTCTTGGGTCAGACCTCTGTACTCCTTGTCGTCCCCATCAGTGATGAGGCCGACTATTGCAGAGTCATCAGAGAACTTCTGCAGGAAGCACTGGGTGGAATTGTGGGAGAAGTCTGCAGTGTAGATGGTGAAGAGGAACGGAGCCAGAACCGTTCCCTGTGGGGCCCCCGTACTGCAGACGACCCTGTCCGACACACAGCCCTGAGTCCTCACATACTGTGGTCGGTCGGTGAGGTAGTCCAGGATCCAGGTAGTGAGGTGATGGTCCACTCCAGAGTTCACCAGCTTGTCCTTTAGAACCGAGGGAAGAATGGTGTTGAAGGCACTGGAGAAATCAAAGAACATGATTCTCACAGTGCTTCCAGCGGTCTCCAGGTGAGCGAGGGAACGATGTAGGAGGTGAATGACGGCATCATCCGCTCCAATGCCAGGCTGGTAGGCAAACTGAAGTGGGTCCAGTGATGAGCTTATTAGGCGCCGAAGCTGAGCCAGGACCAACCGCTCCAGGGTCTTCATCAGGTGGGATGTCAGAGCCACCGGCCTGTAGCTGTTGAGGTCCTTGGGGCGTGAAGTCTTTGGCACTGGTACAACACAGGAGGTTTTCCAGAGCTGTGGGACTCTTCCCAACCTCAGGCTCAGGTTGAAGAGGTGCTCCATCACCCCACACAGTTGGTCCGCGCAGGACCTGACGACCCTCGAGCTGATGCCATCTGGACCCGCTGCCTTCTTGCCATTAATCCTCCTCAGTTCCCTCCTAACCTGGGTGGTTGAGAGAGACAGGCTGGAGCCTTGTGTTGAGTGTGTATTGGATGCTGTTGTTGGGGGTGGGGGGGAGTGAGCAGGGTGAATAGAGGAGGTGTGAAGTGTCTGAGGTGGAACAGCAGCAGTGGGGGTGGGTGAGTCTGCAGCCGATGTTGCAGACTGCCTCATGGCTGAGTCAAATCTGTTGAAGAAATGATTCAGTTCATTTGCCCATCTCACATCCCTCCCAGGCAGAGAGTTCTGCTGTTTGTGGCCCGAGATGGTTCTGAGGCCTCTCCAGACTTCACCAACGTTGTTTTGTTGAAGCTGGTTCTCCATCTTCTGCCTGTAGCTCTCCTTCCCATTCCTTATCAGTCCCCTCAGCTCTCTCTGCACCCTTTTCAACTCCTCTTTGTCTCTGGATTTGAAGGCCCTCCTCTTCTGCTTGAGGACGGTTTTAATTTCTGGGGTAATCCAAGGTTTGTTGTTGGAGAAACACCGTACAGTCCTGGTAGGTACGGTGTTATCCACACAGAAGTTTATATAGTCAGTAATGCATGTAGTAAGGCTGTCGATGTCCTCTCCGTGGTCGTCACAGATCACCTCCCACACAGTCGACTCAAAACAATCCTTAAGAGCCTCCTCGCTCTCCTCTGACCATCTCTGTACTGTGCGGGTGGCTGGTGGCTCCCTGCGCACTAAGGGCTCATACACAGGGACAAGGTGCACCAGGTTGTGATCAGATCTGCCCAGGGGAGGGAGAGGTGATGAACTGTATGCCTCTTCTGCATTGGCATACAGTAAGTCCAGTGTTTTATTGTCTCTGGTTGGGCAGGTCACATACTGGGTGAAGGTGGGCAGTGTGGAGTCCAGTGAGGCATGATTGAAGTCCCCTGATATTATGAGAAGGGCTCTCGGAGATTGTGTTTGCAGTCTGCTGACCACTGAGTGGAGAGAGTCACAGGCTGCATCCGCGTTGGCCGAGGGGGGGACATACGCTGTTATCGCGATAACATGCGAGAACTCCCGGGGCAGGTAGTACGGACGCATGCTAACGGCTAACAGCTCAATGTCTCTGCTGCAGAGTTGCTCTTTTACAGTGATGTGCCCAGGGTTACACCATCTGTCGTTCACAAAAACTGCCAAAACTGCCAGATCAAACTGAGGTTATTGTACTCGGCCCTGAAAAGCTTAGAAATATGGTCTCTAAGCAGATTCTTACTCTGGATGGCATTACCTTGGCCTCCAGTAACACTGTGAGGAACCTTGGAGTCATTTTTGACCAGGACATGTCCTTCAATGCACATATTAAACAAATATGTAAGACTGCTTTCTTCCATTTGTGCAACATCTCTAAAGTTAGAAATATCCTGTCTCAGAGTGACGCTGAAAAACTAGTTCATGCATTTATTACTTCCAGGCTGGACGACTGTAATTCATATCTTCATCACATTCACGTCAGTGTGTAGCAGGAACCTGCCCACAGCTCATGAATGTCAGCAGATTACTTTTCACACTCAGCTCTGCTAACAGACGTGTACTTTTGTACGATGATTAAATGATTAAAATGCTTATTTTGTTTGCTATAGTCTCAGATTATTCATATCGCAAATATTGAATGTAGCTTATCTTTTTACACGTTCTGTAAAATGAATGAACACAGACATCAAAAAGGTGTTGAAATGATTCTGAAGAACGTCTCAGTTCTCCCCTGAAATTCAGATGAAAAACGGCACAGTGTTTGTTTTGCTGCAGCAGATAAATTGACCTTTAGCTGTGGTATTGAAGTGAGTTTAATTACTCTGTCTGTACTTGTCTTTGCCCTTTTTCCAGGGAAGTGTGTTAACATGTCGACACAGGAAATCATTCCTGCCTGTGGCCATCTCCCTGTACAACGCATCCACTTAACACACTGTTTGCTGCTACAACTACACATGTTTCTTTTCCAAATATTTATTTATAAGTGACTTATGTATGTATGTATGTATATATATGTATATATTGTACTATTCTTAGTTAGCGTATTGTCTGTCTTGTCTTAATGTTGGTTTAAAATGGAGCACTGTAACAAAAAAAAATTTCCCCCAGGGATCAATAAAGTATTCTGATTCTGATTGTGATGTCAGAGTCATGTGACTGAATAAACCTACCTGTGAGAACAAAGACAACCATGTCCTGCAGAACACTTTTAATAACCATCCATGTAAGACCCAAAAGGCCGACATTGTTCCGTCAGTGCTGCTGGTTTCAGTCTTTGTGCAAATGTTCTGTTTACACGGTTGGAAACCTGCAGTAAAAGTAAAGCACCACTTATTCTCTGTGATCTTTGGTCCTCCATCAAATCAAAAGCACTCCAATTTATGTACATGAAGGCAAATTATTCCATACGTGCTTCATGAACTGTCCTTGTGTGTGTACATTAAAAAAGCATTTTGTGTCTGTGTTGTTGCAGACTGTTACACAGTCAGCTGATTCAAACCACACGTCTCAGTTCTGTCTTGAAATTCAGATGAAAAACAGTTTCTTCAGTTCACAGAGCATGGCAGGATTCTTTACTCCTACAGATAAAATCTTTAGTCGTTGCAAGAAAAAAATATTTTTAGGCCGTGTCTGTGCTTGCCTTTGGGCTTTCAGAGAAGTGTATCAGCATACCGAACTCTACATGCAAGAACAAACACAAATATTTCCTGCACACTTTTTCTTTCCTTTTAAGAACACCCAGCTGCTCGCACTGAACATGCAGGTTGACGCTGACGAGGCTTTCACTGTCGGAAGCTCTGGTTTGAAACATGTTTCATGTAAAAAAGCAGTTTGTTGAGTCTTTAATGAGCAGCAGAACAGAAATGACCTGCATGCAGCACTTTGTGTTCGGACTGTTTGAGGCAGAGCAAAGAAGACTGAGTGAGGGCTGCTTTAGAGCCTAACTGTGTGTGTCAAACCAGAATCACAAACTCTGCATTGATGCCCACAGGGAAGCTGTTTATCTGCAGCTGCTGAAGCTGCAGGATGAAAGACCCTCGGTAGGAGGAGGGAGGAAGGAACTCCTGTGATGCTCAGAGGAGCAGTGAGCCGTCCTGACTGAGCGCGCTCCTCTCCTCACTTCTGATAACCCCCTCCTCTCTGATGGTCCAGCTCCTCCCCAGCACTGAGCCCGCCTCCTGGTTTGAGGATGTGGGACTCTGAGGAGCAGTGCAGCTGTTTACTGAACGTCTGCCCTCTGGCGGCCACAGGAGAAACTACACCTGCTGGTCTGTCTGGGTTTGAAACGTCTGACACAGGCTGAGGTCAAAGGGTGAAGTGACCTGAAGTGTCTGCAGCCACGATGAGGGCTGATCCACATCAGCTTCTGTGATCAACATAGCTGAGACTTATTTCACTTCCATTTGTAAATGCTAAAAGCAAAATGTGTCAAGATGTGTCAATTTGAACACAATTAATGTGTCTGCTTCTTTAATGATGTGTTAAATATGTACATTTCATTTTTTTTAAACGGGAGAAAAAGATGTGTACAGTTGGCATATTATCATTTATTACAAGCTGAATAAACAACAGTTTTCAGAATCTTCTAAATTAAAATAAATTCAGTGTTAACCAAGGCTGTGCAGTGGTGCCTCGCTATAACGCGGGTTGTCTTTAGAACGTAACTCTTTCTTTTCTTTCTTTTCTTTCCTTCTTCCTGTTAAAAGGGAGTTTTTCCTTCCCGCTGTCACCAAAGTGCTGCTCACAGGGGGTCATATGATTGTTGGGTTTGTCTCTGTACCTATGAAGCGACTTTTGTTGTGATTTGGCTCTATATCAATAAAATTGAATTGAATTGAACTCCCGCGATAAATGAGGGACCCCTGTATTACTAAATGCCAAAACAATTTCTATTTGACAGAATCAAACAGAATTAATATCTGGCTAACTTTCTAACTCTAGATTGTTAAATGTCAAAAATAGAATAGATAAGATAAGATAAGATAAGATAAGATAAGATAAGATAAGATAAGATAAGATAAGATAAGATAAGATAAGATAAGATAACCTTTATTAGTCCCACACGTGGGAAATTTGTTTTGTCACAGCAGGAAGTGGACAGTGCAAAAGTTATGAGGCAAAAATTAGAATACAATAAGAATAAATACAGTACACAACTGTACAGAATAGAATAAAATAAAATACTATATACAGTAGAATAAAATAAAATAAATATACAATAAGATAAAAATAGAATACAAATACAAATACTATATACAACTGAGTAAAAATACAACGATGACAGAAAGGATTATTGCACTTAGTATTATTGCATATGTGTGGATGTGTGTGTATGTTCAGTTAAAGTCTTTATTATGGAGTCTGACAGCAGTGGGGAGGAAAGACCTGCGAAATCTCTCCGTCCCACACCGTGGGTGCCGCAGTCTCCCACTGAAGGAGCTGCTCAGTGCTGTCACAGTTTGCTGCATGGGGTAGGAGACGTTGTCCAACAGGGATGACAGCTTAGCCGCCGTTCTCCTGTCACTCACCACCTCCACTGGGTCCAGAGGGCATCCTAGAACAGAGCTGGCCCTTCGGATCACCCTGTTCAGTCTCTTCCTGTCCCCAGCAGAGATGCTGCCGCCCCAGCAGACCACGCCATAAAAGATAGCAGAAGCCACAACAGAGTCATAGAAGGTCTTCAGGAGTGGGCCCTCCACTCCAAACGACCTGAGTCTCCGCAGCAGGTACAGCCTGCTCTGCCCTTTCCTATAGAGGGCGTCTGAGTTATGAGTCCAGTCCAGTCTGTTGTTCAGATGAACACCAAGGTACCTGTAGCTGTCCACAGCCTCAATGTCCATACCTTGGATGTTCAGTGGTTGCAGTGGAGAATGCTTGTGCCTGCGGAAGTCTACCACCAGCTCCTTGGTTTTACTGGCGTTGATCTGGAGGTAGTTCTGCTGGCACCAGTCCACAAAGTCTTGGGTCAGACCTCTGTACTCCTTGTCGTCCCCATCAGTGATGAGGCCGACTATTGCAGAGTCATCAGAGAACTTCTGCAGGAAGCACTGGGTGGAATTGTGGGAGAAGTCTGCAGTGTAGATGGTGAAGAGGAACGGAGCCAGAACCGTTCCCTGTGGGGCCCCCGTACTGCAGACGACCCTGTCCGACACACAGCCCTGAGTCCTCACATACTGTGGTCGGTCGGTGAGGTAGTCCAGGATCCAGGTAGTGAGGTGATGGTCCACTCCAGAGTTCTCCAGCTTGTCCTTCAGAACCGAGGGAAGAATGGTGTTGAAGGCACTGGAGAAATCAAAGAACATGATTCTCACAGTGCTTCCAGCGGTCTCCAGGTGAGCGAGGGAACGATGTAGGAGGTGAATGACGGCATCATCCGCTCCAATGCCAGGCTGGTAGGCAAACTGAAGTGGGTCCAGTGATGAGCTTATTAGGCGCCGAAGCTGAGCCAGGACCAACCGCTCCAGGGTCTTCATCAGGTGGGATGTCAGAGCCACCGGCCTGTAGCTGTTGAGGTCCTTGGGGCGTGAAGTCTTTGGCACTGGTACAACACAGGAGGTTTTCCAGAGCTGTGGGACTCTTCCCAACCTCAGGCTCAGGTTGAAGAGGTGCTCCATCACCCCACACAGTTGGTCCGCGCAGGACCTGACGACCCTCGAGCTGATGCCATCTGGACCCGCTGCCTTCTTGCCATTAATCCTCCTCAGTTCCCTCCTAACCTGGGTGGTTGAGAGAGACAGGCTGGAGCCTTGTGTTGAGTGTGTATTGGATGCTGTTGTTGGGGGTGGGGGGAAGTGAGCAGGGTGAATAGAGGAGGTGTGAAGTGTCTGAGGTGGAACAGCAGCAGTGGGGGTGGGTGAGTCTGCAGCCGATGTTGCAGACTGCCTCATGGCTGAGTCAAATCTGTTGAAGAAATGATTCAGTTCATTTGCCCACCTCACATCCCTCCCAGGCAGAGAGTTCTGCTGTTTGTGGCCCGAGATGGTTCTGAGGCCTCTCCAGACTTCACCAACGTTGTTTTGTTGAAGCTGGTTCTCCATCTTCTGCCTGTAGCTCTCCTTCCCATTCCTTATCAGTCCCCTCAGCTCTCTCTGCACCCTTTTCAACTCCTCTTTGTCTCTGGATTTGAAGGCCCTCCTCTTCTGCTTGAGGACGGTTTTAATTTCTGGGGTAATCCAAGGTTTGTTGTTGGAGAAACACCGTACAGTCCTGGTAGGTACGGTGTTATCCACACAGAAGTTTATATAGTCAGTAATGCATGTAGTAAGGCTGTCGATGTCCTCTCCATGGTCGTCACAGATCACCTCCCACACAGTCGACTCAAAACAATCCTTAAGAGCCTCCTCGCTGTCCTCTGACCATCTCTGCACTGTGCGGGTGGCTGGTGGCTCCCTGCGCACTAAGGGCTCATACACAGGGACAAGGTGCACCAGGTTGTGATCAGATCTGCCCAGGGGAGGGAGAGGTGATGAACTGTATGCCTCTTCTGCATTGGCATACAGTAAGTCCAGTGTTTTATTGACTCTGGTTGGGCAGGTCACATACTGGGTGAAGGTGGGCAGTGTGGAGTCCAGTGAGGCATGATTGAAGTCCCCTGATATTATGAGAAGGGCTCTCGGAGATTGTGTTTGCAGTCTGCTGACCACTGAGTGGAGAGAGTCACAGGCTGCATCCGCGTTGGCCGAGGGGGGGACATACGCTGTTATCGCGATAACATGCGAGAACTCCCGGGGCAGGTAGTACGGACGCATGCTAACGGCTAACAGCTCAATGTCTCTGCTGCAGAGTTGCTCTTTTACAGTGATGTGCCCAGGGTTACACCATCTGTCGTTCACAAAAACTGCCAGTCCCCCTCCTTTCCTCTTACCGAATAGAATAGAAAAACAAAAAATAGTGCAGTTATCATAAATATGCTCTGAAATAATCATGTCCAGAAAATACATGAATGCAATTCTTTCAAAGGTAACAGTTGTCATCTTCAACAAATTGTAAACATTCAACAAATGTGCAGTTGCATGCAAACAGAAAAACATTTTTACATTTTGGCAAATATACCATCCAGGTTGTGTTCAAATACAGCTTATTTGTATCAAAGCTTGTCGTTATATATATAAAGTGGAAAATCAGAAATTTCAGCACATATAAGCAGTTCATATTCGTTTGATCTTTCTGCTGCATAAAAATGGTCCTCGAAGCAGCTGACGTTCAGAATCCTCACAAACATGAAGACAGACTCATTAACAGCCTGTGGCAAGACATGAGTGACTTCACCAAACAAAGGCTCTCCTCTAAAGTCTCTTACAGTGTTGGGGAGTAACGGAGTACATGTACCGCCGTTACCTATTTAAAATACGAAATATGAGCATAGCTGGACTGGCCCGGTGGGCCGATGGTGATTTTTCGTTTTTATGGGCCGATGGGGTTTTTTTTTTCGTTTTTTCCGTAACGGTGTAAACAGTGAAAGGTGGAGGATTGGCCAGATGAAGGGAGGTGTGTAAAATAACTCAGTTGTTTGGTGGTGGCTATGGCAGAGCTTCCACAGATTCAGTAACATTAGCAAGTGGTGGAGGCAGCAGATGCAACACGCTGGCAGGTGGATGAGGGAAAGGCAGGAGCAGAGACCCGAGGCGGTGAACTGAACTTCAGGTAAGAAGTTATGACCTGCAGTCTCTCTGGTCAGATATAAACCAGGTTTAGGTGGAGTTTATTTTTGTTGTGCTGACTTTTTACAGTCAGTTACAATAAGTCGTACTGCGTGAGCTAGCATGACGGAGTTTATATACAGCTGGGCGGGTGCTGTGATGTTACTGATAGTGAACTTTATTTATCTTATTTTATTCATAAGGTTAATTATTAGAGTTTCCAACCGTCCTGTAAAAAACTGAATCGTCTGCATTCAGAGAAAATATTACCCGTGTCATGTTGAGCTGAAAAAGAACAGTTTGTCCCGGACTTCAGCTGCAATGAAAAAGACACAAAGCTGGAGTTATTCTGTCTTTGCTGCACAGCTGCCTCTTCATCCTCCCCCCTCCCTCTCCTGTTTCTACTTCAATCATGAAACTGATCAATGATCAGCTGATCGGCTCTCTTGTTTGTTTATCGCTCACTTTGCGCCAGAAAGAGGAAACCAGCTGTCATGGTCCTGGGTCTTTTGACCCAGTGTTTTAAGTTTGAGTTTATTTTGTTCATTAGGTTATCTAAGTTCATTTGGTTATTAGACTCCTTGTGTTTTCTTCCCCTGTATTTAAGCTTCCCCTCACCCTTCATGTTTCATGCTGTCTTATGTTCATGTCTTATGTTATCAAGTTTGTATTATCATGCCTAAGTGTTTCTAGTTCTTATTATTTCCCCCTCCGTTTCCAACCATGTTAAATCTCCCCTGCTCTTCATGCGTTTCATGTCTGTGTCTTACGTTGTCAAGTTCTGGTTGTCGTGTCTAAGTCTGCATGTTTCCTGTTTTATTTTGAAAAGGGGTCTTGTGTTCTGTGCTCATGCGGTTAGTTTTACTCTTGCCTGTGCATCATTATGTTTATCCTAGTCAGCTGTTTCATGTGTCTCCACTTCCCCTAATCACCTCCTGTGTATTTAAGTCCTCTGTTTTCAGTGTGTGATTGTTCAGGTCGTCTGTTGTCCACGCCATGTTTCCGATGCCATGCTTCCAAGTTTCTTGTCTAGGTTTTTCTTATTGTTTGTTTAGATTCCCCAGTTTAGGTTTGTGTTAATTTTGCTTCAGTTTGCCTTGCCCTTTGTTTGTACCTTTTCTACCAGCCATATTAAACGGCTCGCCTTTTGTTAACATTCCAAGTTCTGTTCCCTGTTCCTTGGAGGCTGCGTTTTGGGTCCTTTTCTCAATTCATACAGTCTGCCCTCGCCAGACTGTGACACCAGCAGATGTCGCGCTAAACAACAGCAGCACGTTTAAGCTTGATCAGCTGTTGTTAGAATGTATTTAATATTAATTTCTAGTATCAGCTGATGTTTGCTGGAGCCACAGCTGTAAAGCTGCTGGTCATGATGTCGGTTTGGATATGTGGTGAGAGGGAAACATGAAGATGAAACCAGGAGATGTCCTTACTGAACCATCAGAGCTGTGATGGAGAAACAGGTTTACCTTTTAGGTGACATGGATGAGTTGAAGTTATGAACTGTTTCTGAGAGACAAATAACACCAGGATCCTTTTCTAAGCAGCTGACAGCTGGTAACTGTGCAGGGGCGGGTCTAGCAAAGTGTTGCCAGGGGGGCAGGTAGGGCATTAACAGGGAGAGGGGGGCACAAAGAAATACTTTCTTATTCTCATTTAAAATGTCTCGCTTTTAATAAATAATTATCTGAATCTTACAACAAACGTTTTCATCAATGCATAGAAATCCATTATTGTACATAGTAATTTTTTTAGGGTCCCATCATAATTTCTTCAGTAAGTACTGTACATGATGCCAGTATTTTCCCACACTTTCTAGATTCTGCACCAGTGCTGTGTGTAAAATGCATCAAAAAGTCAGTTAAGTTTTATTCTTTCTCACCTGTCTTTCTGTCTCCTTTCACTTTTTAAAGGTTGCCATGTCAGAAAAAATATTTTTGATGTGGCAAATGAATGGTTTATGAAAATATATCTAAATCTGTCATCAGTAATCTGTAATGACCATGTCTCACCTCTTCTCTGTCTTAATTTCAGGTTTTCACCATGTGTTGTAGATAGTTCAGGAGGTTAACTCGACCAAGCAGTCTGCTTCCAGGTACTGTTTAGAATAGCAGAACAGGGAGGATGGTGTAGGTTTAAGTTTATTAGACTGATGCATGTATACCAACAAGACCGGTCTGGGTCCTTCTGCAGGTCCGTGAAGCTTCAGGTGTTTTCGGTCCAGATTACAGACAGAGGAACAGAAACAGTCATTTTATTTTTTCAGTCGTGCTTGTGCTCGGCTCTTCAAAATAAAGTTTCATCTCTTTGCGTTCACATGGCTCAGCGACACACTGATGATGTGACGATGTGATCAGACATGTTCCTGATGTCATTCCTGTGAAGGAGTGAAGGAATTGTCATGACGGTGTGTCACCTGCAGGTGGCGACGTTGGCTCATGCTGGCCGTGCTGAGCAGAGCTGATGCTCTCACTGAGTTTTTGTTGTGCTGCTGTCACTAAACCAGATCTGCTGTTTCCTGCAGACCCTGGGAGCATTTTGGCCACCAAGCAGCTGAAAACTTCAGGTTCCTCCACCCAGGCTTCATCTCCTACGTGACACACAAGTAAAGCACCACCTGTGATGAATTATCAATCATCTGAAATCGGGCCGGTGGGACGCTCGGGTTAAAATAACATCTCCGCTTCTTTCTCAGTTTCCTGTCGTCGCCTCGGCTGGCTGATGTCAGGGTTCGTGAGACGTACATGCTGAGCACCGGTGCTCTGATGCTGATGTGGGACTTCCACTCTCTGATGATGTAATCATCTTTCACGTTGATGTTCAATAAACGTCCATAAATCGTTTCAGTGGGTTTAGGGATCATTACCTCCTCGTCCTCAAGAATGCTGCACCTTATTTTAAAAAGTTCAAACCCACATCAGGTGTCAAAGACTGAAACCTGGGGGACTTCCTGTTTGTCCTGCAGGTTTCTGCCTTCGGTTTCCTCACAAGGAAGGAACTATGCCTCATTCTCCGATCATTACTACGACTCTGTCTGGAGGCCTCTGAACTTCTACGCCAACCACGACCCGCCGATGGAGGAGCTATCGTCAGAGGATCATCATGCTGTACCAGAGGAGCGCAGACAGCTGAGGGAGGTGCAGAAGCGGCTCTGCTCCTGGTCTGGTTTTTGTGGGGACCTAAAACCTTCTCACTGTTTTATGCTTTAGTGTTTCCTAAAGAGAAACAAAAACTTTCACATTCAGGTTTTTCTTTGTTTTGCTCCAGAATATATTTAGAGAAGAAAATTATGAAAAATTAAGGAGGATCCATGATTTCTCATCTCGTCTCACCTGTCCTATTTTATTCTATTTTATCTGATCCTATTCCATTGCTTTTGTCTTAATTTTTGATGCACTTAACTTGTACTGTCCATTTTCTGCTGCGACAAAATAATTTCCCACATATGGGACTAAGAAAACTTTATCTTATCTTTCCTCTTTACAAAAACGCTGATGCCTTTATGAGATTACAGAAATCATCTGAACTGCAGGTTCCTGCAGACACAGAATATTTCTGTCACACAGAGGAAAACTATAAAGAAGGCGAACGTTGGTTTCTGCCATACTGCACTATGCATTACTATAGTAACCTCAAAGAGCCATATTATTGGTCAGATCATTAAAGTTGCTCCAAAAGGCTGCTACTCCTGGTCCAGTGGTCCAGTTCAGGTAAAGCTAGCAAACAGCTGGCAGCTACATCCGCCTGTGCTGCCATCCACCTGCCAGTCATAGAGGCCACGCCCCTAAAAACACAAACTTTGATACAATTTAAACAGGTGAGTTATAAATACGTCATCATTTTTAATTATCTACAGAGGATAACGTGTTTGTTTCTGCTGTAAACTTTTGACATGGGAGTCTATGGGAACTGACTCACTGCTGCCTCTGCTGGGCGTCAGAGGAACTGCAGCTTTTGGTGCTTCATTTTTCTATTTTACTTTTTTTCTAATTAGTTATATAAATATTTTCAGCCTTGTTTAGCTCCTCCTATTTAAGTGTCAGATATAAACGTGGAGCGGGTGAAGGAAAGATGAAAGTGAAGAATAAATGCTGGACTGTGTAACGGAGTGATGATGAAGTTCATAACACGATCAAACACAAAACACGGCTTTGACTTAAATCCTTCACTGTTTCTGTGAAGTGAGGAGTAACGCTAGGAGGGTCTCAAGTTTTCCTCAGTGTACCGAAGCAGAGGCAGAACCCAACAGGAAAAAGATGACTTTGGTTTTCAAAATAAAAGAGTCAAGCTTTATATGTAATATTTTTCTTTTCTGTGGGTCAGTCTGTGTTTGTCCAGGACTTTGAACACAATAATGAATCTGCAGCCAAGTCTAATATTACAGCTGCAATAAGGAATATTAAAGCTTAAAAATGTACCTGCTGAGAATTTTATCATTAGCTAATCTTTAATGGGAAAGCATAAAAAACAGAATAATCCCTCACATAACTTTCTTGAACGTATTCAGATTGATTGTTTTTGTCTGAACTCTGAATACCTATGAAATAACACAAAGAATCAGCTGGAAGCTGAACATTTGGCTTGGAAAGACAGTTCTGGCAGCAGTTTAATCAGATCATTGAAATTAAAATTTGTCCTGTTATAAACGTTTCTGTTGGGAAATGTTGGGATTGTGACAAATACAGGCCTACATTTAATTACTCAATAATTTTTAGTCTGAACCCGAAAATACACAAAATTCCATACAGGCTTTGACTGAGTGAACTCATGAATCAGCTGCCGAAACAGGTTAAATAGCTTAAATGAAGTGGAACAGCTCTGAGAAATAAAATAGAATATGAGTCTTACAGATTTCTATTATCACTCTTGCTCTGCATAACAATAAATAAAGTAGTAGTAGTAAAACTATTTAAAAATGTATAATAATACTAATAATGATTCTACTACTACTACTACTAATAATAATAATAATAATAATACCCAAAATTGGGAAATTACCACCTCAAAGCAGCTAAAACTAGAAATAAATATAAAAAAAGATCTTAGATAGGTAAACTTTTTTTTTACCTGAACTACCTGAAAATACACAAAACCTCATCAATAATTCAAAATGTAAAAAAAAAGCTAAAAAAAAAAAAAAACCCCTAAAATTATAATTTAACAATTTAAAACCATTTTCAGGTTTATTTTGAAAATCTTGTGCGGAAGTTTGGCGCTGCGTTTACGGAAACTTGACACCGTCGAGAGATTCGGGAGAATCCAGCGGAGAGAATGTGGCATTCAGGGAGAGGAGGGAAGACAAGATGAGCGACGGCAGCCGGAGGGCCGTGTGAAGTACCAAAGTCCGAAATCTGGATGAAAGTCTTGTGGGGGGGTTTTCCTGCGTGGGGGTGAAACTTTCATCTGACGCTCTTGGAAGTTTATAAAAACGCGTGGAAACGGGATTTTCCTGGAATACTAATGCGCGGATAAACGCTACTTTGGAATCTTCCTGAACACCGACGCCGTGTCCGTTAAATGTCGGGGATTAAAAAGTTTCTGCGTGTTTACTGAAGAGGCGGTAAGTCTCGAGTCCACTTATCGTGAAACGATGTTTCTTTTAAAGCTGTAAATGCGGTAAAAGTGACCCGTTAGGTAAGTCGGGTACAAAGGTCGGCGGTGTGTTTACATGCCAGCTCCTCGCCACACGTCGAGTCCCCGTCACGCTGTGGACATTTACACGAGTTTATTGCTAATCTGCCGAGTTAATGTTATATTAATAGAAACTTTCTAATGTGTGGACACTGGTCTCCAGTTCGGCTCGTGTTTACATCAGCAGGGATCTCTTTAATGCTCCAAAGTCGGTGATAGATGTGGACAACGGGGCTCGCTTTATTACTAAATCGTGAGTTTGTGAAACCTTACAGAGCAGTGTTGATAATATGTTCGTGTCTGAGTTGAACATCAGGGGACGTCTCATGAATATGTTCCGCGTACTTTATGATGATGCTTTTATAGAAAGAGCACTTTTAAATGGAGTCTGCGTGTTAAATGCTCCGAGCAGTCGATCCTGCAGCAGCGCAGCTTGACTTCAGACTAATAACTGTCAAGTGATTCGTGTTTGCGGTAATAAAATGATTTATTTAGCTCCACCGTGGAGTCCCCGCAGTGTCTCAGAGAAATTTATGTGCGTTGTTGCTCTTGTCATGAGTGCAGCGAGGAAAGCAAACGCAAAGGGGGGACGTGATGGGTGTAAATGGGAATGACAGCTCTGCTTAGGCCCTGTGCTCCTCTGTGGCAGCCTGGTTATGTAAGAGGGGAGCAGGGAGCTCAGTGGTGTGTCGGGACTGGCTGCAAACACTCCCCAAAACACTCTTTCTGTTTATGTGGCAACAGAGTTTGTGAGGCCAGGCTGGTGTTTCAGGCAGAGCCGGGGACCGACCCGCTCTGCCAGCCTCCTCCTCCTCCACCCGTGTGTCTGAGGCTGCGAGGCCACTGGCCTGGAAGAGTTTAAGTAGAGCTCAGATGAAGTCACGTCCACAGTGAGTGCCCAGAGGGGAGCAGCGAGCCGGCCCACTCGTCACACACTCGCAGTCAGGTGACTTTGTGAAAAATGAGTTTGGTGTGTTTACACAGCAGAGGCAGCCGGCGAGTGTGTGTGTGTGTGTCTGTGTGTGTGTGTGTGTGTGTGTGTGTCTGTGTGTGTGTGTGTGTGTCTGTGTGTGTGTGTGTGTGTGTTTGCTGAGCTGTAATTAAACCGAGCTCTCATGTGGCAGCAGGTTAAACTCTCACTCAGCCCGAGCTCGCAGCTTACCTGGACAGGTAAGTCCCGCTGTACGACACGGCGCTGCAGATGCAAAAGATTCAGGAAATGTTTATTTCTGACATATGACAGAATACATGTGTGCAAATGAGAGGGAGAGACAGGTGAAAGGTGAACACGGAGGGAGCAGAGGTCCTGGGTGAGCTCAAACACCAGGGGTCAGCCATCGGAGGAGGGTGCAGGCAGGTGGAGAGGAGGGACAGAAGGGGAGGAGCAAGAGGGGAAAGAAGGTTTAAAGATGGTTTGGAGACGGAGGAGGCCGAGCTGAAGATGTTGGACAGCAGGGACAGGGTCATAAATGAGGCCATCAGAGGGGCAGCTCAGAGTCAGGGAGGCTGAGACGGTCTGAGCGTGTGCAGAGGAGGGAAAAGGAGGACCTCAGAGGAGAGGATGCTGCGATACGAGGAGCTGATTGGATGTGGCGAAGAAGAAGAAGCAGGTTGTCCTCGTGCTCTGGTTTCACAACAGATGTTTGCAGGAGTGGCTGAGGTCTGTTTCTTTGCAAAAGTGTGAGTGATTCCATCATGTGCGCTTTATGATGTGAGGAGGAACGTGCGCGCGCAGCCAGGGTAGTGTTGATGGTGTTCATGCCCTGAGGCCGCAGCAGCGTTAAAGCAAATCACTGCACAGGCTCAGGAGCACCGCAGGGACCGCCCACCAACAAAAACCAGTGAAACAGCCGTAACCCCCAGCATCGTCCCCGGGTCCGAGCTCAATAATGATGGACTGCACTGTCCCTCAGTCTGACCAATCAATGAGGGGACATCAAGGACAGCGGGGACAAAGTTTTCCTTGTGCACTTAATAAACAGTGTAATGTGTGTTCACAGTAAAAGTGATAGGTGTGTTCACATGTTAGTGGTGCAGCGCTGCAGTGTGTGGTGATGTCACCAGGTCTTCCCAGCATCTCGCTCCTGATGCTGGCGCCCTCGTGAGCGCACCTGTGCTGTGTTTGGCCTGAGAGCTGCAGCGCTGTAGCCTGAGCTCAGATCGATCGGTCGTGCAGCTGTCAGAGTTTTCACACTGCTTCCTGTGCGACGCCTCTGAGGCATGAACTGATCTGTTTTTCTCGTTTCAGGCTTCCACACAGCCCCCACCCCCCGCCGACCCTGGAAATAACAACTGCCTGAAATAAAGAGAGCGGGAAACTAAGCTGCAGAGATCTTTCTCTCCTTTTATCTCTCCTGGTGCTCAGAGGAAACCTCACCGAGGAGTTTTTATCTTCACTTTGCTTCCTGGCTGTCAGCTGAGGAAGTGGAGGTCTCACCTGAGGCAGGTGCACGTCTCCGGTGCTCAGCATGAGGCCCTGAGGAGGCAGCGGGATTTACTGTGAAGCTGGTTGGATTTTAAGGAGGAGGAGGAGGAGGGAGCATGGGGAAGGAGCAGGACCTCCTGCAGGCGGTGAAGAGTGGAGACCTGCTGTCCACCCAGAAGCTGCTGTCCAAGCTGAAGACCAACAGGAACAGTAAGTACGCCGGAGCCGATTATTCAAAACAGACACTCAGAAAACGAATCAAATGTCTGAGCTGCTCGTGTAAGTGGGGCGAGGTAAAACTGATCTAAGGTCAGACGCATCCCAACATCGACCCGTCGCACCATCAAAGTCAAAGAGCTCCTGTTTCTGTTAACATGGGACGTGTTTAAACATGTTTCTGTCCTGCTGTGACTAAAATCAGAGTTTATGGCGTTCTGATTTTGTTACACACTTTAGATGAACGTGGGAATGCTTTTTTCTCTGCACTCGTGGCTACGGCTCGGCCATATTATACCGTTCACGGTAATACCGCTACAGTGTTAGGCAATGATAAGAAAATGAAATACGGCGATAGAATATGGGCATGCGCAGTGCCTTTGTTTTCATACGCTAACTAACGGCCGAAAAGCATGGCGGCGACGGAGAATGAGAAGGAGAAAGCGGATCGTTGAGTGAAACAGATGAACCAGAACTGGTTTGTAAAAATGCTGCAACTTCAGGTTTAGCTTTCGTCTGTCAGATACACAACAAAGCAGATTTTTTTTGTAGAACATGCAAGCGGCCGTCGTTATTGCTGTACTTGTTGGACTAAGGTGCTCGTAAATCTGGGAGTAATCTGGGTCCTAAAGTCAAACGGCCACTGCAGCATCACTGAGAGTTAAACTGTCTAAATTCTTTCATCTTTAATAAAATGATCAGCGTTGCTGCTTTACCAGGTATAACGATGAAGTTTAACATCCAGGCAACCATGAAAACAGAATTCATTACATTTAACGGAGTTAGAAGTTAACAGGAAGTTAGCTTGCTAGCTTCGCTAGTTACCTGAGCATGATATAGCATGTTCTGACTGAGAGATTTCTGAAAAAAATCAAACGTACAGCTCTGCTATCACTTCCAACATAAATGAAGACAGGAAACTAAACAGCAGTGACGTTTGTAGGGTTACTGAAGTTGGGCTAGCTGCTATATAATGATGTGCTACGTGATCGCTAGCGACACAGCTATGTTAGCATAACATAAACAGTGAAGCTGGAGGACGAACACTAACACTTTTCCACTTATAAAAGTTAACGTGAAGGTTCCTGATAGTTAGAGACAAATGTAATCGCATGGCAGGATGCTGTAAACGGACCAAACTTCAGTCAGGAGAACAACTGAGATAATCCATCCACAATACGAGGTTAGTCATTAATATACTGCAACAACATGGGAATAGAGCAGCTGCAGAGAATTCAACATTAATGAATCAATGGTACAGAAGTGGAGGAAGCAAGAAGAATGAGCTGAATAAAGTTTGATTTATCTGACTGCTTTGTTTTGCTTAACGTGCCTTATATTCCCGTGCACCTTATGGTCCGAAAAATACATATTTGACTTTTTTATTTGGCACACTGCAGTTTAATGTTGCAAAGCTCCTCTTTTTAACTTCAGTGGATATTATACATGGTTAACTCAGGATATGTCAGCACATTTATATAGCTTTAATGCACATAAAAACAGCTGCTTGTTTAAGTGAAATAAATGGATGTTTTTTTGCACTAGTAAAGTTGTGGAGTTGTATTTTGTCTCGCATCAGTTATATCGTCAATTATATCGTTTTTGCAAATTTTCAAATATATATCGTGATAAATATTTTTGCCCATATCGCGCTGCTCTACTGGTGGCCTTTCTCAGTAACAAACGTAAAGAAACTGAATCACGGCATCGGCTTGTGTCATAAAGCTGCCGACTGTGCAGGGTCGTCACAGGGCTCGGAGAGGCTCCTGCTGCTGTCACACAGACTGAAAGTCTCCGGACGGTGATGCCGGCGTTTCCTCTAACAGCAGCTCAGATGTGGAGGAAGCACTTTTGCGTCTGTTCTCTTGCGTCGGGTTTTTGGGGTTTAAGTGTTTTCATGTCAGTGGAAAGTGTGAAACCAGAGCTGACCCAGATACCTGCCGTGGGTTCGGCTTTCTCTCATCAGACGCTCCTCAACACTGGCTTCGCTGACAAACTGAACGAAATGACTTGACCTAAGGATCCGCAGTGCATCGCACAAACGTGTGCGCTGTGGGCCGTAGCACACGTTCACTTATTCTCCACAAACGTGTAAACTGTGCTGCCTTCACAGTGTGGAGCATCTGCAGGCTTTTGCACACGTCTGTCCCCGAAATTGATGTTGGGAGCACGAGAGAGAACGGCGTCGCAAATCTTGGATACAACAGAAATGTTTGTTTGTAAACACGTTGATTTGGATCTGGTCCATGATGTCAGCCCTGCAGAGCACAGCGCTGAGCTTCGATGGAGACGGGTTACTCAAATCCACACAGACAAAACTTTATGGAGCACAACTTGAATATGCGAGACGTAATCTGCTGCTAAGTTTGGCCTCTTATATCAAAAACCTTTGTGAATATTTCAGCCGTGTTTCAGATAAAAACCTGAAGCTTTCACTTCGTGTTCTTACTCTCAGAAGAACTCAGACTGTAATCACAAGTGTGTGTGTGCGTGATGAGCCTAGTGGTCGAGAGACAGGAGACAGGAAGGGTAACTGGTTAGCAGCAAGTGAACTTTCAGAATAAGAGTGCAGGGGTGGATGAGCATCGCCATAAGACAGGATGTTCCAAAGAAGTCAAACATTTGTTTAGTGTGTGAGTTAAAGGAGGCGCGTGGCTCAAACCAGTGCTGTGTTCGTGTCAGCTGTGTGTGTTTGGTGTTGTTTGCCGCCACAATCACAGTGTCGCGTCATTTCACAGTAACAGGTAATCATGTAGCGTCTCTGAGGGGCGGTTCCCCAGCTCCCTCAGGGAATTCCCGCGCTCTGTCACATGACCCCCACCAATTGTTCTCACCTCGGCGCGCCCGATCCATCACCTGAGCACATCACGCCACCGCTCCTTAAACTGCTGTCTCACAGAGGTCAGATGTCCACTCGCCTCCGTTTTTCGCATTCGTCTGATTTTCAAGTGACCCGGACTCGTCCTCCTGACATCTGGCGCTCTGATGTCGCCCCCGACCGTTATCACCCAAATCACAAGGAGCTCCCAGATGGTGGCCGGCCAGGATTAAGAGGATTTATACTGCTGGTTGGGGGGGGGGGGCTCTGTTTATCTGATGCTGAAGAACCTGCTTCTCAGAGCTCTGATGTTTACAGTCAGCACGCTGACTCTGCACTGCTCTGTTGCTCAGATTAGACCAAGACTAATCCCATAAACTCAGCTCAGGCAGGTCCATCGTTAGTTTGGTGTTTCTGCAGGTTTTGGACGCAGCAGCTGTTGGATCATTTCACAGCGTTATTCACTGTGGGGAAAGTTCCCTTTGTATTAACTGTAAAAATGGAAAGAAAGCTGATCTGAAGCTGCTGCAGAGCGGCAGCGTTCACCGTTTCTTATGTTTGGAGTCGACCCAGTAAACGATCGGGAGCATCGCCCCGTCTGTGCTTTGTGACGGAGCAGAGGAAAAGCCAGAGTCCCTCTCAGTGACTCAGGGGGTTTCGTCTCAGTTATAAAAGCAGACGTGAGTCATGGTCTCTGCGAGGCTGTGTGGCAGCTTAATGGCTCTTTGTAAATAATGTGAAATTAGTCATCGGGAAGCATACAATGCAACGCTGCAGTGGAGCTTTTCCTTCTGGGAAAATCCCGGTTCCCCTGATACAGGTCCTGAGACCTGTGAACGGCCCAGAGAGCGTTTGGCTCCAGAAGAAGGCCGGGTTAGAGCGGAGCGCTCTCGGGTGTCGGGTCCGGGTAAAGCGTGTTTCGTACAGAAGCGTGTAGCGTGCCGGGCTGTGGTGTTCACGTGGTCAGGTGTGCGTGCAGAAAGACTGAGCAGCTCGCTGCTGTGAGGTCACATCGGTGCAGCAGGTGGATTTTTTCATCTTATCTTCCCTGCACTCGTGCTCCACGCAGACTTTTTATCTTCTTCTACATTTCCTGCTGAGCGCCTGTAACTTTCCCCCACAGAGATCACAGCTCTCATCTTAAAGAACTTTCACTTTTTCATTTTGTGCTGCTGATGAAATCTGATGTTTCAATTCTTCGTCCTGAGTCTGAGAGGATTTTAGACCTTTGAACACAGGAAGACCTCGTCTCACAGCATCAGTGTTCTTCTGACTGAACCTGATGTCGCGTAAAGCCGTCAGAAACACAATGGCGAGCGGCGTGTCGGAGGCTCTGCTGGGACAGGGAGCGCGGGGGCTCGTCAGCGCCCACATGCTGCCTGTTTCGTGTTTTATTCAGGGGTTTGGGTTCAAACTCAGCTCAGCCAATCACGCTGATCGCTGCTGGCAGGTCTCCCGTCCTCTTCTGGACTACTTTCACGCTGCTGCTCCTTCAGTTTCCTCCTTTAAAGACGTCTCCTTCTGCTTTCTCGCGCCGGTTCTGGTCTTTATCGGGAGTTTCAGAGCTTTTTAAAAGCACCTCATCAACTTTCTCCCGTCTGCGCTGATGTGTGGAGGAGCTGGAGGCAGGAACAGACTGATGGAAGACGACGAAAACTTGAATGAGAGAGGAGGAAGGATCTAAACAGGAAAGAGCTCTCTCCAAAAATCCCTTTCTCTCTCTGGTGCACAGCTCAGCTGGAGCTGCACCAACGTCGAGTTCAGACGATGTCCATCACATCTCATTACGGTGTCTCTGAGCCATGAAGCCTTTATGTCGTCTCCTAACCTCACAGACGCACGTTTGTTGTTTGTTTCTATAAATTTGGCAAAAATTGACCCAAAGGCGTCGAGCCTGAGCAGGAAGCGTCAGGTCGGACCGGATTCTCACTGCCGTTAACGCCTGTAAACCTCAGAGACACCCGGGATTCGCAGTCACGATGATCCTCGCTTTTCCTGCTGACAGGTGGGAATAAATGAGTTGCGGGTCGTTTGAAGCGGGAAGCATTTCAGGGCTTCACACGGTCGCGCTGATCCAGCTTTCCTTTGCTCGCTGCTCTGAGGCGGAGGTTGGCACATACAGCGGGCTGTTTGTGCAGCCAGGCGCTCGAACGAACACCAGACTTTTAAAGTGAAGGGTTAATGAGCGGGAATTTTTCACTCTGCTCCACAGCGATTTGAGGGGAAGTGTTAAAAGCTTTCAGACAGTGCGTGAAATTCTTGCTCTGTGTTTGAGCTGCTGTTGTTTGCCGATCGTACCTCTGAAAAGAAGCGCAGGAACAAAGCTCCTGTGTTTGGGGCCGAGGGGCCCCTCAGGACCCCTGGCTGTCAGGGGTTTTAGTCCTAATGGGAAGAAACATGGAGAAGCCTTACTAAGGTTTTATTTTTCTTTAAACTGAAGGCCTTGCTCAGAGTAGAAGTCAACATAACTGAGAAACAGGAGGCAGCTGGTGGGGTGGGGAAATCCTGCCCACCGGGACGTTTCCCGGAGCCTGCTGGTCATTTCTGCTGGAAATCGTCAACTTGACCAGCGATTTTGTGGCGGCCGTTTCAGAATCCACAAATCTGCATTGCACTCAGAGCACTTGGGCAACATAGACGTGCTTCACCAAAGGACAGAGTCCAAAACCTGGAAACGCGTCACCTGATGAAATGGCTGATCCACACCTGAATCCAGTCCAGAACCAGGAGCTGAACCCTGCCAGCCTGTCTCACAGTGCTTTAGGTCGGACATGAAATAGATCTGCATACTTAAAGATAATAATTTGAATATCTGGCTTCGCTCTGTATCTCCTGCTTATTAAAAGCTGTAACTGTTGCAAAGTAAATTTAAAAAATGTAATAACTGAATTAAAAGCTGATTAAACAGAATCAACAGTCAGCTGATCGGTGAGTCGTCCGTGTGCTGATGAAAACAGATATTGTGATGCTGAATCATTTGTCTGGAAGAATGTAAATACAGAATATTAGAGGACCTGAAACGGAGCCCTGCGGAACACCACAGCTGTTCATACATGTGCTGCGTCCCATCTAAAGATAAAGACGTGATCATATCAGTAAACACTGATGTGATTGATATCTAAGGCCTATAAGTGAGTTTCTTTGCTGCCTTGTGGTTGGTCAGTTACAGATATTCGCCACTCAGTCCAGAGAGCATCTTTTAATCAGCGGGTGTCTCCTCCGTCGGCCCACCAGAGCAGCCGCGACTCGTTTCCTGAGTGAAAGGCTGTAACTCGGCTCCTTGCTTTTTGCATAAACACCTTCTCCACAGTAATGAGACCGGTGTCTTCCAAAATAACCCGCCTCTGAGCGCGCTCACAGCAGCGGGGCAGGAAGCTGTAATGGTTCTGTCTTCACTTTTTATAGAGGCGTTTGAAATGGAAACGAGACCATAATGAATTTGGTCTGAGGCTACGTCCTGCGCAGCGGGCTGCAGGCTGCTGGAGCTTTTCTTTATTTGCTGTTACGTAACAGATGTTCTGCACTGCGCTCTCTGCTCGGCCGCTTTCCTCTTTTGTGAGTTTCAAGCTCGATTCTTTTCTTTATGTCCGTGCAGCTCAGGGGTCGCTGAAGGATGGCACGCACGTTTCCAAGTGTTCCTTGTCCTCTCAGCTTCAGTGCTGTAAAGACGTCACGGAGGCTCTTCGAGGTCGCTGTGTTTCTGCAGGGTGTGAGGGGCAAAGCACAACAACACAAACACTGCTCTCACCTGTTCTGAGCGGCCACCTGTCCCATAAGCCTTAAAGTTTACCCAGAATGCACTTTGTGAATCAGCCAACATCGTGTGTCTGCATCACGTGACGTGAAACACCGTGGTGGATCCTTTGCATGATGTCACAGCTTTTGTTTTTAGACTGGTTTGCGTGCAGGTTTCCACAGCAGCCCTGTGAGATGTCTGAAAACACAGCAAGCGTATGAATTTCCTCCTAATTAAAAGCGTAAAACTAGGCCACTCAGAAGGGCACATCTTCTGAGGGTCAGTGCCTTATTTTGCAATTTTAAAGCGAGTGAGTGGGATAAACACCTACATTTTTGAAGGTGGCCTCCTCAGTCCCGCTGCTCCGCCTCCATCAGGAGTCATGAAATGGTATTTAGTGTCTTCTTTTATTATTATCTTACTAAATCTTTTGTGCATCTGTGGCTCCAGTCTGCTCATTAACAACTGCCTTTTTTGGGGCTGTGGTGCAGCAGCTTTGCACGAGTCACAGTTCAAAATAATCCTTCTTTATCTTATCCTTGGCCTTTGTGCAGCCTTTAAGTTCATCCTGTGTTTAAACACGAGCTGTTTTGGCTCCTCCCCCTTTAAGGACTTCCTCTTTTTAAAGATTGGCTGACTTCTGGAAGCCTGCTGACAAGAACCAGCCATGGAGTGAGTTTCAAGTGCTGGAGTTAAAGTCGGCTGGACTTCTTCAGCTGTTAAGATTACCGTAACCTGGGTGATGAAGAGCCCAGCTCAGGAAACGAGTGTTGGTGTCTGCGTCGTTGTTTCCACATGTCCTTGTTCCTGAAGGATTTCCTGAAGATCATTTTCAGCGCTCTAAAACAAACATAAACAGCCTGGCTGCTTTAGCTCCGCCCCCTGGCTGCTGCTACAGTGGAGGGTGTCGGTGAGGTCAGAGGGGTGATAAATACACAGATCCACAGGTTGTTTTCTGCTCTTAGACGTTAAGAGGTCAGACAGATGAATCTTATATGATCAGCCCAGGCAGAGATATGACGTTCAAACCCTCCGTGTACAAGGGGCAGCCAATCAGAAGAAAGCTGGCTTAAAGGGGAGGAGCTAGAATGCTTTTTTTCTGATTGTATAAAATAAAGAAGGATGATTTTGAAGTGAGTAGATCCCGAGGACCCTACCGGTGCTAACAACGTTCCTGGTGAAATGGCAGATCGGTGCTGAGGAGCTTCCACCTGAAGCCAGCTGTGATCTGTAGCTTGCTTTGAGCCGGGCCTCTGGCAGCAAACCTTCTCAGAGGGAAAAGTTCACAGTGTTGGTCCGACTCTCATTCTGTGCTGTTAGCGAGACTGTCCTGCGTCTGACTTATGAGTTCTGATCTGCCTCTGACTTTGTTTGAGGAACCGTTCCCACCACTGAGCACGAGAGGAATTCACTGCACTCTAATTTAGGTCAGGATTGTGGTGAGATGCTAAAAAACGAGGCTTTATTTTCCTGGCCTGTGCACGTCTGTCCAGATCTGCTCACTCTGACACTTTAACGGCGATAAAAGGCTCAGAGATGAGTGCGGTTTGAGGCCGCCGGCCCAGCGTGAAGTCCCGCTCACAGCTGCGAATTACGAGCTCCAAGTTTTACTCAGTTTTCTGCTTCTCCAGCACCCACTCCCACCCGCCCCCTCAGCCCCTGTGTTGTATCTGTGCCAGCTATTGTCCGTGTAGCAGAGCAGCGTTTGAATGCAGAGGGGAGAATAGAGACGCTGATGTCATGGCGCTGGTATGCAAAGCCCACGGCAGTACCTTCGATCTGCTCGCTGAGGCTGGAATTTGACTCTGGTGAAAACCAGCCGCACACGGAGCGTTTCCTGAAGTCTTCAGCCAAAGAGAGGGAGGCGAGGGAGACCGGCGAGGGAGACCGGCGAGGCCTCGCTGCGCTGCCAGCAGATGCTCGCTCCTGCAGAGAGAAGAGGATGAAGCGCAGTCACACCTTTACGTTGATTAGGCTTTCTCACCTCTGCTGTGGTTCAGGTTCAGGCTTCTCAGGTCACAGCTGTTTCCTTCTCCTGGATTAGCTGGTCATCAGACCGTTAGCTGTCTTCAGCTTTCAGTTTCAGGGTTTGGATAATAATCCTTTGAACATTAAATATCTGCCATCTCAGCAGGCTGGTGCTTATGATACAGGATGTACAGATGTTACACATCGTTTCAGAGGCTGGTAATTCAGCTCTGTGACACTCATACACTTCCCCTCACATACAGGACGTCAGAAGCTCAGAGAGCTAAGGTTTACAAAACTTCTTTAAATAATTCATTATCGGCGATCGTGGCTGAAGAGTTGGGCGTTCGCCTTGTAATCGGAAGGTTGCCGGCTCGAGTCCCGGCTCTGACAGTCTCGGTCGTTGTGTCCTTGGGCAAGTCACTTCACCCGTCGCCTACTGGTGTGGTGGTCAGAGGACCCGGTGGCGCCAGTGTCCGGCAGCCTCGCCTCTGTCAGTGCGCCCCAGGGTGGCTACAATGTAGCTGCCATCACCAGTGTGTGAATGTGTGTGTGAATGTGTGTGTGAATGTGTGGGTGAATGGGTGGATAACAGGTTGTGTAAAGCTTAGGGACGAGTAAAGCGCTGTACAAATACAGGCCATTTACCATTAGCCTTAAAATGTAACATTCATTCACCTCACTGTTAATCATCCACTGGTCATTCCTCCTAAACTCATGGAAATCACATTAGAGCACTAAAGGAAGGCTGCCACGCCCGCTGACCCGACCCCCAACCCCTCAAGACTTCATTCAGACATTAAACCCTCATTCAGTGTTCTCATATTTGTTTTTGTCACCTCATTGATCAATCACAAGTATAAGAATAAAGTGATCTCTGTGGCCTAAACTGTGAATGTCAGTTCATGTAAGTGGAGGCTTGATCGGCCACACAGGAATGCCTGGTCACATGTAGCAGGCTGGAGGAGGTGGTGTACGAGGGAGGTGGTCCTGGTGCTGCGACTGTCCAGATTGAAGGAGGTTTTTGTCAGCGAGGAAAAGAGGAACGGGCGTGGAGCTGAGCTCATATCCCCCCCGAACAATATGTGCCGAGTCCTGAGCCTCCTTCTTGTTTGAGGTTGGGATAGGAAGAGGAACACACACCACGCTCCACCCTGAACCACTTTACTGGGAAAACAGTACTGGAAAGACCGAACAGAAGATCGACGGCTTCTGTCTGTCAGAGCATTTTTAGCTGAAATAAACAGTTCTGAGATAAAATGGCTTTAAAGGGAGCTTTTAAGCCAGTTAGGCTTACAGTTACATTAGATGTAACAGGCAGGACAACCAGTAACAGGCCTGCATGTCCTGTCACCAGTAAAACATGGATAATGTTTCACTGGTAAATACTAATAAAACCCTGCTGTTTAGCACTGCCAGGCTGCATCATTTATGGGATTATTTCGCAAAAAAGTAATCTATTACACATCACATTACTTAAAAGTAATGCAGGACATTACGTCACTACACTGCCGTGAGAGTAACTAGTTACATTATTTCCTTGTTAGTGTATAAAATGAGCTGAAAGGTGTTTCTCATAATTATCAGTTAACTATAAAACCTGAGGCTGCACAATCTGTGCTTCAGTGTTAATGAAAGATGAAGAGCAGCCGGAGGAAAGTAAAGGCTGCTCGTCACTGTTCAGGCTCTGGCTGCTGGGCTGGAGTCTGCATGCTCAGCTCGATAGTCACTTTGGTTCTCAGCTAGCTCAGTGTTAGCTTCGTGTTAGCGTGCTGTCGGTGCAGATGTTTGCAGAGAGCGATGTAATGCTGCTTCTGTGCTGGATTCAATTTGAACTTTGACCTCATGATCTTGTTCTTGCAATAAAAACGATTAGCTTGAGCTCAGTTTAAGTCAGCACACAGTGTGATGTTTTTGTTAAAGTGAGCACATACTCGAGTAATCTCAGCTGCCTCGTGATTAATGCCACCCGGCCCCGTTGGTTTGGCACTCACCAGTGTGTGTTTAAAGCCTGCAGGCTGGCTATAATTAAGCTGTTCTTACACGAGCAGTTTGAAGGAAAGAGTTGTGCTCCGGCACGTCCGAGCCGTTCATTCATCAGCAGCTCTCTGAGGTTTGAGTCTAAACGTGCCTCCTCTGGGACGGCGAGTGTGTCATTAACACGCTGCTGTAATTGAGTGGATGCTGGTGTTTGACTCAGTGTGCAGATGAGCCCCAGGACTGCTCTGCATGTCCAGTCTCTGTGGTGGTGCTGCTCCAGGACGTTGTCATTGCAGACCACCACCCACGGCGGGGTCCCTACTGACCTGGTTGTTTTCTGGCTCTCTCCTTCTGGTGGTCTTACCCCCCCCCCCCCCCTCCCCCACTGTGCTGTGGCTACTTGTAGGTCCCAGGTTATGTGGCTGTGGGGGGGCTGGAGCAATGGAGCTCTGGAGCCCTGTGACGCTGGGTGGGCTCCAGACATTTTCATACTGCTTCCCACATGTCGTGTAAGAAGTGAAAGTGTATGTAATACAGAGCTGATCTAGGAAAAGCAAAAGCATTCAGATCATAGTCCTGGTTGTAAAAGCTTCCTGACAGGATAAAAACACCAGCTGCTGTTATAATGTGAATATTTACTGTTGGCCCACTCCATTAGCTCCACCAGGCCGGGCCCTGCTGCCCCATATATTCATGAGGAGTTTGTCTCCGTGCGGTCCAGCTGCCAGCCGCTCTGGACGCTGCTCAGGCCTGTAGAGTCCTGATCAGCGTCTCCACAGCAGAGTGTGACAGAGGCGGCTGTCAGCGCACTCAGGAAACCATCTCAGCGTCCTCATTAGGCTCTGTTGACTCTGGCCTCTTGGCAAATAGCAACCGAAACACACTTCTAACCCCTCAGTGTGGAAAAAACGAAAGTTCAGGAACCTGCAGACGGTCAGAAATGCAGATTCTCCCTGTTTGATCTGAGGTTCACAGAGCCCGTGATGTCTCACTCGCTCATTTAAAACGCCTTTAACAGCTTTAAGCTCAGTGAGAGTTTTGCTCTGCGCAGGCTGCATCTGTCAGAGT